>NC_047098.1:65455596-65760096 GCF_902459505.1 Geotrypetes seraphini | reverse complement strand
TGCATGGAGGTTGTAACACCTTTCACTTTCTAGGGGCCTTCCCCTTCGGATCTTGGATTAGGCGATTCTGTCTACCGATGTGAGTTTAAAAGGCTGGAGAGCAGTATGCAAAGTCTTTTAAAGCTTCCTCTTATCGGAGGCGTTTTTCAACTAAACCTTCTGCTCCAATTAGACCGCAACAGAAGAAACAAAAGCAGTAGCGCACTTCCAAATCTCAACCAGCAACTCCCTCAAAGTCCAGTCTTTTTGACAGGCTTCTAGAGAGTATAGTCACTGTTCCCTTGTCTCAGTCTCTCCCACAGCCAATAGGAGGTCATCTTCAACTTTATTTTTACTGTTGGGAATTGATCACCTCAGATCTCTGGGTTGTAAAAGTCATTCGAGAAGGATACTCTCCATTTCCTCACTATTCCTCCAGATCAGGAGTCTCAAAGTCCCTCCTTGAGGGACGCAATCCAGTCGGGTTTTCAGGATTTCCCTAATGAATATGCATGAGATCTATGTGCATGCACTGCTTTCAATGCATATTCATTGGGGAAATCCTGAAAACCCAATTGGATTGCGGCCCTCAAGGAGGGACTTTGAGATCCCTGCTCCAGATCATTCTCAGAGAATCTTTTTCAAACCCTCAACAGATATCTCTCCTTCTTTGAGACATCGATTCTCTTCTTCTCAATGCCACCAAAGATGTACCCTCAACACAAGAATTGAGGGTTTTATTCCTGATTTTTTTTGTCCCAAAGAAGATGGGAGGTCTTTGACTGATTTTAGATCTCAGGGGCCTCAATAAATTTCTATTCAAGGAAAAGTTTTGGATGTTGTCTCTAGCAACTTTGTATCCTCTTTTGGATTGCAACGATTGGCTATGCTCTCTGGACCTCAGAGGCCTACACTCACATTCCTATCCATCCAGTTTACAGGAAGTTTCTCAGGTTTCAGGTGGCACATCACCATTATCAATGCAAAGTACTTCCTTTTGGCCTAGCATCCTCTCCCGTGGTTTTCACAAAGTGCCTGGTGCAGCAGCCTTGCGCTTTCAAAGTCTTCAAGTTTTTCCCTACTTGGATGATTGGCTCATCAAGGTTTTTTCAGGGCGTCCTTTTAGCGACCCATCGAACCATACGCTTCCTTCAACCCTTGGGATTTGAGATCAACTTTCCCAAGTTACAACTTCAACCCTCTAATGCTCCGGTTCAAAGTAGCTCAATTTGACACTATTCAACTCAGGGCATTTCTTCCCAAGTAGTGTCAAGGTGCTTTGATTCAGCTCTGTCAGCAAATTTCCCATCTTCCATCCATCTCAGCCAGACGCATGACTCAGCCAAACTCCTGGGACACATGCCCTCCTAAGTCCATGTAATTCCATTTGTGAGGCTTTACCTTCGGATGCCTCGGTAGTCTCTAGCCTCTAGCCTCTCAGTGGTCTCAAGCACTTGATCCTCTTTCTTAGCACATTACAGTCATATCATCTCTTCGATGATTGCTTCCAGAAGATTTATTGTTCCACCCTCCTCCGCATCAGAAGGTTCTCACCACGGACTCATCCACTTATACTTGGGGAGCTCATCTAGACGGACCTTGCACTCAAGTTCACTGGTCTTCCCGGGACCAACGTCATCATACCAATCTACTAGAATTCGGAGCGATTTTTTCAGTGCTCTCAAGACTTTTCAGCATTTAGTCTCCGGTCATGTCCTTCTAGTCTGCACGGACAATCAGGTGGCCATATATTATCTAAACAAACAAGGAGGATCGGGTTCTCTCCTTTATCAGGAGGCCCAGAAGATATGGCAGTGGGCGATTGCTTGAAACATCTTTCGCAATGTAATATATATTCAAGGGAAGAAGAATTAATTAGCAGACAAACTCAGCAGAGTTCTTCGACCACATGAAAGAATGAGCAACTCTCCAGTTCTTCAGAGTTTTTCTCAGTAGGGAACTCCTCACATTGACCTGTTTGTATCTCCTCTGAATCACAAGTTACCCCAGTTCTGCTCCAGGCAGTACACTCCTCATCTGGATGCAGACGCTTTTCTACTGGATTGGACACACCAGTTCCTATACATGTTTCCTCCTATTCCTCTCGTTCACAAGACACTTATCAAACTGAAACGGGAATCGGCCACCATGATTCTTATAGCTTCTCGATGGCCCAGACAACCCTGGTTCTCCCTTCTACTTCAGCTCAGTATCAAGGAATCAGTCACTCTTCCAATTTTCCCTTCTCTTCTCACGCAGAGTCGAGGAACTCTTCTGCATCCCAATCTTCAAACTTTACACCTGCCAGTTGGTACCTCTTGGGCTGACTTCAACTGATCTTCATTTTTCTCAGCATGTCCGCCTCATCTTGGAAGCTTCCAGAAAACCGTCCATACAGCATTATTACCAGCTAAAATGGACACGTTTTTCTTCCTGGTGTATTCTGCATCAACAGGACCTGAAATTCATCTCTGTTTCCTAGATATTGGACTTTTTACTTCATTTGTCTGACTCTGGTCTCATATTTACTTCCATCAGAGCCCATCTCAGTGCTTTTCATCAACTAGTGGATGGAAAACCTCTCTCTTCTCATCCTCTAATTTCCAAATTCATGAGGGGTCTTTTCAATGTCAAACCATCTCTCAAGCCACCTCCTGTGGTTTGGGATCTTAATGTAGTTCTCACTAGATTGATGAAGCCTTTTGAACCAATGGCTACGACTCATCTCAAATACCTAACTTGGAAAGTAGTTTTTCTCATTTCTCTGATTTCTGCTCAAAGAGTAAGTGAAAGCGTTAGTGGCGGATCTACCTTTCACAGTGTTTCATCATGCCAAGGATGTTTCTTTGCACTCATCCGAAGTTCCTACTAAAGGTCGTCACTGATTTTCATCTCAATCAGTCAATTGTTCTTCCAGTATTCTTCCCTAAGCCTCATTCTCATCCTGGTGAAGCTTCTCTTCATACTCTGGACTGCAAACGAGCATTGGCTTGCTATTTGCAGAAGACTAAACCACATATAAATTCTCAACTTTTTATCTTCTATGATCTTAACAAGTTGGGACATCCTGTTTCCAAAAGAACGATATCCAATTGGTTGGCTGCTTACATCTCGTTCTGTTAAGCTCAGGCCGGGCTACATCTGGGCAGTCGGGTCACAGCCCATAAAGTTCGAGCTACGGCAGCTCCGTAGCTTTCCTCCGCTCTACTTCTATTGATGAGATATGTAAAACTGCTACTTGGTCCTCGGTTCATACCTTCACATCACATCACATTACTGTCTGGAATCTTATTCTAGATGGGATGGTCACTTCGGTCAAGCAGTATTGCAAAATTTATTTTCCTAATGGCCAACTGTCCCTCTATCCCATTCTAGTAAGCTAGGGAGTCCCATATGCTGCCTGCTTATCCTGGGATAAAGCATAGTTACTTACTGTAACAGGTGTTATCCAGTGATAGCAGGTAGATATTCTCGCAACCCACCCACATCCCCTGGTTAGCTGGCTTATTGAACTGAGGAGCTGCGCGCCTATGTAGGGCAGGAAGGCACTTGCGCATGCACGGCGTGGTCAGTCGGGAACTTTCTAAAGTTCTTAAAGTGGTAATACACTTTTAAAACTATCTGTACCGGGGCTCTATGGATGATGCCACCTATGTGAGAATATCTGCCTGCTGTCCCTGGATAACACCTGTTAAGGTAAGTAACTGCTTTCTGACCAGCCTTTGGAAGAGTGCTATCAGAATGGGTTTAGCACTTATTTTGGGAGGGTCCCTGGTTCAGGCGCCCCCTTCTGACAGTGCAGGCTGTCTCTCCCTATAGCACTGAAAAATGCTTGAGTACCTGAATAAATTCATGTAAACCGTTCTGAGCTCCCTTGGGAGAATGGTATAGAAAATTGAATAAATAAATTTTGTCGTTAAGGTTTTTAATGTTTCATAACATGTTATCTCGTTTCTCATTGTTGCTGTTTGGCATTTGTTGATATGAGCAGAATTGATTTACTTGTCAGGGAGTTCTCCCCATTCCTCTCTCTCATTGTTATCCTTTACAGATGTTCCTGGCTGCTTTTTGTCTGACTGAGGTACTGAGGCACTGGCACAGTGATGAAGTATGAGGGGGAGGGGTTTAAGTCTCTGGAATTTTAGGCTTCCTACAAAGTTCTGGCGGGTAGAGGGAAATAACCCACTGGTACTAGAATAAAATGTGGATTTACAAGAGACAAGATTAGCAAAAACAAGAACCTAATCTTTCGTTCATAAAATATATTCAATCTTGAAAGAGTTTTTTTGTGCCCACAGATCGCTTGATTGCATTACAGTAACCATGAAGTTATAACGTACTAGTGGTTTTCTTCAATTATTCTAATCACAGCACGATGAATCCTTCAGTGTTCAAGAGATTATATGTAAACATGAAGCAAAAAAAGCACTTATCTTGTGATGGATGTATATAAATCTCAGCCTCGACACAGGCCATGTTTTGCAAACTGCTGCTTCAGGAAGCTGAGCAGTAAATTAAACGTAAAGAATCCATTTTATATTTCATCTCGCAATTGCAAAAGCAGCAGCTTGCAAAATACGGTCTGTCGAGGCCGATATTTATATACATCCATCACAAGATAAGTGCTTTTTTTTACTTCACGTTTATATAAAAAGTTTTAAGCTTTGAAGGATTCATTGTGCTGTGATTAGACCATTTGAAGAAAACCACTAGTTCATTGTAACTTCATGTTTATTCTTATGCAATCAAACTGATCTATGAGTGCAAAAAAATTCTTTCAAGATTGAGTACATTTTATGAACTATTGTTTTGATCCATATATTCTGTGTGTTATTGTGGATTTGGATAAAGATTATCTAACCTTATGTATTACAAATTGTTAAGTTTTGTTTTATCCGTTACATGATAATGATATGAGTAGAATGGACATGTTTTGGTGGAGAACTCTTTCCTAGTTCTGTTTCCTCTCCAGGGCTGACCATCTGCTTTGGTATGAACTGGTGAATTGGAGGACAGTCCAAAGGGATGGGAGACGGAGCAAAAGAATACTAATGAGGCTCTCTACAAAAATTCTCATGAGAAGAGATTGACTAATCACAGGTTCAGGAATAGCGTTTGTCTACTAGAAAGATTATTGAGGTAAGAACCTAATCTTCCCATTGCATTTCAAATCCTACAGCTTGAACTGTGCATGCTGCTATCCTTACATATGTCTTACTGCCATAGGTCCATCTGCATGTTGCATCTCTTCTGCTGATTATCCCAAGCTGACTTCTATTTACTATGAAGAAAGACAGTGCTAACAGTTTTCGTTTCTCACCCAAAAAATCGGACAGCGTCCTCCTGGATGAATGCAAACGAGAGATTGAACAGTTGAAAGGAGATTTAGAAAGTGAAAAGCTCAGACATCATGATATCCAAAGGAGATTTACTCTTGAAGTAAAGGAGCTTAAAGAAACAACAGAAAAAGAAAAACACAAACTTGTGAATAATCTACGGTCTAAGTATGAATTGCAAAAATCCCGTGACTTAAAACAATTAAAGGACCTACTTATACGAGAGCGAGAAGTTGAGATTCGCCAGCTTTTGCGTTGGAAAGATGCAGAGTTACGGGAGTTACAAAGCGTTCTGGAAAAAGACAGGGAAGTTGTAGTTCGCCAGGCAAGAGAGCTCCAGAAACAATTAACTGATGAGCTATTAAACAAGGGTTATGCAGGAAAACCTGGTGTTTTGAGGAGAATGAGTGAGCCTGTGAGGTCTGTAGAGTGCCACTGCAAGCTACAAGAGGTGCTGTCAAAATTGCGATGGGAGTTTGATGGTGAACAAGCTGCTCAAATTCGACATTTGAAAGTGGAGCTAGAGTTGGAAAGGAGTTTATTTTTAAAATACATTTTGGAAGATTCAAAATGTGACTTTACTGCTTTGCTAAAACAAAGTAACACAAAATCTTTAAGATCTGGTTTAAGAAATGTGAAGCTTGAACATAGTTCTTTGGACATCATAACAGTCAGGCCTCACTCTCTTGAGAGTATGACATCCAGACCTAGGTCCACTGAACATGTAACATCTAGACCCCGATCTCTTGACAGTATATTTGCTATATCAGAGTGCCCAGATAATGTCTTGATAGATGCAACTGTTACACCAGAATGTCCAGACCGATGCCCTCAGACAGAGTCTTCTGGGAACTTAACAGAAATTGATTCTCCTGTGAATGATACTTGTAATGAAGAATCTGATCAACACCTTGATTCTGAGTTTCAGCTCTTTGAAACAGATGTAGATAATTGGAATTTCCAGTCTTCCAAAAGTGTTCATTTGTTAGGGAAAGACTTTAAGGCAGTGGAACAGACCGTTTCTTCACAGGTATAGTGTGAGATGTTTACTTATTGCTTATGGAATACTTGAGCTGCATTAATGTAAGATGTACATAGGAAAAAAAATCTGAAAAAAATCACTGAGATGAACTTAACACTTCAGTCTCTTCAGGTGAGATGAACTTACACTTCAGTCTCTTCATTTGTAGCTCAAAATGCTTACTAGATCACAATAGCTCACACTTTCTGCAGTAACACTTAAGTGATTTTTTTCTAGGTTGTTTTTGGGTTTTTTTTTTTTTTTTTTCTTTTTTCTTGTGTGGGTGGGGGGATGGCAGCTTTTTCCTTTATTGGAATCAGATTTAATTATTTTAGTCTCCCACCCAATAAGTTGCAGCCATCACAGCATCGGTTCTGATTCAGGGATGACAATCTGGCGATATTCAAACATGGTGAATGTCAAACATTAAGTCTGGCTATTGCTTATCTGTTTAGTGGTTGCAAGAACTTCACCTTCACAGAATCATGGCCTGAAAATACACTATAAATATTCTGTATGCTGTTTGCTTTCTCTGCAGGGGTCAATTCTAATCCCTATTTGTATAACTTCTAATTATCCTTAGACATGCAGGCAGCATATTCTCACATGTGGGTGATGTCATTCATGGAGTCCAGTATGGACAGTGATAAAAGTATATTGCCACTTTAAGAATTTTAGAAAGTTTGCAACTGCCTGCACTGCGCATGCACGAGTGCCTTCCTGCCCTGATGCCAGCTCACATAGTCATCAGTTTTTCATTTTCCAATGAGTGAAGAAGACTTACCGTATTTTTCGCTCTATAAGACGCAATTTTTTCCCCAAAAAAAGTGGGTGGAATTAAGGGTGCGTCTTATAGAGCAAAAACTAACTCCCCTCCCCTGCCTTAATTTCGCCGCTTCCAGACCTCGAGGACTTGGCTGATTCCATTGCCTCATCCAAGTCTCCATATTCTTTTGATGATCATTTCTCCAGAGAGGCTTCGCCTCCGACCCAGGCTGCCTCGAGGTCATCAAGTCCCTCTCGCTTCTACAAGCAAGTCTGCTTGCGAGGCTGTCCACATGCGGGCTCTGTGGATAACATCACCCACATGTGAGAATAGCTGCCTGTTGTCCCTGGATAACAACTGTTACGATAAGTAACTGTGCTTTCCGGAAGCTTGGACAAGGAGCAATACTGAAGATACAGGGAGCGTGCCAACCAGTAGGACCACCTATTAATCAGTTCTCTATCTCCACCTGCTGGTAGATGTGTGCTATCCCACTAGTCTCTAGATTCATCTGCTGCATCTAAAGGAAAGAAAATTAACAGGTAAGAACATAATTTTTCCATCTGTCCCATTCCCATAGTTAATTAAAATATTTTCTTTGAATTGATTGCTTATTCCTCCTAAGAGCTGCACTAGCCTTGATAATGTGGACTAGCATATGATTTTAGGATATAAATTTCCTGGGGGGGGGGTTCCTTTACTTTGATTTTGATCTGAATCAATATATATGTAAATTTGTTATAGTTGTAACAAATGGCTAAACAATTTTTTTAAGTCTTGAATATTCCCGAGATTCATATCTCAAAAGCCTTCTGCACCCATCTTCTTTGCCAAGTCCAGTGTTTTAAATAATTTCTTTGACTGGTTTTGTGGTAATGATAGTGAATTTATTTACATATTCAGGCCAAAAATTTTTACAGTACAAATTCACTACCTCTGGCTTGACAGCTTTCATTGCTCTTTTAATAACATTGGTGGCATCGGTGATAGTTAAGTCCTTCCACGTTCTCATGATGATCTCCTTGTTGAGATCTTCTTCCATTGCCTGGGCAGACCTCTCCATTGAATACTGTGTATAGTGTACCTTGAATGGCTTTAGTACCCCTTGGTCAAGAGGCTAGATGAGAGATGTTGTGTTGGGGGTCATGTAGACAACCTCAACATCCTTGATGTTGAACTTGTGTGGTTCTAGATGTCCAGGGGTATTGTCCAATACCAGCAGAACCTTGAATTATTTTCCTTTACTGGCAAAGTATTTTCTTACTTCAGGCACAAAACACTAATGAAACCACTTAAGGAACAGTATTCTTGTTGTGCATCCAGTAAACAGGCAGCTGTAACTTATTTTTTCCCTTCAAAACTTGGGGTTAGTGGCTTTATAAATCAGTGTAGGCTTTATGGCCTACTATGTTTGTAGAAAGCTGCATGGTTAGTCTTACCCTTGCAGCCTTGAAACTTGGTGCTCACTTAGCCTCTATGCTAATGAAAGTTCTCTGTGGTATTCTCCTTCAAAATAGAGCTGTTTTCATTAGCATTGAATTCCTGCTCAGGTTCATTTCCCTTCTCTTCTGTAATTTCCTTAAAGGTGGCAAGGAACTCTTTAGCTGCCTCTTGGTTGCCAGATGGCAGATGCCAGACTTTTACATGGTCCACCGACAATAGTACGCAGGACAATTCCGCTTCGTCAAATGCGCTCACCGACAAGTGCGCACATGAAGGAAGCTGGATTTTTAGGCGCAATTGTAAGTGTAGTTGGGGGGGGGGGGGGTTGTGGCAATCTTCAAATTGAGAGCGCATCGACTTCCTCCTGAAGGAGAACTCGATTGTAGTGGGGAGGGGAGTCCCCCCACACCAATCAGAGCGGAAGAGCAGAAAAGGGAAGGCTTTGGGAGGAGAGTGCGAATTGTAAATGTAGTGGGGGGTTCCCCCCAACCCCCCCCTCAGAGCATAAATAGGAAGGCATAGGGGCAGCGTGCATTTGTCCTGCATGCAAATGTCAGGGCGGAATTGTCAGTGTGCCAATGTCCTGCGCTCATTTGACGGGTCACCCTTTTACATTACGTAGGCCATACCTGTGCTGGAATTTATCAAACTACCCTTTACTGGCCTGAAAGTCCATAGATTGCAGCAATTCCTCTTCCCTTTTCTTCAGGTTATCATACAAAGATTTTGCCTTTCCTCTTATCAACATAAAGTCTACAGGAATTTTCTTCATATAGCAATCCTGCACCCACATGAATGTTGCAGTTTCCATACGAGAGAGAATGCTATCTCACACAACATGTAATGTCTTTGCACCCACTGTAACAGCTTCACAGATTGGCTTTTTCTTCTTCTTTATGTGCCTAACAGTAGATTCATTAATTTCATAGTGCTGAGAAACTGCAGAGGCTGATTTCACTCTGCGAAGCAAGTCCCATAATTCAACATTTTTGGGTAGCACTAGGAACCTTATGCTTTGTAGCCGTACTGTGAATATGGAGAGAGACCTGACCTGTTCCTGAAGGAGAAGCAATACCAGATATGGTGAAATTGAATTTTGTAAAAAAAAGTTTGCTAAAGAAATTCACGGTATGGGCTGCCCTTTAGAAAGCCTCTCACTTTTGTCTTCAAACAAAGCAGCGTTACAAAAAAAAACAGAATTGGGTAATGTCTGAACTATAGGGACCAGGAAGGAGGCTAGTATTAGACAATGCCCCCGGACTTCATACATACAGTATCTCTGGTGTAGCTGCAGCAAAACTCAGTCACTTACTTCTCCGGTGCTGGATATTTCTCTTGGCACCCCAAGATATCATCACTCGGGGGGGGGGAGGGGGATTCAGCTCTATCCCAGGTGAGATGAAACCACATGAGTGAGGCTGCTTTGGAGACAGAGAGCAGCATTTAAAAACAGTGTGTATTCAAAATTTAACTTAATTTTTAAGGCAGCAAAATACTCGTGAATAACTGAAGTTGCAAGTGCCGAACCCACTAATCTGGAGGGAGACCTCTACTAACTTTTGGAAGTGGTCACACACCTTATGTTTCTATTGTGCCTCTTTGCACTAGACAGATGTTTTCTGTAGTACAATCTATTCTTCCTTAAACTTCCCAAGGTCAATGTTTTGTTGTTTGTTTCTTGCTATGCAGTACTGTTTAACGAGGAGATGCACAAGGTGTTTACATACTAAAATAGAAAGCAAAGGAACATCAGTTAATAGAACAGAAGAAAGGAGGTGGAGCCAGGGTCTCCCCTCCTCTCCCTGAAAAAAAAGCAAAATGAAAAATCTAGGAGAATGCAAGGCCTTTTGCAGGCTTGAGGATGAAAGGAAATCCCTTGAGGTACGTTAATCTTCACAGTGCATCTGACAAGGTTCTAGGACAAGTCCTTAATTCGTTTCTTCTGAGTGACATCAGTAATGCTAGAATTTATAGGAAGGCATATAAGCTTTGGATAGGAAGTTCTGTACGAGAATTTAAAAAAAAAAAAAAGGTTCCTTTGAGGTTTGGTGGATAATTCATGGATTTTTATGGGTAGATTTGGTTAGTGATTATAACTGGTCTCTGAGGTTGGGACATGTAATATGTGTTCAGTGTACAAAAGCTAAGCAGTGCAGTATCTGAATCTCTAATCAATAGGCAGAAAATGCATTATTCCAGTATTGTTTCCATAGAGACCAGCAGCCTTGTTTTCCATTGGACGTTTCATCAGAACTATACAGTCTGGTAGGTGTGAGACCCATTTTAATATGATGATGGTGGCTGTTAACTTTGTCCAGCCGGTCTCTTCAGCTACCGCTTTGGTGTATCTGCAGGGTTGGCTTCAGAATAGCCAAGATCTCCATCGTATAAGAAAGAAAAATATAGATGTGCATTAGTCTGACTAAATCCACAATCCTGCTGGATCCTGCTTGTTTTGACAGTAAGAAGTGGCATCTGCCGAGTACTTGCTGATGTAAAATCTGAGAGAAATGTCTTGAATGTATGCTGATATTCCTGTATGTGTGTGTGTGTATTTTAAAGCAGATTAATAAACTGAGCAGGAAAAAATAGCCGACACTCTGCTGTATGAGTTTGCTAGAGCCATTTAGAGAGATTTTTTTTTTTGAATGTGTCTAAATGCAAAGATGAGTTGTTTAGACTTCAGAAAGCTTTTGACATTTATCAACATACAGACAATGATTGTTTCACTACAGGAGGCATCCAATCCATCATTATCCTCCTGCTTTGGACTTGGAGTAGACTGCAATGCTGTCGGGGATTTTCATTTCTCCTTTCTTTTATGTATGCATTGAAATCTTAGCAGGAACTCATCTGGTACCATTACTAATAAGATGGACAGAAACGCACAGAAAATCATGCAGAAGGACGAGGAAAGTGCAGTGAAGGCACTGGTTTTATACAGGCTTCATCGTTGCAAAGCTGTATCCAAGTGCTGGAGCAGGACAGACCGTCTGGTGCAGCCCTTGAGCTTGGAAACATCTGTTGTGCTGTCACTTGATCTAGATACCTCTAGTAGCTTGGCTCCAGTTGCAGGTGATTGTGACACCGTCTTGGCCCATGATGCCAGTGATGACACAGCTTTGGTTAAGGAAGCGGTATCTGGCACGGTCTCTCCTTTAGCGTGGAACTCTTCAATTGTAGTACAGAAGGAATCGGATCTTCCTCAGGTGAAGAAGCAGGATATGTATCTTAAGACAGAGACCCAGGTCTTCTCATTTCTGGGTGGACAAGTGGCTTCAGAGCAACCCCTGGATATTAAGTTTAGAGCTACAAATGACATATTAAAAAAGAGGTCTGATGTGTGGGAGGCATTTGAGAATTGTGAGAGGAAGACATTTCAGAAGGTAAGAAAGAAATAATTGCGCTAATGCCATTTCTCGTGATATGGAAAAGAATGATGCTGGATTGAAACAAAAATCTACAGGATTGCTGAAACCTGAGCACATTCATACTTGCTTTCTGAAAACAAGTGCTATATCCTTTGCTGAATTTTTGAAAAAATATTAAAACTGTTTAGTGGAACAGTATGGGGAAAGAATTGCCATAATCCATGCATATACCTCTGAATCTGCGTCTACACAACTTCATCATGTCTGTATGCTTGTCTGCCCTCTCTGTCTGTCTGATTCACTATTTGCTTATCTTTACTGCTAGTGCCTATATGTATTGTTGCATGTATAAATACATGTTTTGATATCAAGGGAAGTGTAATTATATTGTGTCTTTATTGTATATGCATATGTCTGGAAATATTTTGGCTAGTTTATGATTATCTGGTAATAGTTTTGAGTATGCTTGCTGTGTCCTTACATTGCATGCTATTGTATAGAACGGGAACTAAATAACATTGACTTATTCTTTCGTAGATCTCATGATGTTTATGCTGTCTTTCTGGAAATGTTTTCATAGTGATTGCAGATTTGGGTTTTTTTGTTGGATTGGGAACGGATATATTCAGTGTTTTGATGACCTCTTATAGGCAGATCCTTTTGCAAATCCTAGCCAGTGTTTGCTGCATATTGAGGCTTAAGGAGACAAATGTCTTTGATTTGAAATCTTATCTCAAAATGTGCTACATGATATGCAGTATCTGGGCAGTTTTATAATTAGCACCATGCCATTCCTACATTTTATCTAGAAATGAAGAATGAGTGAGCTCTTTGTCTCTTGAATGTATTCTTTAACATACCTATAGATCCAGATTTTAGGCTAGCCCTAATGAATATACATGAGAGATTTGCATATAATGGAAGTGACAGGCATACACATCTGTTCCATGCATATTCATTAGGGCTATCCTGAAAACCCGATTGGCCTGGTGGTCCTGCAGGACAGGGTTGGGGACCACCGCTATAGATGAATGCTGCCAATCCCTCAAAGGATATTGGAAAGAAATTATATAAAATGGTTTGATTATAAGCATGTCTGTCTTTCTAGGGATAAAATAACTACAACACTTACTGCAATGGAATCAAATTGTACTTAGGAAAGTGGCAGGCAGAAACCAATGAAAAGATCCATTTGAGTTTGAAAATGGGCTGTATTGGACCAAGGACTTTAGAAAAATTAAGCCCCTCTTGCCCTCCAAAAAAAGACTCTGTCATTGTTAACTTAGGCTGCACCGTTCTGAACATGTGAGTGTTATCCCCTCCTCCCACCTTATGGAGGTAGAGAAAAAGCTAGGCTTTTCCTGTTAACTCACCAGTATAATCTGCTAATGCACTAAGTTCCAGTCATATTTCTCTACCTCTAGTAGATACCGTATTAATTGTGCTCCAAAAACCACACTAGAGCTTATTTTCAGGGAACGCCTTATTTTTTTTCATGTACAAAAATCATCTCTCCCTTCCTCTCCTCCACCCTAATTCTTACTCTTTCCTTTCTCTCCCCCTCATGAGCAGCAGCTCCGAGGCCTCCAAAAAGAGCGGCAGCACTCTGAATGGGCCTTCCCTCTGCAGCGTCTTTCTATCCCTCCCTCCCATTCCTCTGTGCATTGGAACACCAACGACCCTCCCACTGTGAGCCTGCCATACCTCCAACGCCGAAGCCTCCAAAACAGCAGCAGCTCTGAACGAGCTGCTTCGCTGTCTTTTTCACAATTAAAGATTTTTATATACTAGTATTACCACCAATTTTATTTTCACAGGGCTCTTCTACACCAATTTTGTGTAGTGTCCTATTTTTTTCACTTCTGCAGGTTATTTTATTGTCCTGCTTTACACACTTTTTGCTCACTTACTCACTTCCACTATTTATTATGCACACCTTTTTTTATCTGCAATGATTTTTACATCCATAATAACATTTTTATAGGACCCCTGATGAAGGCACTCACATTTGCTGAAGATACAAGGGAGAAGGGGGTTGTCGGGAGACTCTAGTGGCCCACTGGCAGGAAAGAATGGGCATCCCTCCTGCTAAGGCAAGGGGGGGAGGATGGAGGGCACGTGCAGGCAAGAGGAGTTGTCTGCAGGAGGGGGGACTTTCCCTTCTGCTGTTCGTTCAATCAGCTGAGCCGGCTGGACTTGGGGAGACCTGCGGCTCAGTTGATTAGGAGGGAGGAGCTGTATCTAACGATTACTCTTCTGAGCAAGCACCAGGCACAGTTCTTCCCCCTAATTTACTGGCGATTCTCCACATAAATAATGTTCATTTAGTTTACACGCTATTATGCTGAGAATTTCCCATAAAAGTCAAATTGCTCCCACTATGGCTACTACATCGACTCGCTGGATTTTACCGGCAAGTTTTCAGAATCCAGTCCTCCCCCCCAATTAAAACTCTTTCACCTTGCTCTATTTCACCCCCCCAATAACACCTACTAGTGCTTCCTGATTTCCAATTAGAATTGATTCACCGATTCAAATCGGGTGAATCGATTTGTATTTAGAAAAAACCTGCCTTGCTGATTTGGGGTCCAACCCTCCTCCCTGTGCCTTCAGTCTCCTATGGCAGGAGCGGCAGCGCTGCTTCTTGCTGGCTGTCTACTGCCGCTGATGCTCCTGCATTAGGGGGTAAGGAGGGAGGGTCAGTCGGGCAGTGCTGGTGTCCTCTGGCTTCCCCCTGGCCTCCCGCTCTTACCTTCACTGAATTACAGGAACGGAGCAGCCTGCACAGAGGATCACTGGTGTTTTAGCGATCCTTGCAGGCTACTGTTGTCTTCAGGAGCACGTTCACTCTGCCGCAGTCCCGCCCCTCCTCTGATGTCATGGGCAGGATCGTGGCAGAGTAAACATGCTCCTGAAGACAATGGCTTCTGCAAAGATTGCTAAAGCACCAGGGATCCTCTGTGCAGCCTGCTCCGCTGCTGTAATTCCAGTAAAGGTAAGGCCGGGAGGTCAGGGGGGAACATGCAGGCCCTTGAGGGAGGGGGGCCCTGGTGTAGAAGTACACGGAGGGAGGGAAGGGGGGGTTCAAAGAGATGTGCATATGCCGGACTGAGGGGGTGAGGAAGAAATAATGGGTCTAAAAACAGAGGAGAGGGAGAGAGATGGTGGACAATGGGATTTAATAATAATAATAACTTCATTTTTTCTATACCGCCACAATCTTGCGACTTCTAGGCGGTTCACAAAGAAGAGCTGTACAATCAGCGAATTACAGTAGATGAATACAAGGTGGTTTAAAGGAAAAAATTATACATAGGTTGAATTATAAGAAATTAACTATTTTGCATCTTACAATTGAAAATAGTTGGACACCAGCGAATATCAGGATACAATTATGAAGAGGGAATTTTAGCAGACAGGGAATGTGGATACCTACTGTGAGGAAGAAATTCAGAATAAGGTGTGGAAGTTATGTTCACGGGAGAGTGTCTGGCTAGGACAAGAATTTCTTAAACAAAGTGGTCTTTAGTTCTTTCCGGAAGATGCTGTAAGTCAACCTAGCGGTATCGATGAGATAGCCTAGCCATCTGTCTACCAGCTTGAAACTTGAAAGTTCTGTCCAGGAAGGTTCGATATCTGCAGCCAGCGATTTTCGGGTATGCAAACAGGTTGTGGTTTCTGGTATATCTAATGGGGGAATAGAATTCGAAGTGAGGTAGAAGGTAATTGGGGGTCATTCCCCAGATTAATTTATAGCAAAAGCAGGAGAACTTGAATAGAATTCTTTCTTCGATTGGTAACCAGTGCAGCCGTTTGTAGAAGGGACTAATGTGATCACTTTTCTTTAGTCCGAATATTAAGCGGACGGCCATGTTTTGAACTATTCGCAGTTTTCTTACGTTTTTTTTAGGTATCCCCAAGTAGATGATGTTACAATAGTCCAGGGTAGATAAAATCAGCGACTGTACCAATAATCTGAAGGATAGAGGGTCAAAATATTTTTTTATGGTTTTCAGTTTCCAAAGAGTGGAGAAGCATTTTTTTGTCACCGAGTTTATGTGATCGATCATAGTTAATTTGGTATCTAGAGTGACTCCTAATATTCTTATAGTTTTTAATATTGGGTGGTCGTGGCCATTTATTTGTATTGCTGTTGTGGTGATTTTTTCCTTTGGGCTAGCCAGGAAAATTTTTGTTTTTTCTGAGTTTAGTTTCAATTTAAAATTTGTGGTCCATTGTTCAATTTCCGTCATAATGGAGGAGATGTGTTTGGATGTGGCATTCGTCACATTTGTTATTGGAATTAATATAGAGATGTCATCTGCGTAAATGTAATATATTAGATTTAACTTTTGTAGTAGGTGACCTAGGGAGGAGAATATATATGTTGAACAAGGTGGGAGATAGTGGGGAGCCTTGAGGGACTCCCGAGGGGCTTTTCCAGGATTCCGAGTAATTCCCATCGTTGACCACTTGATAAGATCGTTTAGTTAAGAAGCCTTGAAATCAGGTCCACACACTTCCCGATATTCCCATTGCATATAGACATATGAGCATTATTTCATGGTCCACTAGGTCAAAAGCGCTACTAAAGTCTAATTGTAAGTTCAGGGCGCTGGTGCCATGACTGAAGAGATTGTATAGGTGATTAAGGAGAGAGCCAAGGACTGTCTCAGTTCTGAATCATTTTCTAAAACCTGATTGATGGTCATTTAAGAGATTGAATTTTTCTAAGTGATTTACAAGTTCCAGGTTGACCAACCCTTCCAACATTTTGGTGAAGAAGAGGGTGCTTGCAATGGGTCTGTAGTTGGACGTCAAAGTGAGTGAGGTCTTCTGGTCTTTGGGGATGGGTGTGATTAGAATGTGACCCATATTTTCCTGGTAAATTCCAGTTGTAAGAGTGGATGTTGCCCAGTTAAATAGATCCCTTTTGAATTCGGGAACTGCAACTTGCATGATCTGGAATGGGCATTCGTCTAGAACAGTGTTTTTCAACCTTTTTACACCTATGGACCGGCAGAAATAAAATAATTATTCTGTGGACCGGCATTGGTCCATGGACCGGCGGTTGAAGAACACTGGGCTAAGTCGTGGGCCAGACCCCGCCCATCTCTACCTAATCTCCACCCCAGACCTCGCCCCTATAATAGTACTAATTGCACCTTGCACGTCCCGTGCCTCATCTGAAAGCCTTCCCTCTGTCGTTGCAACGTCAGAGAGAAGGCTTCCGTTCAGGCGCAGGATGCCCGTAGGAGCCACTGCCCATGGCTTTATGCACAGAATCAGTTAGGAAGAGGGAGCTGGCTCAAAGATAATGCCTCATCGATCGCACTGTGGACCGGCGGTTGAAGAACACTGTTTTGTGCCTGATGCACGTGCTGGTCCTGTGGACCAGCAGGAAATTTCTGTGGACCGGCACTGGTCCATGGACCGGTGGTTGAAGAACATTGGTCTAGAAGACAGTTTGATTTGGCGTATTTATTGAATAATGTGAGGAAGTTAGACTAACCAGGGTGTTCGAATTCATTCCAGTACATATCGACATTGGGCTCTCTTTCCTGTGGCGTGAACTGGAAAACGAAGTTGGGTGAAGGTGAAGGTATTGAGGCTCTTAAATCAATGATTTTTTTGCTAAAGTGGTCAGCGAGGATGTTGACCATTGACATCCGTTCATTTTGGTTTTTTAAGATCTGTGTAGTATCTGTTAATTTGTTCAATATTTTGAACAGTTCTCTACTTAGGGAGGGAAGGAACAGAAAAGAAGAGAAGTTGGACACAAGGGGATGGTGTAGAGGGGGAAGGATAGAGATACTGGATAGGAGGGTAGTTGGGAAGAGGATGGGAGAGATGGTGAACCCTGGGGAGGTGGGGAAGGAGGGAGAGATGCTGGATGAAAGGGTAGTTAAGGAAAGGAGAGATGGATCTCGGGATGGTGGGGTCCATCACTGCAGCTGCGGGGATAGAGACAAAAAAAGAAAATATGTCAGACCTCTGGGGGAGGGAAGGGGAGCAGGAGGACAGAGATGGATGGTTAGAAAGAAGAAAATGACAAATGGGCAGGAGACTCTGGAAGCAAGTTATCAGAAGACAACCAGAGCCTGGGACCAACATGATTTGAATAATGACCAGATAACAAAAGGTAGAAAATCTAATTTTATTTTCTGTTTTGTGATTACAATGTGTCAGATTTGAAATTTGTATCCTGCCAGAGCTGGTGTTAAACTGCAAACGTGAGCTAGGATTTAACAGAGAGAGGAAAAGTCTTCTTTGTTTGTTTATTTTGTTTCCACCACAGCACCAGTGTGGGTAGGAGAGGGCAAAGGGGGTGAAGAGGCTATAAAATAAACCCACCAGGATGTTTGAAAACAAAAAAACACCGAATTGAAAAATCGATTCAATAGGCTGAATCGAATCAAATCGAAATTTTTTTCCTGAATCGGGCAACACTAATACCTTCCAATCGCCAAGCCTCCTTTTGAACTTTGTACCTACATAGGCGGAATGTGGCAGAGGAAAGGCTTCCAGGACTGGCTGAAGGCAGCTTTCATCGGACTCTTCTGGTGACCCATAGGAAGGTTGAAGTGCTACAGCATGGGGGGGTGGGATGGAGGAGGAAAGAGATGAGATGCCATCTCTGTGTATGGGTTGTGGTGGTGGTGGGGTGGTCGTATATACTGTTGATTCAAGCTGCTTCCATTCTGGTGGTGACAGGGTTGAAATATGTTGGTAGACTGAGATCTGTTTCAAAAGCTTTTTTGTTTAGTTTTGTTTTTAAAACATTCTGGGAATAAAGGGAAGATATTTGAAGGATTTTATGCCATGCGAACCAAGTATAACTTGTGGTACTTTTTAAGGTATTTGATCTCCACACAGTGGCCTTTAGGTTGAAGGTCCTAAATTATGGAACCAGATTCCATTCGTACTGAATAATATTATAAATTACCTCAATTTTAACAGATTTGTAAAGTTATTTTGATTTATGATGCTTTGCTTTAAGAGTTATAGATTGTATGACTTTAGATCGTTATTTAACGTTAGAAAATCATACTGATCTTATGATTAAAAAAATGCTTTATGACCCTCTGGAAACTTCGAACTATTAAAAAATATTTTGATTTTGTTTCTTCTAGAGTAATAGTTCAGTCCCTAATTCTATCTGCTCTTGACTATTGTAATATCCTCTACTTGGCATCTTATAAGGAAATTCTAAATCGTATTCGAGTAATACAGAGCACTGCCATGTGCTTGATTTTTGGGTTAAAATAATACGACCATGTGAGTCCCTTTTATTGGCAACTACATTGGTTGCCTTTTGAAGCGTGAATTTGCTTTAAAGATCCTTTTGGCCTAGCTCCAGGATACCTATCCACCCAGTTTAAATTATACAAGTCGGATAAAAATACTCGCAATATCTGTATGTTTATGTTTTCATCTGTAAAAGCTTGTCGTTATAAAAGATTTTTAGATAAGACTTTTGCTTATCAGTTAGGGAAAATGAATTCCTGGTTAAGTTCTTTGATTCCTCAAACTCAATCATATCATGCCTTTAGAAAATTATTGAAAACCTATTTGTTTGATAAGTTTGTATCATGATTATTGTCTTAACTTGTTTACATGTAAGTTTCACTGATTGGAACTCATGATTGGGCAGTATACAAAAACAAAGTTATTATTATTAGTGTGCATATTCTATACCCAATTCTGTAGATATAACTTTTTTTGTTTTACATTGAATAAGAAAAATGTGGGTAGGTGAGCTAGTGTTAGATAGGTAAGTGCTTTACTTGTTTTTATTTCTGGGTATTGTTTGTTTGTTTTTTTTTAAAGGTGGCCATGGCTGAGTTTCTGGGACAACAGTCACATGAGCTGTCTCTCCTCCCTCCATGTTCATCTGCATTAGGTGAAAATACCAGGATAGTGGAAGAAGTATGTGGCAGACACCTGAAGAAATTATCAAATGACAGGTTTAAAACAAATTCAGAGGTAAATTATGTGAAGTGCTGCCATTTGAGCTTATTATCACAGCATGTTATGAAGGCAAATAAGTAGGTTAAAGAAAACAGTTGAGGCCAGGGCTTCTCAAATTTGTTTTAAAAAATTCAGATTAGAGCTCTCAAATGATCTCACAACTCTTATGATTCCATGCTCACCCACTTGTCTGCTTCATTCCATAATTGACTATCGCCTGTTTCTTCCTAGCCCTAGATTCTCCCAGTCCCAGCTCATGTCTACTAGACACTGCTTTTTTTTTTTCTTTTATACTTTTTTTCTAGAATTCTCTTCCTCTTTTAATTCAAGCAGAATTATCTTTCAAGAACTTTAAACATGCTCTAAAAGCCTGGCTTTTCCTTACTCTAGGGTGGCTGCTTTTTTTTTTTTTTTTTGCTTCCAACTTTACATATCTCCCTCTTTTCTTGCCACCGAACGATTTTTCTTTCCCTCCTTTCTCTCCTCCCCCACATTTTTCCTTGCCTCTCTTTAATCTCCAGTCCCTCTGTCTACTTATTTTTCTTCCCTCTGAGTTTGTTTGCCTCTGAGTGACTGCTTTATCTTTCCTGTCTAATTCCTATGTTTTAATTTTTTGTTAGATATATTTTTATTAGACCAAAATATTTCCAGTACAATCAATATAGAATACTTCTTCATCCCCTCATAATATTTTAAAAAAGAAACATACTCTGGAGTCCAGATAAAGAACATAATGGCAAAGTATAAATCAGTTCACAAATAATATGCGTCTATAGGGGACTAAACCCCTAAAATTGGCAAATCCAACATTTCTTAACAGCAGGCACCTCCTCATATTTCCGCACAAGACAGACATTATCCCACCAAGCAGTCATTGACAAAGCCAGTTTTTTTATTATATTTTGCTCTGGTGTAATCCAGATCTTAGAATTCAAGAGCGAGCTCTTAATTGGTTGGATTGGTAGGATAAGGGAATGTGTAAATTAGGGGGAAGAACTGTGCTTGGTGCTTGCTCAGAAGAGTAATCGCTAGGTACAGCTCTTCCCTCCTGATCAACTGAGCTGATTGTCAACATGCGATCTCCATCCCTGACCCACACAAGTGGTGTGTACATTGTTTAGGACCTGATCATCGTCCAGAGTCTTGCGCCCGCTGTGCTACACTTCAAAATCGAGCCAGAAGAAAAATTTTTTACTTTTGTTTTTTAAGAAGCTATTTGTTTTGCCTTTTGAGAGTATTTTGAGCACTGAGGAGCTTAGGGACTTGGTTGGAAGCCTAGATGTTTTTTTTGCCTTTTCTGTGCTAAAGAACAGTGGGAGTGCATTGAACACTGAGGACATTTATCTTGAGCTGAGGGTGGAAGTGACACCCTGAATCAGGTCCTAGAGTGCATGAGACTTGTGAACTTTGCTTGCTATAGTAAGTTACTGTTTTTGTGCTAAGTTGCAGCACCACTCGTGCTACTTTTGACCTTATGACCAATGGAGTTGTGCTCACCAATAAATGCTTTGTTTAAACCAGAGGAAATCTCAGTGTGCTTTTGGGGTGGCACTGAGGGCTGTATACCACAACCTTTAACAGGACAGGTATTCTCCTTGGCAGTTAGGCCTAAGCGTGATCCTGTCCCACAGCACACATACCCATACATCCAGACCACAGAAAGTTCCTTCAGTTTCATGTAGGTCATAATCTTCAATACAAAATTCTACCATTCAGCCAAGAGTATTCACAAAATGCTTATTAGTGGTAACAGCAACCTTATCTAGACAATTGGTTGATAAAAGCTGCATTGTCTCAAGCAGTCTCCTCAGCTACACGGCGACTATAACTCTTCTCCAGCTTTTAGGATTTGAAGTAAATTTTCCAAAGTCTCATCTTCAACCCTCTTAAGTGTTGGAGTTCATAGGAGCCATGCTCAACACTACTCTTCTATGAGCTTTCATACCCCAACCAAGACAAAACATCTTACTTCAGTTATGCAATCATGTGTCCTCTCTGCAAAATATCTCAGCAAGGTAAATGATACTTCTCATGGGTCACAAGGCATCTACAATTCACGTAACTCTCTTTGCTCATTTTCATCTCAGATCAGCTCAATGGAACCTGTCATCTTAGTGGTCTCTGGTCACAGACTCCTTATCTCAATGGGTCAAGGACACCTTGCCTCATCGTCAGGCTCTCCAACGGTGGCTGAAACCGACAAATCTCTCGAGGTTTGCTATTTCACATCTCTCCACATCAGAAAGTACTCACAATGGATGCGTCTATGTATTCATGGGCAGGTCACCTAGATGATCTATGGACTCAAGGTATGTAGTTTGCTTGAGAGAAGGCATTCCATATCAACCTATTAGAGCTGTAGGCAATTCAAAATGCTCTCAAAACATTTCAGGATCATCTTTCCAACCAAGTCATCCTTGTTCGAACAGACAATCAAGTAGCAATGTACTACATCAACAAAAAAAGGAGTAACGGAGGCTCTCTTTCTCAAAATATATTTCTCAAGGCGATATATGTGCAAGGGAAGCAGAATGTCCTGGCCAACAAACTCAGCAGATTCCTTCATCCACACAATGGACTCTCAACTCCAAAGGCTTGCACCTCTTCTCAATTTAGGGAACTCCTCACATAGACCTGTTTGCATCTCCCCACAATTACAAGTTACCTCAATTCTGCTCCAGACAGTTCTCTCCTCATCGCTTGGAAGTAGATGTGTTTTTTCTGGATTGGTTATACAAGTTCCTGTATGTGTTTCCGCAAGTCCCTCTAATTCTGAAGACGCTAGTCAAACTCATACAAGAATCAGCCACCATGATCCTCAAAGCTTCTTGGTGGCCCAGACAACCTTGGTGTTCGCCCTTCTACTTCAACTGAGTACCAAAGATCCAATTCCATTACAGCTCTTTCCATCTGTACTCACTCAGAGTCAAGGTTCTCTTTTACATCCCAAATTGCAATCTCTGCACCTAACATCTTAATACTTCTTGACCTGACTCATGACAGGTCCTTTTCTGTTGATGTCCTGGCCGTTAACGGGTTTTAAACAGTGCTACTGGTGACAAAGGCAAACTTGCATCACTGACCCTCACAGTTGGTGTTTGCAGTGTCTTGGCCCAGAACACCATGTAGAATCTTGTGCTCAGTGTTCTACCTTGCAGAAACATTCCATGAAAAGCTGGAAACTTCAACAAGAAAAATTGTTCGGCATTGGCATGGACATAGAAAAGACATCACAACCTTCGACGTTGAAGGCATTGACATCGACACTGGTGTCAGGAGACATCGCGTCCATCTGGTAAGCCAGCTAAGAAGCCGCCAGCTTCGCAGCTGGTGTTGCAGGTATCTATTGCATTGAGTCCCTTAATGCCGACCAAGCAGCTATGAGCTCCCTTGCATATTGCCTCTCCTACATCGAGGTGTGCATCCTCTTTCTTCAGCACTTGGGTTTCAAAATCAATTTTCCCAAATCTCAGCTTCACCCCTCTCAGACCCTGCAATTTATCGGAGCTCTGCCAGACACCATTCATCTCAGAGTGTTTCTCCCTCAGCAAAGACTAGACAATTTGATTCAGCTTTGCACTCTGACTTTTCACCTTCCATCACTCTTGGCCAGACAAATAATACTACTGGGTCACATGGCTTCCATGGTGCATGTTACTCCATTTGTGAGACTTCATCTCAGGATGCCTCAATGGACTCTTGCATCTCATTGGTCTCAAGCACTCAACTCACTGTCTCAAGGCATTAAAGTCACTCCTTCACGCTGACATTCTCTGCAGTGGTGGATAAACTCTTCCAATCTTTCCAGAGAGTATTTGTTCCTCACACCTCCACATCAGAAGGTTCTGACAACAGATTTGTCCACCTATGCTTGGGGGGCTCATCTGGATGGGCTTCGCACTCAAGGTCACTGGTCTATTCTTCAATTCTTCAACCACTTTCAGGAAGCAATCCCATTCCTTATGTTTCATCCTTCCCTTTCCCTTTCCCATTTCCTTTTTTTTTTTTTTTTTTTTTAAATTCATTTTGAACAATGTAATTTTTCTCCCTTCCATTTCTTTATTCCCTCCCACCACTTTCCAGTATGTCTAGTTAAAGTCTAAATGTCCACAATCCCCTTCTTTTTGTATTAGTTTTATCTTTTATCTTATTTTAACTTGTAAACCGGCTAGATACTTGCTGATAGTCGGTATAGTAAATTTTAATAAACTTGAAACTTGTCTACCCAGGACCAACTTTGTCATATCAATCTGTTGGAACTCAGAGTGATCTACAATGATCTCAAAGCTTTTCAGCACATTGTCACCAACCATATCCTTATCTGCACAGTCAATCAGGTTGTGCAATGTATTACATAAACAAGCAAGGTGGCACTGGCTCTCCGTCATTGCTCACAACATATTTGGGCCATTGCTCACAACATATTTCTGAAAGCAATATACATTCAAGGGGAGCAGAATTCTCTGGCAGACAGACTCCAGCAGGTTTCTTCAGCCACATGAGTGGATGCTCAATTCTGCAGTTAAATGTCTCAGTGGGGGACTCCTCAGATAGACTTGTTTGCATCCCCCCTCAACCACAAACTGCCTCAGTTTTGCTCCAGGCAGTATTCTCCTCAACGTCTGGAAGCGGATGCTTTTCTACTGGATTGGACACACAAGTTTCTTTATGGATTTTCTCCAATTCTTCTCATCCTCAGAACGCTTGTCAAGCTCAAGCAGGAGGAGGCCATCATGATTCTTATTATTCCTTGGTGGTCCAGACAACCTTGGTTTTCCCTTCTACTTCAACTCGGTACCAAGGAACCAATCCCACTTCAGATTTTTCCATATCTTCTCACGCAGGGCTACAGATCGCTTCTGCACCCAATCTTCAGTCATTACATCTGACAGTTTGATACCTCTCGGGATGACATTAGCTGACCTTCAGCTTTCCCAGCCTGTCAGATTTATCTTAGATGCATCAAGAAAACAGTCTACGCAACAATGTTATCAGCAGAAATAGAAATGGTTTTCCTTGTGGTGTACTCTTCATCATGATGCTAAATCCACCTCTGTACCTTTAGTATTGGATTACCTTCTACATTTATCCAATTCAGGCCTCAAGACCACTTCAATTAGAGTTCATCTCTGTGCTATCAATGTTTTTTTATAGCCCAGTTGATGGAAAACCTCTCACTGCTCATTCTTTAGTAGCCAGATTTATGAAAGGACTTTTAAGTATCAAACCACCTCCAGTGGTTTGGGATCTTAATGTTGTACTTCCTAAACTAATGAAACCAGCTTTTGAACCAATGTCCTCGGCTCAGTTTAAATATCTCACTTGGAAAGTGGTTTTTCAAATCTTTCTTACATCTGCTCGAAGAGTAAATGAACTTCAAGCACTGGTGGCAGATCCACCAATCGCAGTGTTTCATCATGACTCATCCAGAGTTCCTTCCCAAGGTAATCACTGAATTCCATCTCAATCAATCCATTGTGCTTCCAATCTTTTTTTCCTAAGCCTCATTTTCATCCTGGAGAAACAGCTCTTCATACTTTGGACTGTAAAAGAGCTTTGGCCTACTACTTACAGCATACTCGGCCACATAGGACATCTCCTCAACTTTTCGTCTCCTTTGATCCTAACAAGTTGGGACATCCTTTATCCAAGAGAACTATTTATACATGGTTGGCGGCTTGTATCACCTTCTGTTATGCTCAGGCTGGGCTGCAATTGGGGAGTCGTGTCACAGCCCACAAAGTCCAAGTTATAGCATCTTCAATTGCTTTTTTACGTTCCACTCCTGTTGAAGAGATCTGTAAAGCTGTTACTTGGTTCACGCACAGTTCATACATTCACAACTCTCTTTTATCTGGAATCTTTTTCCAGACGGGATGGTCACTTCGGCTAAGCAGTATTACAGAATTTATTTTCTTAATGGCCAACTCTCCCTCCATCCCATTGTAGTAAGCTAGGGAATCCCACATGTGAGAATGTGCTGCCTGCTTGTCCTGGGATAAAGCACAGTTACTTACTGTAACAGGTTTTATCCAGGGACAGCAGGCAGATATTCTCATAACCCATCCACCTCCCCTGGTTGGCTTCTTAGCTTGCATACGGAACTGAGGTACTGCAAGCCTACGTCGGGTGGGAAGGCACTTGCGCATGCATGGTGTGCTGGCAGTTCACAAACTCTCAAGTTCTTAAAGTAGTGATGCACTTTTGAAGCTATCTGTACCGGGGGCTACATGGATGAATATCTGCCTGATGTCCCTGGATGACACCTGTTACAGTAAGTAACTGTGCTTTCTCTGAGGGCAGCAAGCATATATTCTCAGAATCTGCCAATCTCCTCTATTTGGCTTCTTAGCTTTGTTACGAACCTGATTGTCCCATGAGCTGACATCAGGCAGGAAGGTACCGGCATGTGCTTGGTATGGGCACTGACTAAAGATTTAAAGTGAGAGTGCATTTGGCAGTGTCTGTACGGGGTTCTGTGGATGACCTCACTGAGGTGAAAATATATTCCTGCTGTCCTTAGAAAACATCTTCTACAGGTTAGTATCTTTGCCTTTTCTTTTCTTCTGCAGGGAGGTGAGACAAATATGCTAAGCACTGTTTTTCTCATTTCTAGGATGACAGTCACAGCACTTTGGTGAAACAGAATTCTAACTTGCTGCATGCTCTGGAAGAGTTGCAATGTCGTTGCACTTTTTTGCAAGAAGAGAACTATTTATTGGTAAGAAAGAGAGCACTTTAAGTTTAAATTTAAGGAACTGATATGAAATCTGCTAAAAATTCAGTACTTATGACAACAGATAAAGGCCACAAGGCTTATCCAGTCTTTCCATCCACACCATCCACTATATTTCCTCTCCCTAAGAGTTCTCACTTGCTTGTCAGTGTTTGTTTCTTTCACCTCCACTGGGAGGCTGTTTCTTGTATCCACCATCCCTTCTGTAAAAAAAAAAGTATTTGCTTAGATTACTTCCTACAATCTTTTTTACTTCATCCTGTGCTCTCATATTCTGCAGTTTTTATAAAATTGGAATATTCTTTATGTCTCATCCCTAAAAATCATTAGTACCCGTAGGGCTTCTTCTTTCACAACGATTGCTCCAACAATATGGAATTCGTTACCATTATATTTAAGGTCCGAAGCTTCTTATTTAAAGACACATACAACTGTTAATTGATCTAAGGGACTTTCCAAGCTTATTTTCTATACTAAAATTGATTTCTCCCTTTCCCCATGTTATTATCCTTAATTGTTCTTTCTTTCTTTCTTTCAAATTGTATTTCTCCCCACTAACCTATTGTTTCATGTAAGTAAAGTTATGCTATTAATAGTTTAACTGGACCCCTTTTTAAATTTTTACTCTAAAACGCTTAGAATTTATGATTAGCGTTTTATCAAATTTTTAATAAACTTGAAACTTGATATTCAATTCCTATACATTAATGCCATGCAGATATTTAAATGATTTTATTATATCCCCTCTCTCCCATCATTCTTAAAGAGCACATAGTAAACTTCAACACACTATGGACCGTTTTCCCAAGCACGCTTCGACATTAAGGTCTCCCATGTCCAGACGACATGCACCACAAACAGTGGACACAGTAGCACAATTTCAGGCATTGACCTGTACAACTGGTGTGTACAGTGTGTAGATTCTGACCTTTGAGATATTCCATTCACACTCTGCTCTCGTATTCAGAAGAGGTAATTTAAAACCCATAAAATTACAGTTTGTAAAACTTTTTGATACAACTTCAGGGACATTGAACATGGCTGAAGACTCCAACCCCGATTCTCAACCTTGATCTACTCCAGCATCAACACATGCACCAGCTGCATCAACAACTCATCCCACTTCTTTGGTTCTTCCAGCATTGGGGGAGCCTCATAAGCGAACTAAGAAGCCTAAACATTTCTCCCCTACCAGACATGCTTCGGCATTGTCTCAGGCGTCCACTCCATCGATGCATTTTAAGCGTCGATGCACTGATGACAGATCACCATCCTTACAGTTGGTGTTTCCTCAGAGGTGTTCCTCAGTATCGAGGTTCCCAATGCCTTAACACCCAACCAGTGCCCAATTGTACCCTTTCCAATATCAGTACTGGCACCATCGCTGCAAAATCAGCTTCGAGCATGAACTAATTGGGTTTCCACAGTTTCATTTTCAGCCTCAGTCAGTCCGAGCAATTGCCACAGAGTCATTCCAAGCATCGATATCAGACATCTCAACGTTGAGCCTCAAAACCTAAAAGGTGCTCAACGCATGGGTTATTCAGGAAGCAGAGCACTCCAACCTCTCCTCGATGTGCCTTGTCACATTCTCAGTGCTCCTCTCAATGTTCATCTCAATGCTCTTTTTCCAGAAGAGCTAACGTTGAGGACTTTGACTCCATTTTGTCACTGTGCTATACTGATGATCTCTGGAACAGGGCATTACTTTGGTAAAATTTTTCTGCCCTTTCTTTTTTTTTCTTCCAGGTGTAAGTTCTTCTGCATCACAGTCTGGCTGGGAAACATCATATCACCAAAGCTGCTGCTCAGGTTGCAACTTCTGTCTCTCTGCAGACAGAAAATGTTAAACAGGCAGAGGGAGTAGTTCCATGTTCAAGCTGTCTTCAGCTTGAATTCCTCATGAATGAAGTAAAAGAACTGAGAGAGGAGGTGGCAAGATTGAGAAGCATCCGTGAGAACGAGAGGTACATCGATGAAATGGTTTATGAATTCAAGTTTCAGGTTTAATTAATTTTAATATACCAACGATCGATGTGCACCTGGCTGGTTTACAATGCTAAAAATGAAAGGTTAAAATAAATTGTTTGTAGGGGGGGGAAATGTGAACATTAAATACACAAATTACAAATACGAACATGAGCTTGAGGGGAAAGGGGGAGGGGAAAGTTAATAATTATATCATTCAAAACAAATTAATTAAAGGGAAGAGGGGGGAGAATAGAACACCAGGAATGGTGATTGCTTCTTAAAAGCGGTTCGTGTTTATTTTGCGTGCTGTTGGAATGGGAATATTTAGACGCTATAGTATGCGTCTTGGAATAAGAACGTTTTTAGTTTAGTCACAAATTTGTCGAGTGAATTTTCAAGGTGGAGTTGAGGTGGCATGGCGTTCCATAAGGTTGGAGCTACAACGGAAAAGTTAGTTTTTCTGGTGTATTGTAGAATTATTTGATGGAAGGTGTAGTCAGTAAATTCTGATCAGCCGATCTAATGGTCCGGGGAGGGCAAAAGGGGATGTTGAGTTTATCAAGAAAAGATGGGAGACGCGAAAGTTTGATTTTAAAGACCAGCATTAAAGTTTTATAGGTGATGCGGTGGGTGATGGGTAGCCAGTGAGCTTCTTGCAGAAGAGGAGTAACATGATCATATTTGCCAACCTTATAGATAAGTTTGATTGCTGTATTTTGAATGAGCTGCAGATGATGTAATTCTTTTTGAGTAATTCCATTGTATAGGGAGTTGCAGTAATCTAAATGAGAAATGACCAGTGAGTGAATGAGGGTTGTGATAGCATCAGTTTCAAGAATTGATGTTAAAGAACGAATGAGCCAAAGTTTGTGGAAACAGATTTTTACGATGTTGCTTATCTGGTCATGGAAGGTTAAATCTTTGTCTAGAATAACTCCGAGCAATTTTATTTTTTATTCCATTTTTACCGGGCAAGATTTAATAAAGATTTGTGCATTTATCATATCATTGTTCCTGATCGGGAAGAGTATACCACAGGATTTATTGATGTTGAGGGAAAGTTTATTTATGTGGAGCCAGTCACTGATTTTGTCAAGTTTGGTGTTTATTCCTTGTATTTCGCAAATATTTGAAGGATCAACAGGGTGAAGAAGTTGGATGTTGTCTGCGTAAGCAAAGAAAGTAAAGCCAATGGACTGAGCTAGAGTGAGAAGAGGGGCAAGAAAAATATTGTAGTAAAGGAGAAAGAATAGAGCCTTGATGAACGCCGAAAGTTTGACTAATAGGAGATGAAATTTTCTCTTTCGAGTGGACTTTGAAATTACAGTCTTGGAAGTAGGAAATAAACCATGAGAAGGCAGAACCTGTGAAACCTCCGGTCTTAAGACGATCAATAAGGAGGTGATGGTCAACAGTGTTGAAGGCAGATGACAAGTCTAGAGAGATAAGGAGGACAGATTTTTGGTGATCATGAACATAGTATATAGTAGAGGTGATACCAAGTAGTGATAATTCTGTGGAGTAGTTGGAGCGGAAGCCGGTTTGGTATGGGTGAAGCGCATTGGTTTTGATGAGGAATTCTGTGAGCTGGTTCAGTACTACTTTTTCCGTAAGTTTAGAGATGAGAGGAAGGTTGGCAATAGGATGAAAGTTTGCTGGATGTGTTTTGTCTAGATTTTGTTTTTTTAGTTTTTTAAAATAGAACTTTATACCATCCCCCTTTATATTGAAGAAGGGAATTGTTACACCGAGATTGCCGCCATTTATATTCGGTGGAGCGGAGTTGCCGGCAGAGGAGGATAAGATTTTCATTGTACCATGGTTTCTTTTTAGGTTGTAATTGGGATGTTTTTGCTGGGAAGGGGCAAGAAGGTCCATGAGAGACTGTGTTGAGACTTTCCAGAGATCAGATTGTTCTTCTGTTGAAAGATTAGTGAAATCTTGTAGGTTCAGGTTAAAGGAATTTTGTATAGCAGAAGCTGTAATTTTATTGATGTCTCTAGAAGTATAAGTGCTCTGTGAAATGGTGGATGAGGGAGTAGGAAGGTTTAGTTGGAGATTGATTAGAACATGGTCCGACCAAGGGAGAGAGTAAGTTTGAGGATTTTGAAAGAGAGGGCTGATAGCAGTTGGGCCAAATATATCAATAGTGTGTCCTGCAGAATGAATAGGAGATGAGAGTAGTAGAGTCAGGGAGATATCTGAGGTTAGGGTTAAGAGTTCTGATGTGTTTGGGTGATTAGGCTGATCGAAATGTATATTAAAATCCCCTAAGATAATAGGGTTTGGATGGGAAATGCTAAAGTCCATTATTGCAGACATGAGGGCAGTTAAGGAAGGTTTGGTGACAGGAGGGGGGAGGTAAGTAAGGAGGAAATTAAGAGGTTGGGAGTTTGTAATAGAGAATTGGGGAGTTACAACTGGGTGAAAGTTATATGATGGAGAGAGGTCAGTTTTAAAGGGGATAGAAGAATGATGAATCACGGCTAGGCCTTCTCCTTTTTTATTTGGGCGGCATTGAAGTTTTGCTTTATAGTTGTTTGGGCAGGCTTAGTTGATATAAGCCTCGGCATGGATTAGCCGTATCTCTGTTAAGCAGAGAATGTGAAGGTCGTGTTGGAGAATTAAATCATGTATTATGGGGGCCATTGACAAAATATTGTAATGAATGAATAGTAGGAATTCTCTTCTTCTTTTCAATATTTTCTTTGTGACACACATGGAGGGGGGGGTAGTGAAAATAATTTTTACACAATATGCTATAATATGATATACAATATGTAATGTATGATTGGAAAGTACTTGAAGGGTGGGGGGAGGGAGAGGGGATAAAAATATTGTTTAGAATATTATGTATTAGATATAAAAGTGATATTATGTAATCATTCAATTGTATTTCAATATTTTGTACACTTCATGTAAAATTTGAAAATGAATAAAAATTATAAAGGAAAAAAAAAAAAAAAAAATCATGTATTAGATGGTGTTTGTTTTTAATGGAGTAAACATTTAAGAGACCTATTCTTGGTTTAGTATAATGGTGTAAAAGTTTAGTGTGTGTTGTATGGTATGGAATTAGAGAAATGGCTGTAACACACTTAGGCTGGTTACCTGTGAGAACTTGAGGGGGGGGTCGATGGCCCAGGAAACAGGAATTGAGGCCATTAGGTGAGGATAAGAGTGATTAAAGGGAAGGGTAAAGAAGGGACCGATTAGCAAAGAAATGGAGGAAAAGAATATTTAGAAAGAAGAGTATAGTCTTACCGATAGAGTTGTAGAAAGTACATGTCAAAGATTTCCAGTAGTGGGGAAGAAGAGGCTGTGCTGAGGGAAGACAGCTGGACTCAGATTACAGAACATTGCAAGATTGGTACTGTGACTAACCCCGTCCTTGAACTGAAGAACCTGGAAGTGGAGTAGATGAGAGCATCCCAAGGAGATGAAGGACCAGAGCTTGAAATCCCAAAAAGTACTGGATCCGTGATCACTAGGCAGCGTAAGGTAGTGGTAGTTGGTGATTCCCTTCTGAGTGGTACAGAAGCGTTCATTTGCAGACCAGACATGTCACGAGAGGTTTGCTGTCTGCCTGGTGCCAAAATCCAAGATGTTATTATGGAGAGCTTGCCAAGACTCATCAAACCTGATGACTACTATCCGATGCTGCTCATCCACATTGGCACTAATGATACTGCCAGGTACCCCTGCGAACATGTCAAAAGTGACTTTGGCTCTGGAGAAAAGGTGAAGCAGTCAGGTGTGCAGGTGGTATTCTCGTCCATCCTCCCTGTTGAGGGTAAAGGGCAGAGAAGCTCTCATCCTGGAGATGAATGTGCGGCTAAGTGGATGGTATCATTGAGAGCGTTTTGGCTTCCTGTACCGTAGGATAATCTTCCAAGGGCTGCTGAGCAGGGATGGAGTGCATCTATCAAAGAAGGGAAGAAGTTCCTTTGTCAGCAGGCAGGCTAATCTACTGAAGAGGGCTTTAAACTAGAAGTGATGGGGCAGGGTAAACAAAGCTCCCGGATGAGTATAAGCCCTTAGGAAAGTAAATCACTGAATACCTCTACACGGATGGGAAAAGGGGGCAATGTCTGGAAAGCAGTATATACTAATGCTCCAAGTATGGGAAACAAGATTCTGGATCTAGAAGCTGTGATGGAAGACTGGGGTGTAGTTGTATCGGGCTATAATCTATTCAGGAAAAACAGGGTAAGAAGAAAAGGAGGATGAGTAGCGTTGTTAAAGATCATATTAAAGCCACAAAATTGCAGGAGCTAGCTAAAATGAAGGTAGGCAAAGCGATGGAGCCAGATGGTGTACATCCTAGGGTGCTGAAGGAACTTAGGGAAGTTCTGGTAGCTCCGCTGACTGACCTTTTCAATGAGTCTCTAGAGTCGGAAGTGGAACCGAAGGACTGGAGAAGGGTGGAGGTGGTCCCTCTCCACAAAAGTGGAAGTAAGGAACAAGTAGGCTGGTAAGTCTGACTTCTGTGGTATGCAAATTAATGGAAACACTTTTAAAACAGAGAATGGTCAAGTTTCTAGAATCCTGTGGATTACAGGACCAGAGGCAACATGGATTCACTAGAGGTAGGTCTTGTCAGACAAATCTGATCAATTTCTTTGACTGGGTGACCAGAGAATTGGATAGAGGATGTGCGCAAGATGTGGTGTATTTAGATTTTAGCAAAGCCTTTGACAGTGTTCCACATAGACGTCTAATAAACTGAGTGTTTTGTTTGTTTATTTAAGATTTGATATACTGCTCCTGCATTTTACTGACCTAAGTGTTTTACAAAGTATCAAACTAAAATGAAATTAGGTACTTGAGAAAAACTACCCTCGGGATGGGTCCCCAAAGTGACGGGCTGGGTCAGGAACTGGTTGAGTGGAAGGTGACAGAGGGTAGTGGTCAATGGAGATCGCTCTGAGGAAAGGGATGTTACCAGTGGTGTGCCTCAAGGTTCTATTCTTGGGCCTGTTCTTTTTAACATTTTTATAAATGACATTGCTGAAGGGTTGTCGGGTAAGATTGCCTCTTTGTGGATGATACCAAAATCTGCAATTGAGTAGACATGCCGGATGGTGTGAATAACATGAAGAATGGCCTGACGAAGCTAGAAGAATGGCAGCTAAAATTTAATGTTAAGAAATGCAAGGTCATGCATTTAGGCTGCAAAAACCCAAGGGAACGGTACAGTTTAGGGGATGAAGAACTTATGTGCACAACAGAAGAGCGGGACTTGGGTGTGATTGTATGTGATGATCTTTAGGTGGCCAAACAGGTTGAAAAAGTGATGGCAAAAGCTAGAAGAATGCTAGGTTGCATAGGGAGAGGTATGGCCAGTATAAAAAGGAGATATTGATGCTCATGTATAAGATTTTGTTGAGACCTCATTTAGAATATTGTGTACAGTTCTGGAGGCCGCACCTTCAAAAAGATATATAAAGGATGGAGTCTGTCTAGAGCAGGGATCTCAAAGTCCCTCCTTGAGGGCCGCAATCCAGTTGGGTTTTCAGGATTTTTCCAATGAATATGCATGAGATCTGTGTGCATGCACTACTTTCAATGCATATTCATTGGGGAAATCCTGAAAACCCCACTGGATTGCGGCCCTCAAGGAGGGACTTTGAGATCTCTGGTCTAGAGGAAGACTACTAAAATGGTTTGTGGTCTTCGTCATAAGGCATATGGGGACAGACTTAAAGATCTCAATCTGTATACTTTGGAGGAAAGGCGGGAGAGAGGAGATATGATAGAGACGTTTAAATAACTACGTAATGTAAATGAGTCTAGTCTTTCATTTGAAAGGAAACTCTGCAATGATATGGCATAAAATGAAGTTAAGAGGTGATAGGCTCTGGAGTAATCTAAGGAAATATTTTTTTACAGAAAGAGTGATAGATGCATGGAGCAGTCTCCCAGAAGAGGTGTGGAAACAGAAACTGTATCTGAATTCAAAAGGGCCTGGGAGAGTCACATGGGATCTCTTGAAGAAAGAGACAATGGTTAAAGCGGATGGGCCATTTGGCCTTTATCTTCCATCATGTTTCTGGGCCATTTGGCTTTTATCTGCCATCATGTTTCTATCTCCCGGAGTTTTCTGCAGATGAGTGCTATGGGATGCAGTCAGATCCTTTATCTCCACCACCATGATGCAGATTGCCACCTGAAAGTCTATCCTTTATTAGCTTTATTAGACAGATGAGTCAAGATACCCTATTAGCATGGAGTCTGAAGAGGAGCCTCGTGCAGAGCCCATGGAGGCTTTGGACTATGAGAAATGGCCTAAAGATTGCATCCAAAATTCTTATATAATCCCACTCTATTCCTGGACTAGTGGTTTATCTTTCTATGGTCACCAGACAGCTTGTAGGAAGCCTCATTATACAGAGTCTTGAGCCCCTCTTACCTCATGACTGCCCCCCAGGAATCCAGTTTCTTCCCAACATGTCAGACTGTAGCAGCTTGTCTTCTCTGCTCATGTTAATTTTTTCCTTAAACTCAGTAGTTTTGTTCGTGGATTCCATCCTCATGCTGTAGAGGCCTGGTGTTCCAGATCCCAAGTGAATCCCTCGTCTCCCTCCGTAGCACAGGTGTTGGATTTCCTGCAAGCCGGCATCAAGCAGAGTCTGGCTGTCTCTTTGTGTCCAGATAGCGGGTCTTTTGTGTCTGGGTCCCGCTTCACTCAGGGGTTTGTTGGCGTCCCATCCGGACGTGGTCCGCTTCTTGTGAGGGGTGGTTCGTTTCCGGCCCCCTTTGTGGCTGCCTTGTCTGACGTGGAATTTGAACCTGATTCTCCACTCGCTGCCTTGTCTGACGTGGAATTTGAACCTGGTTCTCCACTTGCTGGCTCGTCCTCCATATGAACCCCTGGAGCAGGTGTGTCGGCAAGATCTCACCATCAAAACTGTCTTCCTTGTAGCGGTCACTTCTGCGTGTCATGTCTCGGAGCTTCAAGCTCTCTCTTGTCAGGGGCCCTTTCTTTGAATTACGGATTCTTCTGTCATCTTGAGGACAGTGCCCTCCTTCCTACTGAAGGTGGTTTCTGTATTCCGTAAAGGCCGTAACATCTTGGGAATCCTGCATGTGAGAATATTATGCCTGCTTGTCCTCGGAGAAAGCAGAGTTACTCACCTGTAGAAGGCATATTTTCTCACAACCCGCCCACCTCTCCTAGTTGACGACTTATAGCTAGCTATCTTACTGAACTACAGGACCCGCAAGCTGAAGTCATGCTGTCCTTAAAATTGAAAGTGATGGTACAATTTTGACTATCTGTACCAGGTTCCATGGATGACATCATCCACATGTGAGAAAATAAAGGGGGGGGAAGGGTTGACTCAAATGTAAACAGACCCCACCCAAAAAATCTGTTTATATTCGAGTATATATGGTAGGAGCCATAGGTATTTGTTGTATTGAAGAGGGAAGAGGATGGGAGGAAGGGTCTGGGTGTTGGTCCAATTTAAAATATAGGATTGAGTAACTAATATACTTTTTTTTGTCTAAGAAAGTTCAGTCATGTTCTGATACATGTACTTTTCAACTACTTTCAGACATTATTACTTGATCCTATTTTTTCACTGTTTTCTAAAGAAGGAAGAGGCGGTGCCCCCTGAATCATTCAAGACGAACAAACCTTCCTTCCTTCCTTCCTATGAAATAATTTAACAATATCTAAACAAATGAAGAAATAAATAAAGAATTTGAGATTGAAAGGGTGGGAGGGAAGGTATTAAACTTTATCTATTAATATCATAAATGATAGAATTTCAAGTGATGTATTTATTGTCAAATGTTGTTTTTTGTTTGGTTTTTTTTTTAATTCTTTATTCATTTTCAATCTTACATCAAGTGCACAAACAATAAAACAAACACATCACTTGACAATCTTTCTGATTTATCTTACAATACATAAAATTACCACCCTCCCCTCTCATCATTCCTCTATTATTTCCCCAATAAGAAAAATGTAAAATATACCTCCCTCTCCCCCCAATCATTAGACGGTGTATATTACAATAGAAAATGGTGTTTACTCATTACAATAAGAAGTTAATGGCTCCCAAATTTTATTAAATTTCTTATAGCTTCCTTGTTGTATAGCTATTGCTCTTTCCATTTTATAGATGTGACATAATGAGTTCCACCAGAAATTGTAATTGAGTCTACTGTAATTTTTCCAATTACTTGTGACATGCTGAATGGCGACTTCTGTCATTATCAATAAAAGTTTATTGTTATTTGATGATATTTGGCTCTTTTTCCTCAGACATACCAAATAGTACTGTATCATAAGATAATGCCACATGCTTTTCCAATAAACAATTTACTCGATTCCAAATTGAGTTCCAAAAGGCTAAGATAAAGGGACAATAAAACAAAAGATGATCTAAAGTCCCTACTGTCAAATGTTTAATATTTATGCACTTGTTGTAAGATGAAAAATGAATAAAGATTTATAAACAAATGACCCGCACCATTGCCCTCCATGCGTGCTCCCACCAATGCTATAGTCATATGCCTACCTCACAGAAGAACACCAGTACTGCTGTCCTAGCACCCCCAAAATGACCCATGCTGTTGCTCTTCATGTGCGCCCCTACCAGTGCTGTAGTCGCATGCCCTTCCTCCCCGAAGAACACCGACTCCACTGTCCTGCCACCCTTAAGATGACCCCCACAGCTGATGTCATGCTTACAGCTCAAAGCTGCTGTTGCCATTGCTCTGTGTTGATCTGATTTGGGGCCTTGAGCATCTGCGCATGCTCAAAGCCTGCTGGTTCCCGCCCCCTCCTAGATGCTCTGAGATTCTTGGTGGGGTGGAAGCTGGCGGGCCTTGAACATGCACATATGCTCAAGGCCCTGCACCGGATCAACAACTAGCATTGGCGGTGGCAGCTTTTTTCTTCAACAGCTGATGGGTAAGTGTGATGTTAGCTTGGGGGGGGGTGCGCTTGGAGGACAACGCAGGGGTGGCCGATAGTAGCACCAGTGTTTTTCGGGGAGGGGGCAAGTGACTACAGTACTGGTAGGGCGCACATAGAGGGCAACAGCACGGGTCATTTTGAGGGTGGTAGGATAGCGGTACCGGTATTCTGTAGTGGGGGGTAGGTGTTTGACTACAGCACTGGTGGTGATCGTTGAGGATTGAAGAGAGGACAGCAGCATCGGTGGTTGGATGGTGGCTCGAATATAAACCGAGATCCTCATTTTTGTGCCGTTTTATTGGCTCAAAAGTCTCAGTTTATATTCGAGTATATATGGTAATTTCATTTTTTCTATGTAGAGTAAACTGTGAAAGGCAGAATAGAAGTTAGTGAAGTGGCTATTGAAACAGATATCGATCATGATTCTGAAAAATGGTTTGGGGCTTGAAGTGCAAAGAGCATCTTCCTTTATAAATTAATTTTCTTGAACATGTACATGTGCTACTGTTTGTGATGCCACATTCTTTTTGATCTTTAGCGTAAAGGATGCTTACCAGGTACTGAGGAGAAAGTGAAGAGGCTAAAACGAAAGAATGCAGAGTTAGCTGTAATTGCTAAGCGTTTAGAGGAAAGAGCAAAGAACCTTCAAGAAGCAAATCTTAAAATGGTGAGTATTACCTTATCTATTTTAGTGAATTTTTTAATTTAGTGTCAATGGAAAGATTAATAAGAATGTTTGTGGGATTTCAAGTGATGTATTAGTCAAATTGTTGTTACTTTCTGTGCACTTGATGTTAAATGAATGAAGAATTTTTTTAAAAAAAGAATCCTTTAGTTTTTAATTCTGAATGGTGAATACTTTCAAAAGGATGTTCTAAAAACAGACTGATCAACTACAGTTTTGCCAGCATAAATGCTAGCTTTCTCCCAGCTGCTGATCATGCTTAACTCTCTCCTGCTTGTTACCTGCTCCATGCCACTTATTCTGTAATCTTCCCCTGCCCCTCTCACCCATCCTTCAAACTTGAATTTATCAGTAGCAGTTAATACAGGCTGTCTCTGACAAACGCCACCCAAGGAACTTTTCAAGCATCCCCTCCATGATATCTTAAGGGAAACCGTCTACAGGAATCTAGAAAAGCCACTTATCATTCCTCTGGCTCCCTGCAAGCTGGATTCTCTATATAGAGTGGTTCCTTTCCCTGGGTTTGACAAACCACAGCTCCCACATGAGTCTCTACTGGTGGAATCAACCCTAAAGAAATCTTCAGGGGCTAGTGTATATGCCTCTGTACTCCCTGGCAGAGAGGGCAAGGCTATGGACTGGTTTGGCAAACGCCTATACCAGAATGCTATGTTAGCCAACTGGTCTAGCAACTACATTTTTCATTTTTCTTTTTATATTAAGTATTTAGTCAAACAGGTGGCCACGTTCCAAAAATACCTTACAAGCTTCCTGCATTTCAACATTTCATTTCTGGCCTGCTTCAGCTCCATAAGTTCATGGTTCGTTCCATCTATGATATCTTTGAACTTACCTCACGTGGTACAGCAATGTCAGTGGCCATGAGACGTCTGGCCTGGCTTCGAGTTTCTGAGCTGGATGTTAATCATCAGGACAGATTGGCCAATGCACCTTATCTGGGGGGCGAGCTTTTTGGTGCCTCCATGGGCATGGCTACCCAGAAGTTGTCTGCTCATGAGACCAGATGGGACATTCTAGTAAAGCCCAAGAAGAAACCTTTTGCCCCTTCAGACCAGCCTCTTCATATCAGCGAAGGTTTGCTGCAAAACCTGCAACTCCTACTCAGTCTTAACCCAGGAGACAGACAACAGCAACCACGTCAACAACAGCAAAAACAACAGGCTGCCCCTCACAAATCTACACAGCCTTTTTGACGTGTTTCTTCAGAGCATAGCCAACGTCGCCATTCTGCAGACTTTGCCTCAGCCCATCGGAGGCCGTCTTCAATTTTTCATAGCTCGCTGGGAGCTCATAACATCAGACCTCTGGGTCATCAACATCATTCGTCAAGGTTACACTCTCAATTTTCACACCCTGCCACCAGACCATCCTCCAAAAGAGTCTGTTTTGGACCCTGTACAGTCCTCCCTTCTTCAGGAGATTCAATCCCTTCTCCTGCTGAATGCCATTGAGGAAGTTCCCCTCAGTCAGCAGGGGCAAGGATTCTACTCTCTTTACTTCTTGGTTTCCAAGAAGACGGGAGGACTGAGACCCATCCTGGATCTCGGAGCTCTCAACAAATTTCTAGTCAAGCAGAAATTCAGGATGCTATCCCTCGCCCTGCTTTATCCTTTCCTCAATCAGAATGACTGGCTATGCTCTCTGGATCTCAAGGAAGCCTATACACATATTCCAATTCATTTGGCTTCCAAGAAGTACCTCAGTTTTCAAATCAATCGATGTCATTACCAGTACAAGGTCCTTCCCTTCGGCCTGGTATTTTCTCCCAGAGTCTTCACGAAGTGCCTGATTGGCTGCATCTCTCCGATCACACGGCCTTCAAGTCTTCCAAAAAGATCTGACAACGCTGGAAGAGTGGGCCGAAAAGTGGCAAATGAGCTTCAACATAGGAAAATGCAAGGTCATGCATGTAGGGAAAAAGAACCCGATGTTCACTTACAAAATGGGGGGATCACCGCTAAGGGTGAGTAACCTTGAAAAAGACCTGGAAGTGATGGTAGACACATCATTGAAGGTGTCAGCACAGTGCGCCACAGCCTCAAGGAAGGCAAACAGAATGTTGGGCATCATTAAGAAGGGTATCACGACCAGGACGAAGGAAGTAATCCTGCCACTGTATCGTGCAATGGTGCGCCTGCACCTGGAGTACTGTGTCCAGTACTGGTCGCCGTACCTCAAGAAGGACATGGCGGTACTTGAGAGAGTCCAGAGAAGAGCAACTAAGCTAATAAAGGGTATGGAAGACCTCTCATATACTGACAGACTGAAGAAGTTGGGGCTTTTCTCCCTGGAAAAGCGGAGACTTAGAGGAGACATGATAGAAACCTTCAAGATCATGAAGGGCATAGAAAGAGTGGACATGGACAGATTTTTCAAATTACGGGGAACCACAAGCACAAGGGGGCACTCGGAGAAACCGAAAGGGGAAAGGTTTAGAACAAACACCAGGAAGTTCTTTTTCACTCAGAGGGTGGTGGATACATGGAACGCGCTACCGGAGGATGTGATAAGCAGAAGCACACTACAGGGCTTCAAAGAGGGTCTGGACAGGTACCTGGAGGACAAAGGGATTGAGGGGTACAGATAGGAGTAGAGGTAGGTAATAGGGATAGAATTAGAGGATTAGAGGCAGTTACAAAATTAGTCATGGACACTGTTCAGGCAATTAGGCCTGATGGGCCGCCACGGGAGCGGACCGCTGGGCAGGATGGACCTCTGGTCTGACTCGGCAGAGGCAACTTCTTATGTTCTTATGTTCTTCCCTGGTTGATCAAGGCTGTGTCCTCTCAGGAAGTGGTCCAAGCAACATCTCAAACCATTTCTTTACTTCAAGCTCTAGGATTCAAAGTCAACTTCCCCAAATCACATCTTCTTCCAACTCAACGTCTGCAGTTCATTGGGGCAATCCTAGACAACACTCTCAAGATAGCGTTTCTTCTTCCAGAATGCCTTCAGGCTCTCATCTGCCTTTGTCAGCAATTGCTTCCTCTTCAATCCATCTCTGCCAGGCACATAGATGGTTCTTCTAGGCCACATGGCTTCCACTGTCCATGTGACACCACTAGCAAGGCTACATCTTCGCACTCCTCAGTGGACCCTTGCTTCTCAGTGGTCTCAAGCGACAGGTCGTCTCTCACAACATATATCTGTGACATCATCTCTTCTGCAGTCACTTCGATGGTGGATGACCTCTTCCAATCTATCCAGAGGTCTCCTTTTTCACTTGCCCCCTCATCACAAGGTCATCATGACAGATGAATCCCCTTATGCCTGGGGTCTCATATGGACGATCTTGAGATCTCTGGTCTAGAGGAAGACTACTAAAATGGTTTGTCCCTGTTACAGTAAGTAACTGCTTTTTCTGAACTGCCTTTTTTTTGTCTTTGTTGGTGCAGGTAAATATTCCAATTCATCTGGAAAACTCCAGTTCGGAAGTGTATAAAAAAGTCTTTGCTCGCCAACGTGCCAGAGACCTGATGGAACAGGCCAGCGCTCTTCTAGCAAAAGATAAACAGATTGAAGCTTTGCAACAAGAGTGCCAAGAACTACAGATAAAACTCTCAATGGGAAAGGTGAAATGTCTGGAATTCTGTTTGTTTTAATTTACTTTACATTTATATTGGAGGAATAGCCTACTGGTTAGTGCAGTAGCCTGATAGCGGGTGAAGTTGGGTTCAGATCTTCCTCCTTCCATTGATGCTCTGTTTTTAATATAATTTTTACTGCATTTTAGAATGTAATACAAATTTGATATATAGTTTACTATAATTTTCTTGTTGTAAAATCTAGAAATTGATATCAGTGATCATAGGCCTAAAGTAGCATAGTAAGCAGATAAAGACCTGAATAGTCCATCCAGTCTTCCCAGTAATTACACTCATTATACATTCATGTTAAAATTGTCTTTTCTTTAATACACTTCTCCCTCCGTATCCACGGGGGTTAGGGGCAGAGCCAGCTCGCGAATAATATTCGGGCCGGTTCTGCCCCTAACCCCTGCTTCTCCCCGGTTATTTTAAGCCCTGTAAGCCCCCCTTAAGCCTTACCTGGTGGTCTAGCAGGTTTTTGGGGCAGGAACGATCTTCCCATGCTCTTGCCCCGTGCAGATCGCTCATAGGAAATGGCTGCCTTGAGCTCCCGTCATAGTCTCGAGAGACTATGGGAGCTCAAGGCAGCCATTTCCTATGAACGATCTGCATGGGGCAGGAGCATGGTTAGATTGCTTCTGCCCCGAAAACCCACTAGACCACCAGGTAAGGCTTAAGGGGGAGCTTTCAGGGCTTAAAATAGCCTAAAAAATTAAAATAGATTTTTTGTTTTAAAATCGCGAATAACCGAATCGGTGGATGCTGGAACCGCGGATACGGAGGGGGAAGTGTATTTCTGGGCAATAGACCATAGACGTCCACCCGGTACTATCTTTAGGTTCCCACTGCTGGAGTTGCCATTGAAGCCCATTCCAGCCTATCCTAACCATTCTATCACTGGAGCTTCTATTGAAGTCCTCCCCAGCTCATCCTAAACCTTTTATAGAACACAGACTAGGTAGGATTGCTCAGTACAGGCTTTACTTTGTTTTATACCATTCATTTCTAATTAGATATCCTCTGTGTTCATCCCACACTTTTGAATTTTGTCATAGTTTTGATCTCCACCACCTCTCGAAAGGGCATTCTAGCCATCTACCACCCTAATATTACTCCTAAGTCTGCCAGCCCTGCAACCTCAATTCATGCCTTCTAGTTTTACCATTTTCCTTTCTCCTTGGGTTTTGGCCAGGTACTAGTGACCTGGATTGGCCACCGTGAGAATGGGCTACTGGGCTTGATGGACCATTGGTCTGACCCAGTGAGGCTTTGCTTATGTTCTTATATCTCCCCTGTCCTTCCTCTCCTCTAGAGTATACATATTCAGGTTTCCCAATCTCTTTTGTACATCTTTTGGCGCAAACCCCATACCATTTTCGTTGCTTTTTTTCTGTACCGATTCAAGTCTTTTTACATCCTTTGCCAGATATGACCTCTAAAACTGAACACAGTATTCCAGGTGGAGCCTTACCAATGACCTGTTCAGGGGCATTAATACCTCCTTTCTTTTGCTGGTTATGCCTCTTTCTATAGAGCTCAGCATCATTCTGGCTACAGCCACTGCCTTGTCACAGTGTTTCGTTGCCTTCAGATCTTCAGACACTATTACCTCAAGGTCCCTCTCCCTTTTTCTGCATATCAGCTTCTCACCTCTCAGCTGATATGGTTCCCTCAGATTTCTACTCATGTGCATCACTCTGCACTTCTTTGCATTGAATTTTAGTTGCCGAACATTGGTTCTTCTAACTTTTGCAGATTCTTTTTCATGTTTTTCATTCCCCCTGGGGTGTCCACTCTGTTACTAATCTTGATATCATTTGCAAAAAGGCAAACATTACCTTCTAACCCTTTAGCAATGTCGCTGTCAAATATATTGAACAGATTTAAAACCCTTTAGCAATGTCGCTGTCAAATATATTGAACAGATTTGGCCTCAACACCAATCCTTGTGGCACTCCACTACTCACCTTTTCTTCTAAGTGAATTTCATTCACCACCACCCTCTGGCTTCTGTCTGTCAACCAGTTTCTAGTCCAGTTCACCACTTTGGGTCCTAAATTCTGTCCCTCAAGTTTATTAAAGAGCCACCTATGAGGAACTGTGTTAAAGGCTTTGCTGAATCTAATTAAATTATATCTCGTACAAATCATCAATCTAATTCTCTGGTTACGCATTCAAAGGACTCAATCGATTTGTTTGGCACGATTTATCTTCAGTAAAGCCATATTGTCTCATGTAACCCATTTGATTCTAGGAATTTCACTATTCTCTCTTTCAGCAACACATTTGCCAACCAGCCCATAAGTTGAGATCAGAGGGTGGGATGCACTTGATTAACAACAAGGAAGATAGAATCCATTATGTAACATCGAAGAACTCCATGTTTTCCATAGTTGGTGTGAAAGTTTTCAAGTTTTATTAAAATTTTGATTTATTCGCAATATCATAATTCAAAGCGATGTACAAATATAAAAGGGGTCCACCCTGTTTAAATATATTGAAGACAAAGACATTACAAACCTACATGGGAGGAACTACAATAAATATAGAAAAGAAAGACAAAAAAGGTCAAAACATAAAGGGGGGAGGGCAAAATGGCAACTGAGCAGGACGCGTAGCTGAACGCAATGAAGTTTCACGAAGAGCGTCAGACAGACTTCTCGGCTCCGCGGAGAACGAGGAGACTCACCCTGTGCTGGGCGGGAAGGCACTCGTGCATACGCGGTGCAACAGACTCAAAATTTCTACGTTTCTCCAAGCAAGACTGCTTGCGAGGCTGTCCGCATCCGGGCTCCGTGGATGACGTCACCCATATGTGAGAATAGCTGCCTGCTGTCCCTGGATAACAACTGTTACGGTAAGTAACTGTGCTTTTTGGCATACCTGCTCCTCCCACCAAATTACATCATCTAATCACCACTAAAAATATTTTGCAAACCCCAAACCCACGTACAGGCAGTGCCGGCTCCACCCAGCTTGAGAAACGGAAGCACCAAAGCCGGTTATGACAGTCGAGGCCCTCGCCCAATGGGAGAGGCGGAGGGTTTCCAAAAATCCCATCCGGCCAATGGGAGCGCCGGGATACGTGGGCGGGCGCTGCAGGTCTGGGTTTAGGTTACGGATCACGTTGTGCGCGCCTTGGTATAGTAGTTTAGTGTCAGCACAGCCGGCGTGCAAACTGCAGTGAGACGGAAAGTTGGGCTCCTCATCACTGGGAAGTGGTCGCAGAGCAACCTGTATGTGGCTTTTGCCCGGGAGGCGGCGGATTCGGGTTGTAACTCCGGCTTTCCCTTACCTGCCATGCTGGAAAAGGGCACCGAGGGCTCGGGGAAAAGATGAGGCAGGAATAACGCCACCGGCAATGGCAAAGATAAAACTTTGGCACCAAGTGGGAATGGCACCAACTGTTGGGAAGAAGGAAGCACGGGCTCTACCAGTGATTAGGAGCATGGTAGGTCAGCTCAAAGGGGTAGCCTCGAATGGGCCTGCTTCTTTTATTTTTTTGAATAATTTTATGCTGTTGGTGGCGATTTTTTTTTTTTTTTTTTAATTTTATTATTATGATGATGAAAGTTATTTGCAGTTTTTCCGTATTTGCGGGTCTGTTCCACCCCTATTCACTGTGAATACGGAGGGAGAAGTATAATTTCATGATTCTTTAAGCCTAACTACTAAACTTGCCCAGGTTGAGACAGAGGTTCAGAAACATACTTCTGAGATTGCTAAAATCAAAAAGTCAACAAATGCTACAGAAAATTTATTAAAACAGCAAATGCGGAATAAAACTTAGTTTTAAATTTTCCAGTTTCTAAATATGACTCCACGAAACTTCTTTAAAAGTTTTCTGATCAATGTATTAAAGATTTCAGAAGATAATATCCCTCATTTACAGAAACTTTACTTTTTGAAAAGATGTCAGAGAGAGCTGAAACCTCTAAGAGAAGTAATGGAGGTTTCACCTTGGAATCATCTGATATAGAAATTACTGCTCGTGCTACCCTGCTGGTTTCTTTCGTATTTTTCCAAGATAAGGAGATATTAGTTATAGTATAATTTGAAACAAGTCTCCTTTTTAGGAGAAAAGATCTATTTCCCTGATGTCTCAAAATGGACTCAAGTTAGAAGAAAGGAATTTTTTGTTTACCGCAATAAAGTGATTTCCTTAGGAGGCCTTTTTCAATTAAGGATTCCATGTAAATGTTTTGTTTCTTTAAAAAAAAAAAAAAATCTTTATTCATTTTTGCATGTTACAACAAGTGTAACAGTTAAACTCATATGAACTTAAAGATACACACTTGATTAACTCTCATATATGCATTAAGTATAACATTTCATTACAAATTAATATTATAATAAATATTATATAAGAAATCTAATATATAAATTATTCTTATTGAATAGAATAACCTCCCCTCCCCTCCCTCCCTACTCAATAATACATAGAAGTATCATTACTATGAAACTATTCAAATAATCATGTATTATGAAATAACAACAAGTAAAGCCCACTCATTTCCCCCCTAATCAAATGTTTTGTTTCTTATGATCCTGCTCAGTTGCGTTTTTTTCTTGAGGTTAAGGGGATATCAATGACAACTCAAGAAGATCCAGTGTAACTTGAGTCCTAAAAACTATATCATTGGAGTTATCCTGTTCTATTTCCTTAGAGAAAATGTTAAGGTAAATCCTTTCCCCTAGGATTTTTCTATTCTTGCCTCCCCATAATTGAGGACTGTAGTTTAGTATTAAATATTCCTTTCTTTTTCTTTTTGTATCCATCCAATGTATATTGGTTGTAATTATGATTTCTGTAATTTATTTCAAAGATGTGAATCTTGAATGTTAACGTAAAGTAAAATAAAATAAAAAAAACATATAGGGGGTAAAAACTTCTTTGTTTAAAAAAAAAGAATTGACTGCCTTGTTTAAGTCAAGTCTCAAAAGCAACCCTATATAACTAACATTTTAGCATTCCTTTGAACCTTGAGGTCTTGAGACTATGTAAAGAACGCATGAGGTTTAAGAAATGGCTAAAACACAACTATTCGTGGATGCCTTCATGTGATGTTTGAAGGGAGGTCATTGTCCTATTTGAGGCTGTGCTGCGTCCCCCTCAGGATTGAAAGATGATATGTCAGGAGCTGTATTTTTGATGTAGTAGTATTAGTATTAGATTTTATTTGTTTTTGGGGATTTTTTGGTGTTTTTTAATATTATGTGTGTTCTTTTATAGGTACCACTTAGATTTTAAGCGGTTTATACATTTTAAAAATATTTTCCAGTGAGGCTTACAGACCTATAGTTTCCCGCTTCATCTCTGCAACCACTTTTGTGATGAGGAACCACATCTGTTCTTCTCCAGTCCCACGGAACCACTCCCATCTCCAGGGATTTGTTGAACAAATCTTTAAGGGGAACTTCCAGAACCTCTGAGCTCCCTGAATATCCTGGAATGAATGCCGTCTTGTCCCATGGCTTTGTCTACCTTCAATTTTTCAAGTTGTTCATAAACACTTTCTTCTGCAAACGGTGCAATATCCACGCCATTTTGTGTATAATTTTGCCAGCCAATCCTTCTCCAGGATTTTCTTCTGTGAACACAGAACAGAAGAATTTGTTTAGCATGTTTGCTTTTACCTCATCACTCACTACATATCGGTTCATAGTTTCTCTCAGTCTCGCAATTCTATTTTTTGTCGTCTTTCAGTAATATAATAATGTTTGTCTCCCTTTTTTATGTTTCAATCATGTTTATTTGAAATGAATAGGTACAATAACGGTCAAGAGAAATAAGAGGACTGGACACAGCTTCCAATAACAAAGCAAAAGAAAATTAGTGCAGTACAGTTCCTACAAACAAGACCACATTTCCACAATTCTAAGGCCTTTCCCAACCCAATCCCAATCTTCCAAACCCACCCCCCAAAACCTACTCTGCACAGCCCAAGAAAAGACCCACAGACCATGATTAAAGAAAGTTCAGAACTCTGTTTCGTGCAACATGTGGCAGAGTCCCAAAAAGGTTCCAAAGTCTGTTGGAACAGTTGACCTTTAGTGGAGGATAGGGAGTGAACATCTTGCCGCTCCAGTGGGTGCGCCAGACACTCCATAGTGGTGAATCAGGAATCAGCCAGGTGAGAAGGATCACGCTTTTCCCCACCGTCACAGCTTTATGAAGGAACCTTTGTAAGCTTACTTGAGAATTCAGACTTTGGTCTGTAACTGACAGGCCGATCCTACTGGGTACCTGTTAGCCAGCCTGCATAGTTTTGTCTAGAGCTCAGGGCTGTCCCTCCCTTCGTGATTGCCTCCCCCCCCCCAATCCCACTGACCGGCCCTGCCGCTGGTTTTCTGCTGGGCTGCTGCTGGGCCTTGAACATCTGCACTCTCTCTGAGATTCTCAAGGCCCAGCAGAAAACCGGCGGCGCACGGGTAAGGACAGGGCCGGTCAGTGTGGTGGTGGGGGGGAGGAGGAGGTGATCACAAAGGGAGGGAGCAGCGCCGGTGGCCTTGAGGGGGGGGAGCATTACTGCCGGTTCCCGGGGTCGGGTCAGGGGTTGGGTGGAACGAATCATCCGAGTTGCCATTATGGCCTATGGGGAAAGTTGCTTTGCTATATGAGTACTTTGGATTGTGAGCATGCTTCTGGAACGAATTATGCTCACAAACCAAGGTACCACTGTAATGTATATGATGGGGGGAGGGGGGGTGTTAGAAGAATGTTGAGACCTCGGGGTGACAATCGAATATCAATTCTACACAAACCTACCTTCCTTTCCTTGGAGTTGGTTCCTAAATAAGCAACTATCTGTTGCCATTTACAATGTTACTATATATAACTGGAGGGAATTCCATGCAGTGCAGGAGAATCTGTGCATGCTCACAATATGTAGATAGTTCTTGAAAGCTTTTCAAGTACTTTCTAGTTCAGTTTTCCATCCATGACATTGCTCATGTGTTTGGAATAGTATCTTGCATGCCTTTGGAGAGCACCTGTTATAAGTAAACATTGCTTTAGCAAAGTAAATGACTTTTAAATTGCTCTTTAAATGTTACATTTTGCATTGTTTCTATTTGTGCTCTAGCCAACCTCAAAAAAGCTGCATCTAAGTGATTTTGATCACCTTCTTCGGGAGTCTCAAAAAGAAGTGCTACGGTTACAGAGACAAATTGCTATAAAATATCATCTGAGAGAGTCCTTCCAAATTTCAAAAGCTGGTTCAAGAGAACCTTTGCCCTCCACTGTAGTGTGTACATCTATTGCAGTCCCAGGCATACATATAGATGAATCCACTGTGACATTGGCAAAGCCATCGTTTGGAAACACTGCAAAGGTAAGGGATTAGGCAACTTGGATTTTGAATAAAGAATATGCAACACCAAAAAAGGAGAAAGAAACTGCACTCTACAATTTACTCTCTTTTAAGATGGATGGCACTGCAGAGGTGCCGGTCATCTTAAAACACTAGCTTAGTTGGCCTTGTGTGTGTTAGGGCTAGATTTTCAAAAAAGCGCTTAAAAAACCGACAAGCTGCTGCTGAAGCCGTTATGGTAGTGATTTTAAAAAAAGTGAGTCATTCTTCAAAAAACGCTCATGTAAATGAGGTTGGCTGAAAGTAGCGAAGACTCGCTAAATTTGCATGTGCCCATCGCTTCTGATAGTGATGGGCACATGCACAGAATAAACACACCATAGAAACAACCCCCTCCCTCTGGAATTATATTCTATACATGAAACATGATTCAAGGAACCCCCTTCCCTCCCTTTTCCTGGATGTGTACAAAGATTAATCTCAAAATTGGCAGGATCGTGTCAACACATTTTTAAATTTTAAAGATCTTTTACGTAAGATTCCAATGGGCCCCAAATCTCCTTAAATGGCTTAATTGTCCTATACTTGGCTCACTTTTACTACATTTTGATTTCTAGAGTGGTGCAGTGGTTAAAGCTACAGCCTCAGCACCCTTGTGACCCTGGGCATGCCACTTAATCCCACCATCGCCCCAGGTACATTGGACAGATTGTGAGCCGAGCCTGCTGGGACAGACAGGGAAAACTGCTTGAGTACCTGAATAAATAAATGTAAACCGTTCTGAGCTCCTCTGGAAGGACGGTGTAGAAAATTGAATGAATAAATAAATATTCTTCAGAAGTGTGCCATGGTACCATCCCTTCCACGCTACCAAAGATCTGAGCAATCTTATATAGTTTTTAAGTCCCAATTAAAAGCCTGTTATTTCGCACTGGCTTTCACTTTACGTTCTGATAATTCATTTGTAGACGCTTTTTTCTAGTCCGTAATTTTCTCTGGTTTTGCTGTATTCATGATCTTTTTGTTCAAGCTTTAGCTGCTATTTTGCAGATATGTTTTTACAATTGTTTGTTATATTATGATCTTCTGTAACTTATGTATGTAATTCATCTAAACTGCTTAGTTTTAAACGGTATAGAAATTAAAAAAATAAATAAACAAACATTTCCAGAGCAGGAATCACCTCCCACCTTTTACCACTGGTATTTCTCCTTACCCTATTTATTGGCAGTTCTTTCCTTACCATTTTTCCTTATATGCTTTTTAAGTCCTGTTTGTTTTCGTTCAGCTTTTGCTGTTTTTGGGTACCTTCCCTTAATTTTAAATTGTAAACTGCATAGATTCTACTTTTGCATATATTTGCATATATCAAATAAATAAACGAAAGTGGCTACAATGATATGCAGTCACACCTCCACCTTGAAAACTCTCTTTTTTTTTTGTTTTAATAATTCTTTATTCATTTTCAAATTTGACAAGTGCACAAAATAATATAATTCAACAAGTTATTACACAATAGCACTTTGACATCTACTACATAAAAATCTAATGATACATTTAACCCCCCCTACCTCCCAACCTTCATCTATATTTTCAATCAGAATATACACATATTATAGAACATATTGTAACATATTATGTAAGATTGTTCCCAACACCCTCCCCCTTTGGTGTGCCAAAATAAGAAAAAGAAATGAAGAAGAGAAGTGATGACTATTCACTACAATATTTTGTCAATGGCCCCCATATTTTTATAAATTTAGTATAAGTCCCTCTTTGTATTGAAAACTCTCTTGATAAATTCAAAATCAAACTTAAAACCTTCCTATTTCAAGACACTTAACCAAAATACAAGTTAAGATCCCTTCTCCATCTATTTCCAGTGATTAATGAGAACTGCTTTTAAGAAGCAACTTCCTTCCCTCCCCTATCTGTCCTTTCCCTTCCCCCTCTTACATCTTTAATTTTTATTTTAACTTTAATGTCATTTTGAATCTTCCCCCTCCCCAGCACCTTCTGTATCAATTTTGTCCATATTTTTTGTCCTTGTCCACATATTGCCCTATTTTATTTTTATTTTTTTTTTAACTCTAATTTTAGCATTGTAAACTGGCCAGATACTTGTCGATGGTCGGTATATCAAACTGTAAATAAACTTGGAAACAACAGTGGGAGAGATGCCAACCAACACAACGCCGCCAACCCACACATCCCTCGGTAGCGGGAGAGATGGCCAATCTCTCCCGCCACCAACTGCCACCCCTCAACCCCCTTCAGCAGTGGGAGAGATGCCAACCAACACAGCGCCACCAACCCACACATCCTTCGGTAGCGGGAGAGATGCCCAGTATCTCCCACCAACCCCCAACCCCTTTCAGCAGTGGGAGAGATGCCCACGCTCTCCTGACGGCATGCTTCCCCCCCCCCCCGGTGCCAAATAAGGTTATGTGTTGAACATTTGACTTTTAAGAAATTGCTTAAGACAAAGTGGCCAATCAGGCCCTTAGGCTCCTCCCCAGTGCATCCTATTACTATTGCAGCGGAGGAGGGCCTGCCAGCTGGACACAGACAGGAGCCCTCCATCTGGCCAGTGATTCAAGGTTAGAGGTGGGGTCCTGGTGGGGGTGGGAGCAAACTTTGGGGGGAGGTCCGTTAGGAGGAATTGGGCATCCCTCCTGTCGGTAGTCTTCATGCGGTGGGACCAGCTGTGGCTGCTAAACATCGCGGCAGGGAGATTCCTTGCTGCTATCAGTTCAGCGGCAAAGCAATTCTCTAACTGGTGCCTGTAATATGGTGAATCCTGATGGTTATCTGGTGCCCTGACAAACCCTGGGTTACTGCACTATGACGAAAATGTATAATTATGAGGTATGCTGATTGTTTCTATGGATATTGATATAGTTATGTATGTTTTTTTTAGAGAGCAATGTTATTTTTGTGGTTTGTGAAGGTTTGAGAGGAGACTAGAGCTTCATTCAGTTACAGCTCCTGAAGACGCTTTGTAGTGAACCACAGTTTTGTGTCGGGCTAACTGCTCGTTATTCAGCAACAGATTTAGTGGAGTGTAATTTGGAAAATACAAATCGTCCATTTGGTCAGGAAGAAGAAACAAAATAACCATTTGATATGTGCTATGCGTATGAACTGAAAAGAAAACCAGAAATAATTATTGGATATTTGCCATATTTATGAACTGAATTATTATGGAATATGATCAGAGATTTATAATGGATATTGTGGGGGCTTTTGATGTTACATTTTGTGTGGTGTGTGTACGTTAGTATCTGTTTAAGATAACTTATTGTTATTAAATGTGGTTGAATATTAAAAGTGTTAAAGAAATTAAATATAATAGCTTCTTAATATTAGGATAGTGATAATTCCTGGAGCTATTGAGTGAATTGTAGTTGATCCCCAGTAAGGGAATAGTTAGGTCCCTTTAAAAATATGAGAGAGTCTGATTTAAAGGAGAGGGTTGACTATTTAATTTTTTTTATAGCTGCTGGATAAGGTTCTCCCTCTGAAATCTTTTTTATGTTAGGGTTTTCAATTACTGAAAAAAAAATCTGGTAATATATTTTATGAAATGTTATCTTTCATAAATATACTAAATATTTTTCTCTTGTAGGAATTTGAGTTACATAAAAAGCGTAAAGAATGTGAAAATCTTGAGCAAGAAGTGAAGAAAAAACATAAAAGATGTGAGGAGTTGGTAAGTCTTTCTTTCTGTTAAGATCTTTGTAAGACATTTTTCAGACCTAGAAATAAGGACAAGCCAACAGGTCTGGATTTAGGTATACACATCTGCCAGTACTACCCATTTTTTAATTACTTCCAAATGATTGCTAATGCTTGTTCTAGGTTTGTACTGACATTCTGGCATTTTGACTTCCACCTCAACCAGAAAATGGGCTCCAAAATCTGATCTTTCAAACTAGTTAAAAATTGCAATAGCTATACAACAAGGGAACTATAAGAAATGTAATAAAATTTGGGAGCCATTAACTTCTTATTGTAATGAGTAAACACCATTTTCTATTGAAATTTACACCGTCAAATGTTTGGGGGGGGGAGGTATATTTTTTACTATTCATATTGGGAAAATAATAGAGGAATGATGGGAGGGGAGGGTGGTAATTTTATATATTGTAAGATAAATTAGAAAGATTGTCAAATGATATGTTTTTAATTGTATTGTTTTATTGTTTGTGCACTTGATGTAAGATTGAAAATGAATAAAGAATTAAAAAAAAAAAATGTCATGATAAAAGACCTTTTACCATGGGAAGGATAGAAGACGTGATATTCCTGGTTCAAAGTTTAGCAAGCCAAAAAGAAAATTTCATTTAATACAAATATATTTGCGCCTACAAGAGCTTGGAGGGATTGTTTCAAAAGCTGGCATATGACTACTACTACTACTACTATTTATTATTTCTATAGCGCTGAAAGACGTACACAGTGCTGTACATTTTAACATACAATAGACAGTCCCTGCTCAGAAGAGCTTACAGTCTCATTTAGACAGGACATTTCAGGGTTGGGGAGGTTATAGTTGGGTATAGGTATCTGACAGCAGCAGGGTTGGGGAGATTATAGCAGATATAGGCATCTGACAGCAGTGAGGGGAAGTTAAGAGTTGAAAGCAGTTGGGGGGACAGAGTTGGAAGGGAAAAAGGATATTGTTGACAAGATTGGAGGTCTTAGATGCAGAGAAAAGATGGAGAAGATGGACTTGATGGCCCTGAGGAAGAGACATATTGAGACAGAATAACAAGGATATGAGGAAGAGGGATGAACAGAGACCCAGGTGATTTTGTGCTTTCCACCAGAGTAAGGGAAATGCATCTCTCCGATCACACGGCCTTCAAGTCTTTCCTTACCTGGACGACTGGTTGATCAAGGCTGTCTCCTCTCAGGAAGTGGTTCAAGCAACATCTCAGATCATCTTTCTCCAGGTTTTAGGATTTGAAGTCAACTTTCCCAAATCACATCTCATTCCGACTCAATGTCTTCAGTTTATTGGGGCAATCCTAGACACCACTCTCATGAGAGCATTTCTTCCGCCAGATCGATTCAGACTCTCATCCATCTCTGTCAGCAATTGCTTCCTTTTCAAACCATCTCTGCCAGACACATGATGGTTCTTCTAGGTCACATGGCTTCAACTGTTCATGTCACGCCACTGGCAAGGCTCCATTTGTGCACTCCTCAGTGGATTTGACTTCCCAGTGGTCTCAGGCGATGGATCGTCTTTCACAACACATATCTGCGACATCATCTCTTCTGCAGTCGCTTCAATGGTGGATGACCTCATCCAATCTTTCCAGAAATCTCCTTTTTCACTTGCCCCCTCATCACAAGATCATCATGACAGATGCATCCCCTTATGCTTGGGAGGGGGGCTCATATGGATAACCTGCAGACTCAGGGTATTTGGACTGCCAGAGAGTGAAAATTTCACATCAATTTCCAAGAACTCAGAGCGATGTTTTATGCCCTCAAGGCTTTTCATCATTTTTGCCCTCAATTCCTCCTTTGCACGGACAATCAAGTAGCAATGTACTACATCAACAAGCAAGGAGGCACGGGCTCTCTACTGTTGTGTCAGGAGGCCTAGAAAATCTGGTCTTGGGCGACAGCTCACAATCTATTTCTAAAAGCTGTCTACATTCAAGGGGAAAAGAATTCGCTAGCAGACAACTTCAGCAGGATTCTTCAGCCTCACAAATGGACTCTCGACTCTGCAACTCTCCATTCTGTCTTTGCTCAATGGGGCACTCCACAGGTGGACTTGTTCGCAGCTCCTCACAATCACCTGTTGCCCCAGTTTTGCTCCAGACTTTACTCTCCTCTCTTTCTGGCAGTGGATGCTTTTCTTCTGGATTGGACAGACATAGTTCTATATGCCTTCCCTCCACTGCCTCTCATGTTGAGAACTCTGTTCAAACTCAAGAGAGAAGCAGCCACCATGATTCTCATTGCTCCACGGTGACCCACACAACATTGGTTCTCCCTTCTTCTTCAACTCAATTCCAGGGAGCCCATCCTTCTTTCAGTATTTCCTACTCTGCTTACTCAGAATCAAGATTCGCTTCTACATCCCAGCCTGCAGTCTCTACACCTGACAGCTTGGTTTCTCTCGGGCTGAGTTCTTCCCAATTTCTTCTCTCTCAGCCTGTCTGTCAGATTATTGATGCCTCCAGGAAACCAGCCACTCAGCAATGTTACCAACAAAAGTAGACGGTTTTCTTCCTGGTGTCTTCTTCATCATCACGACCCAACTTCCTTGGCAGTGGAATTGGTGTTGGATTATCTGCTTTCTCTGTCTGACTCTGGGCTTAAATCTACATCCATCAGAGTCAATCTCAGTGCTATTACTTCTTATCATGAACCAGTACAGGGAAAACCTCTCATTGCTCATCCTTTGGTATCCAGATTCATAAAAGGGCATTTCAATGTGAAACCTCCTCTCAAGCCTCCGCTGGTCGTCTGGGACCTTAATGTGGTTCTTTCCAATCTGATGAAGCCACCATTTGAACCAATGGCTACAGCTCATCTCAAATTTCTTACCTGGAAAGTGGTTTTTCTTGTTGCTCTCACCTCTGCCAGGAGGGTCAATGAGTTACAAGCACTAGTGGTAGATCCACCCTTCCCAGTTTTCCATCATGATAAGGTGGTTCTGCGTATACATTCAAAGTTTCTTCCAAAAGTTGTCTCTAACTTTCATCTCAATCAGTCGATTACTTTGCCTGTATTTTTTCCTAGGCCTCATTCTCATCCTGGAGAAGCAGCCTTGCATACTTTGTACTGTAAACGAGCCTTGGCTTACTACCTTGATCGCACAAAGCCACACAGAACTTTTCCCCAACTCTTCATCTCTTTTGATCCAAACAAGTTGGGACATTCTGTTTCCAAGAGAACGATTTCTAACTGGCTTGCTACCTGCATCTCGTTCTGCTACGCTCAGACCGGACTGGCACTGGAGAGCTGTGTCACAGCCCATAAAGTTAGAGCTATGGCAGCTTCTGTTGCTTTCCTCAGATCTACTGCCATTGAGGAAATCTGCCACCTGGTCCTCAGTTCATACATTCGTTTCTCACTACTGTCAATTTTACAAAATTTATTTTTTTAAGGCCAACACTCCCACCATCCCATTCTGTTAGCTTGGAGGTCACCCATCAGTGAGAATATGCCGTAACCGGTGTTATCCAGGGACAGCAGGCAGATTTTCTCACAACCCACCCACCTCCCCGGGTTGGCTTCTTAGCTAGCTTATCTTAACTGATGGGACCGCGTGCCTACGTCGGGCGGGTAGGCACTTGCGCATGCGTGGTGTGGGCTATCGCAAACTTTCTAAACTCTTAAAGTGGCGATGCACTTTTAAAGTGGTCCGTACCGGGGCTCCGTTGGTGACGTCACCCATCAGTGAGAATATCTGCCTGCTGTCCCTGAATAGCACCTGTTATGGTAAGTAACTGTGCTTTCTGGTCAACCTCACGAATGGACTCTGAACTCAGCAGTTCTCCATTCCATCTTCTCTTTATAGGAGACTCTGCACATAGGTCTTTTTGCGTGTCCCCATGAATATTGACTACCCCATTTTTACGCTAGACTGTATTCATCTTTTCACTTAGAAGCGAATGCTTTTCTCCTGTATTGGACGAACAAGTTCCTTTGTGTTTCCAACCATTCCTCTTGTTCTCAAGCCACTCTCTTTAAAGATTTAAATTTATCTCCATTAATATTTAACCCAGGGGTGTCCAACCTGCAGCCTGAGGGCCACATGTGGCCCCGTGAAGTATTTTGTGTGGCCCCAGTCGAGGGCGATGCAGTATTTTCCTCTGCTGCCCCCGGGTGTTTACAGTCTTGCCGGCCCCCTCCTCTGTCTTGCTGCAGCATCTGCGTGGCCCCAGAAACATTTTTTTCAGCCAATGCGGCCCAGGGAAGCCAAAAGGTTGTACACCCCTGGTTTAACGCATCTCATAAAGCAGGTCACATTCTCGACATGATTCTCATTCCAACCCCCTTAGCTACAAAATTCTCACTGACATCAAATATTGCTGTCCCCTGGTCCGATCATTCTTTGCTTACCTTTTATCATTACTGGTCACCAAAGACCAGTAATTTCAGGGTCCCAAAACTAATCAGTTTGTGTGATTACACGAAACTAGACTTTACTGCTATTTTCTCAGCATTCAACTTTAATTGAGATGTTTTTCTTAACTCATCTAAAGATCGCTCATCTACCCGAAAACAACTCACAGCGAATCAACAAACTTCAACAATCTCACATGTGCATGCTTAAACATAAGAGCCATAGGCCCAAAAACACAACACACAAAAAACTGGACTGCCTCTTTCTCACTGAAACCTAGCTTACCTATGAAACAGACCCCAAAATAACAGAAGTCTGCCCTAAAGGATACAAAATGGTAGTGGTCTGCAGAGAAAACAAAAGAGGAGGAGGAATTGCCATCATAGCCAAAAACACCATAGTCCTAAAAATACAAGACAAAATTACTACCCCATACATGGACTTACTAGCCTGTCAACTCTCAGGCTCCTCACTCAAAGGCACCCTAAGCTGCATGCTTTGCTACATAACACCAGGAAACTGGAACACAGCAAAACCAAAATCTGAAGACTTTGTCTACTGAAATTCATTAACGACAACTTACAACTTAATCCTTCCTTCCTTTCACGGCCTCTATGTAGGCCTCTGTCGTTCCAGGCAGAGGAGACTGGGTTGGGAACCGGTTAGACAAATGGGCTTCCTAGATTCCTCTCCTGCCTACCTGGTTTCCTTTGGCATACATTTGTGTTCACATTCCATGTAGCCACTTTTCGGTTTCAAATCTGTGTTTTACGGATCTGGTCTGCATCTCAATGTCTGTCTTTCTTATTACTCCATACGACAGGTTTTGGACTGTGTCTGTTTTTCGGTAGCTGTTTCCTCTATATTATGACATGGTGAGTTTCTCTAGCCACTTCTGGGTACCAATTTTCACTTTCATGGTGGCTGTCTTCATGTATTCATCGAGCCTGGCTCTGAGTTCTATTCATATGACTTCTTCTTTCACCCTGCTCTTAGACTCTTTTCTGTGCAGATTATACGGTGGATTTTCACAGTACTTCTTGTTTTTCTACTGCTACTTCTCCTTGAAGGGTTCTCTTTGATTACTGGAGTTAGGGAAACTCTTTCCCTTTTTTCCTTCATTGTCAAGGACACTGGATGCCTGTGGTTTTTCTGGATTTCAGACCTCATGGCTCTGCTTCTTGTTTTTCCGGGCAGCTGCTATGGGCTCCAATTCATACAACTTTCGAGCTATGTTTCTCAACTTTTCTACTTACCAGTTTTGGGGTTTTTTCCTCCCAGATAATTTAGGGGGTGTTTGCTTGTGATGGCCACATCTATTCGATTACAGGGCCTTCTTGTTTTTTCAATTTTTTTTGAACATCCGGTTTTTGTACCCGGTTGTTTTTTCCCTGAGAGATGGTTCAGACGTTTTCTCACCCATCTCATTTTCTTTAGCTTATCTTTTTCCGTACCCATATTCATGGCTGTGTTTCTTTGGGGTACTTCTTGAATCCACTCTGCTGAGAGTGTTTCCTTTTGCAGCTTGTTTTCACTCTAACACATGTTGTTTCTTCTGAACAACAGGCTTTCTCATAGTTCTGTTATGCCACGAGTCAGAATACATTCTTGTACTCCTCAATGGTCTTTTGTTTTCCAGTGGTACCAGGCGAGGGCTTGTCTCTCAATGCATGTATATCTTTGATCTCCTGTGGGCTCTACGGGGGTCCCCTTTTTTATTTGTTACCTCCTTGCATAGTCTTCATGCTTGCAGTATCTATTTTCTACCTGGAGGGTTCCTATAGGCATTCTTCAGCCTCACGGTTTTTTCGACTATCAGGCATTGGATTTTTCCCCTTTTTTCTAATGATATTTTAGGGCTTCATGATTTTCATCTTCTACTCTGTCCTTAAGTCCTCCTTCTTTGCACAGTCAATTTAGGGGTTTTATACTACATGTAATTGAGCAAGGTGTCTAGGGCTTTCTCCTGTTATCTCAGGAGGCCTTATTTTTGTGACCTTGGAGGCGATTGGCCATCTGCTCTTGCTACTATTCATGAGAAGCTGAATTTCGTAGCAGCCTTTTCAGCAGGATTCTTTAATCCTTTTATTCCAGGATTTTTCTTCGTCTGACAACGGTTCTTTTTTCTCCTGGATTGGGCGAGCATATTTTTTTATGTATTCCCTTTGCTTCTTTTCCTGTTAAACTTTTTTCATTAAGCTCACGAGCGCTGTTGATGCTTGGTGACCCAGTCAACATGGGTTCTCCCTTCTTCGTCCATTCACCTTTTAGGGAGCCCTCTCTTCTCTTTTCCTGCTCGGTTCACTCCGACTCAGGAATCTTTGCTTTCTCACAATCTTCATTGTTTTTTTTCTTTGGGCTGCGTCTTTTTCTTTTACATCTTTCTCAGCCCGTTTGTTGACTTCTGCCAGGACACCAGCCACTTGCCCTTGTTGGTTATCACATTCTTTCCTGGTGTCTTTGCTTTCCTGGTGTCTTTGCTTTCTCACAATCTTCATTGTTTTTTTTCTTTGGGCTGCGTCTTTTTCTTTTACATCTTTCTCAGCCCGTTTGTTGACTTCTGCCAGGACACCAGCCACTTGCCCTTGTTGGTTATCACATTTTCTTTCCTGGTGTCTTTTTCTCTGCCTGTTTCCCCCTTCTACCGGTGGTATTTTTTCTTTGTTGCTTCTGATCTTGAGTCTATAGCTCTCAGACTTCTTTTTCATGCTATTGCATTTTTTCCCTTGATCTGTTGAGCAGCAACACCTTTCTCTTTTCTCTTCTGGTCCTCAGAATCCTGAGAGAGGTTTTTAATGTGTGTAACCATACCTCATTCCTTCTTCTGTCCTCTGAACTACCATTTCTAACAATGGTGTCAGCTTCACTTGAGTTTATTTCCTGGAAATTGGGTTTTTTCCCTTATGTCTCTCTCCTCTTCCAGGGAGAGAGGTGAGTTTTATGCCCTGCTGGCAGCTTCATTCTTCTCAGTCTTTCATCAAGTCCGGGTGATTCTGTGTTCATGTCTACAGTATCTTCTACTGTTTTCTTTTTGCTCAGTCAGTTCTTCTGTCTGTGTTGTTTCCTGCATTTTGTTTTTCCTACGAGAAGCCAGGTTTTCTTTGTTTCTTTATTTGGTTGGGGTTTTTTTCCCCCCTTTCTTTCTTTAAGCGGTATTTTCTCCTTCTTATTACTGGGCTCGGAACTGCAATGATTTTATCCCATCTTTTCTTTTGATCCAACTCAGTTTGGATATCCTATATTCACAAGAACGATCTTTTGGCTGATCCTTGTTCTCTTGGCTGATCTCGTTCTCTTTTACTCCGACTGGCTTGGCACGGGGATATTGTGTCCCAGTCCTTCAGTTCAAGTTCTGGCAGTTTTTTTCTTGTTTTCCTTTTGGTTACATTACTGAGGAACTCTGTACAGCTGCCTCCTGGTCCTCAGTTCATTCCTTCACTTCTTATTGTCTGTTTTTTTCTCCAGATGGGATGGGTACTTCGGCCTTTCTGTTTTCGATTTTATTTTCTTTGGCCAACTTTCCCACCATCCCATCTCTGTTAGCTTGGAGGTCACCCATTCGTAAGAATATGCTTCCTGCTTGTCCTGGGAAAAAACACAATTCTTTAGCACTCTCCAGACCAGTAGAGGTTAACTTTACGAATGGGTATATATCTAATCATGACCAGCAGGTGGAGACTGAAAACAAAACTTTGGGACAGTATATCCTAGCCCCTCCTCTCTATTTCCCTCAGTCTTCTTTCAGTCTCCAGCAGGTGTTGAGTGATCTGTACCCATCTCCCTTGGTAGGGCTGTTGGAATTTGTTTAAGGTGTTTTTTGTCCCTGTTTTTAGCCGGACGGAGCTTGGACGGACTCTGTTTGGGGGTTCGTCCGACCTCGGGGGTGTCAAACCCGGCGGGTCACGAGCGGGGTCCCTCCCCCCACTTCCTCCACCTCCCCACATTTTTTTAGAGGAGCCTCAGCAATAAGCCTTGCCCCCTAAATCAAGCAAGACTATTGCTTTGAGAGCCTGTGGAGTCTGTTCTGTAAAAAAAAAAAAAAAAAAAAAAAAAAAAAATCCTGAGGTAGTGCTGGTCTGGAGGGTTGTCTCCCTTTAAGAAAACTGTATTTTACTGTATTTTTTCAACTAACCGGCACTTTTTTACAGCTAGGTCGCGTATGGAGCAATGAGCACTTCTAAAGGGAAAAAGTGCTCATTGTGCTCCAGACGCGAGGCACTCGCGGCCGGCCTGTGCAAGCGGTGTTCAGGCCGGGGCGGTGGAGGAGCTCCGTCGGCAGCGGCTGCAGGCGCCCAGAGCTCCCCGCCGATGGTGCCTCGCGAGTCGGCAGGGAACGGTGGCGAAGCCCGGTCTTCTCCGTCCGCCCACGGAGGGAATCCCCAGACCGCCGACGGTCGGGTTGTAGAGGATTCCCTCTCAGCTGATTTTTTGACAGCTGATGCCGGCTTGCCTGCTTTAGCGGCTGAGACTATTCAGGTTTCTCAGCCGCTTCAGGCTATGGAGGGAGCTTTTTTGGCGGGAAAACCGCCATCTTCTCTGTCTGGCCCCTCCATTTTGTCTTCCACCTCAGGTGACCTTCCCCCTGTTTTGACTATGCAGGGGCAAGGTTCTGCTGGGTCCCCTGCTGTGGCAGGGAGTCCCTTGGGACCCTCGGGGGGGTTTTCTCCTGATTTTTTCTTTTCTTTATGCAGAGCCTATTTTCAGGCGGCTGGGGGTCCCGGTTGCGCCCAGGGGGTCTCGGGGGGTGGTTTTTCCTCCGCGCTTCCTGCGGCTTTGCCTCTTTCGTCTGGCGTGACGTCCCCTCCGCCGCCTACCTTGTCCAAGCGTCCGCGGGTGTCGTGGGACGAGAATTTGTGGTCGGAGGATCGGGTCGGTTTGGAGGAGGACCTGGACCCTTCTGAGGAATTCCAGGACTCTCTGGAGGGGACGGAAGCTGGCGGCGGGTTGTCGGATTTCCCGTTCTCCAGTGACGAGGCGTCTGTGGTGCGTCTTTTTCAGAAAGATGAGCTGCCTGACCTTATTCAGCAGGTTTCTTCGGTCTTGCGTTTTGAGGACGCGCCGCCGGAGACTCCGCGTGTGGGGGACCCCCTGTTGCGGGGGATCCGTTCCGTTTCCCGCTCTTTTCCTATGCATCAGGATATTCGGGATATTATTCTGGAGCAGTGGAAAACGCCGGAGACGCCGTTTCGGCTGGCGCGCAGCATGGCTCGCCTGTATCCCATTCCTGAAGGGGATCGGGCTACGTTAGCTTCGCCGGTCGTGGATGCGGTGGTCTCGGCGATTTCCAAGCGGCATACCGTGCCTGTTGAGGGCGGTTCTGCCTTGCGAGACCCTGAGGAGCGCAAATTGGAGGGCCTCCTTAAGCAAAATTTTCAGGTCTCGGCCCTTGGGGTCCAGGCGGCTATTTGTGGGGGACTGGTCGCTCGCGCCGTGTTTCGGTGGGCGGAGCGGGTCTTGGATCGAGAGTCTGACGACTGGTCTCTGGTGGATCAGGAGGTTGCGAAGATTGAGATGGCGGCCTCATTCCTCTCAGATGCTCTCTATGACTTGGTGCGGAGCTCGGCTAAGTCTATGGCTTTTGGCGTGGCCGCAAGGCGTGTGTTGTGGCTGCGCGCTTGGGCGGCGGATGCTGCGTCCAAAGCTAAGCTTACTAAATTTCCCTTTCGGGGGTCGTTTTTGTTTGGAGAGGACTTGGATAAGTTGATTCAGACTCTGTCGGACTCGAAAGTTCCCCGTCTGCCGGAGGACCGTGCCCGCCCGGCGTCTCGGGGGGGTGCGGCCCGGGGGCGTTTGCGGGATTTTCGCAAGTATCGCCCGGGGCGTGGGGCTGCTTCTTTCCAGTCTCCGGGTTTTTCCCGGGGTCGGTTCTTCCAGCGCACGCAGCCCTTTCGGGGGGCCCGTCGGGGGGCAGGGAATCCCTCCGCCGGTTCCCCCGCTTCCCGTCCTGCACAATGACGCCTTGCCGGCGCCCCCTTTGGTTCCGGTGGGGGCCCGGCTGCGAGATTTTTTCCCCAAATGGGCCGAGATCACGTCCGATCAGTGGGTCCTGGAGGTGGTGCGGGACGGTTATGCCCTGGAGTTCGCCCGCTCTCTGCCGGATTTTTTCCTCGCTTCTCCATGTCAGACTCCGGTGAAGACGCAGGCTTTTCGCCAGACCCTTCAGCGCTTGATAGATCTCAGGGCAGTTGTTCCGGTGCCCCCTCCAGAGTGGGGCACGGGCAGGTACTCCATTTACTTTGTGGTGCCCAAGAAGGAGGGGACTTTTCGGCCCATCCTCGATTTGAAAGGGGTCAACAGGGCTCTCAAGATTCCCTCTTTCCGTATGGAAACTCTGCGGTCGGTCATTCTGGCGGTTCAGCCGGGGGAGTTTCTCACTTCTCTCGATCTGACGGAGGCCTACTTGCATGTTCCCATTCGGGCCTCTCATCAGCGTTTCCTGCGCTTTGCGATCTTGGGTCGGCACTTTCAGTTCTGTGCGCTTCCCTTTGGGCTGGCCACGGCTCCGCGGACGTTCACCAAGGTGATGGTGGTCGTCGCGGCAGCCTTGCGGTCGGAGGGCATCCTGGTACACCCCTACCTGGACGACTGGTTAATTCGGGCAAAGTCGTTGCAGGAAAGTTCCCGGGTTACTGCTCGGGTGGTGGAGTTTCTCCGGTCGCTGGGCTGGGTGGTCAACCTTGCCAAGAGTCGGTTGGTCCCGGCTCAGCGTCTGGAGTACCTAGGGGTGCTGTTCGACACCTCCTTGGGGAAGGTCTTCCTCCCAGAGGGCCGGGTGAGCAAATTGCAATCTCAGATTCGCCTGCTTTTGGCGTCCCGGTGTCCTCGGGCGCGAGATTTCCTCCAGGTCTTGGGGTCGATGGCGGCGTCCCTGGACGTGGTGAGGTGGGCGCGGGCCCACATGCGTCCTCTCCAGTATGCTCTGCTCCGGAGGTGGTCTCCCCAGAGGCACGGGATGGATGTTCCGGTTCCCCTACGAGGCTTGGCGCGCTGCAGTCTGCGTTGGTGGCTCCAGACCCCTCACCTAGTTCAGGGGGTGGGTCTGGATCTCCCGCAGTGGACGGTGCTCCTGACGGATGCGAGTCTCCTGGGTTGGGGGGCTCAGTGTTTGGGTCACTCAGCTCAGGGCACCTGGTCCGCGGAGGAGGCCGCCTGGTCGATCAACGTGTTGGAGACCAGAGCGGTCCGTCTGGCGCTGTTGGCTTTCCACTCCCTGTTGCGGGGCAAGTCAGTCAGAGTGCTGTCGGACAATGCCACGGCGGTGGCTTATGTCAATCGTCAGGGGGGCACCAAGAGCACTCGGGTGGCGCAGGAGGCGGCTCTGCTCATGGTTTGGGCGGAATCCCATCTGCTGGACCTCTCGGCCTCTCATATAGCCGGAGTAGACAACGTTCAGGCAGACTTCCTCAGTCGTCACTTCCTAGATCCAGGAGAGTGGTGTCTCGGCGCCGAGGCGTTTCAGTTGATAGTGCAGGCTTGGGGGCAGCCCCTGATGGACCTGATGGCCACGGGTGGCAACGCCAAGGTGCCCCGCTTCTTCAGTCGTCGCAGGGACGGTCTGGCCGAGGGTCTGGATGCTCTGGTCCAGCCGTGGCCAACGGAGGGGCTGTTGTATGTGTTCCCTCCTTGGCCGCTGGTGGGCAGAGTGCTTCTTCGCATTGTTTACCATCCGGGTTTGGTGGTGCTGGTGGCGCCGGATTGGCCTCGCCGTCCGTGGTATGCGGATCTGGTGAGGCACCTGGTAGCGGATCCTCTTCCTCTGCCTCTCTCGGACGACCTTCTGAGGCAGGGTCCCATTCCCATGTTCGACCCGTCTCCCTTCTGTCTTACGGCATGGCTCTTGAAAGGGGTCGCCTTAGCAAGAAGGGATATTCAGACAAGGTGATTTCTACACTGTTGGGGTCCCGGAGGCTTTCTACCTCTCGGGCTTATGTGCGGGTTTGGCGTCTCTTTGAGGAATGGTGTCGGGCGCGGGGAGTGACCTCTTTTCGCGCTTCTCTGCCTTCCATTCTGGAGTTTTTGCAGGATGGCCTGGATAGAGGCCTGGCTTGGTCTTCTCTCCGGGTTCAGCTTGCGGCCCTGTCGGCTTTTCGAGGGTTGGTGTCAGGTCAGCGTTTATCGGCGCTTCCTGATGTGATTCGGTTTTTGCGGGCGGCCAAGTTGCTTAGGCCTCCCCTTCGGCCCTCGGTTCCCTCTTGGGATCTTAATCTGGTTCTCTCTGTTTTGGTGCGTCCGCCTTTCGAGCCCTTGGACGACTGTTCTTTGAAGGACCTTACTTTGAAGGCGGTCTTTTTGGTGGCCATTACTTCTGCTAGGCGTGTTTCTGAGCTGCAGGCTTTCTCTTGTAGGACTCCCTTCTTGGAGTTTTCTAGGGAACGGGTCGTCTTGCGGCCTGTTCCTTCCTTTCTGCCTAAGGTTGTTTCTCCTTTTCATGTCAATCAATCGGTGGTTCTCCCGGTCTTGGGTAGTCGGGAGGGCTCTTCTGAGCAACGGCAGCTGCGCAAGTTGGATGTCGGTCGGGTCCTTCGCTCTTATGTGCAGCGGACCCAGGAATTCCGGAAGTCCGATCATCTCTTTGTCCTCCTGGCGGGTTCTCGTCGGGGAGCTGGCGCTTCTAAGGCTACTATTGCGCGCTGGATCAAGGAGACGATTGCTTCCGCTTATCTTCTGAAACAGCAGCCGGTTCCGGAGTTTCTCAAGGCTCATTCCACACGGGGTCAGGCGGCTTCTTGGGCTGAGTCGTCGCTCGTGCCCCCTGTGGATATTTGTAAGGCTGCGGTTTGGTCCTCCTTGCATTCCTTTGTCCGTCATTATCGGGTTGATGTGCAGGCGCGTCGGGACGCGGTGTTCGGTGAGCGTGTACTGGTATCGGCCCTTCGGGGGTCCCGCCCGTGAGAGGGACTGCTTTGGTACGTCCCATTCGTAAAGTTAACCTCTACTGGTCTGGAGAGTGCTAAAGAAGGAGAAATTAGGTTCTTACCTGCTAATTTACTTTCTTTTAGCTTCTCCAGACCAGTAGAGGTCCCCACCCTGTCTGTTGTTGTTGTTGTTGGGGCTGTTGCGCGGGCAGTTTTTGGTTTTTGCTGCGGGTTCTAGTATTTTTCTAGGGCCGGGGAGAATTGAAGAACAGCGGCTGTGGCTCGGCTGGCTTAGCTGGCGAGCTGTGGGGACATTCTTCCTTCGGGAATTTCTCTTCTGCATTTTCCAACAGCATTTTGGGTTTGTTACTTGTTACTCCTTTCGGAGTATTGTTTTTTCTCTCTGTTGTTTTCCAGTTCTTGGTTCTGCTTGGCTATTCGGCAGACTGAGGGAAATAGAGAGGAGGGGCTAGGATATACTGTCCCAAAGTTTTGTTTTCAGTCTCCACCTGCTGGTCATGATTAGATATATACCCATTCGTAAAGTTAACCTCTACTGGTCTGGAGAAGCTAAAAGAAAGTAAATTAGCAGGTAAGAACCTAATTTCTCCTTACTTATAGGTGTTATCCAGGGACAGCAGGCAGATATTCTCACACCCACCCACCTCCACGGATTGGCTTCTTAGCTGGCTTATATTAACATAGGGACCACGTGTCTCCGTCGGAGGGGAAGGCACTTGCACAGTGAGGGTGTCTAAGAGCTTTTTTCAAGCTCTTAAAGTGTCCGTACCGGGGCTCCGTGGTGACGTCACCCATCAGTGAGAATATCTGCCTGCTGTCCCTGGATAACACCTGTTACGGTAAGTAACTGTGCTATATTGGTATCTGCCAAGAATTCATAAGGGTTTTGGCGGCATATGTCATAATGTAATAATAATAATAATTTTATTCTTATATACCGCCATACCGAAAAAGTTCTAGGTGGTTCACAAGAAGGTGAGCTAATACATGGGATACAGCTAAAATACAAATTAGAATAATGGACTTAAAAACAGATAAAGACAGAAAGCATTTACAATATAATGCAGAAAATACCGGCATGGCAGGGAAAGAAGTTAATACATGGAAACAGATAAAATAAATCAAGTTGAATATAAGGAACTTGATTGAAAAAATGAAGCAGAATGCATTAAGCTACCAGCCTATCAAAGAGTTGAGTCTTTAATAATTTTCTAAAATCAAGATAATATATTCCATTAGGTTGATAAACTAATTGTTCATCTTTTGATTCCTCTTGCCTTTTACTCTTGTTTTGTCTGTAACACTCTCATGCTTGATTTTTGTTTTTCATCTCTCCCTGATTTTGTGGGTACAGGAAACCAAGCTTCAGGAGGTCCAGAGTGAAAATGCTCATCTGGTAGAAGCGAATTCTCAACTGACTGGGAAAGCCAAATGGACAGATAAGGTAGCAATGTTCAACAAAAGCTTTTATTCATCAAAAATGGGATGTTTTCTTTACCACCTATTTTCAACCTTAAATAAAATAAAAAAAATCTTAAATTAGATGCTTTCTTGGTATGATCTACATAGGCTTCTAGTGCAGTAGCTTCATCATTTTTGAACCTGTGGGTTGTGTGCCTCTGATTCTGCTCTGCCTCCCCTCACTCTGGGCTGTTCTGTAATTCCTGAGTTTTTCTTTCTACATGCAAAATGGTAGGAGCCTGTCTGTTCTGCTCATGATTATTTTTCTTTTATCGGGTTTTCATCTAGTCATGAGATTTTTCAGTGCCGCAGAGGATCCCTGCGAGCAGACAGACTCTAAGGGCAGCAGTCTGTACCCAAGAGGCAACCTGCTTGGCAGGGCACCTGTTTAGCCAGCCTACATTAACAGTCCTGGAGCTCAGGGGCTGTTCCCTTGGGAGCAAAGCTTGTACTGATTGCGTTTCTTCCCCCGAACTTCATGCATAAGTTCCGGTGATGGTTGGAGGTCTCCGTCCAACTGGTAGGACTGAGTGGTAATTTGAAGAAACAAGCTGTTCGGTTTTCAGGCTTGTCTGAGGCAGAAGTCGGACCTTTTCTCAAGCTGCAGCTTCAGCCTATGCAGCTCCCAGCACCTGCATGGCACGGTGAATACAGGCTGTTACAGCCTAGGAGAAAAGTTATATATTGGGGGGGGGAGTGTTTGTCTCAAAAAAGGGGTTTTGGAGCTAGGGACTGGGTAGCCACCTCTAAAAATCCTATCCCCTGAATTTTATGACCCTTTAGCTCCCATGGGACGATTTTGTTGCTAAAATTGCTGCCACAATAGCCATCTTGGATTTCTCGATTTTAGAATAAAAGCCTCTATCTGCTTCAGAATACCTCGATTTGGTTCAAAACTGGTCTAGATGGACTCCTCAGTTCAGGATACCCTGGATTCATGCCATATTTGCGCTTGATGGACAGCTGTGGACCATCCATGTCCCATGTGCCTTGTGGCATTTGAGGTGGAAGGTGGGAGCCACTGGCTTAGTCTCCTCTAGTCCCTCTGGGGGTATGGGATCACAGGTGATTTGAGTTCCAGAACAAAAGTCCTGGTTGGGGCAAGGAAATGGTGACTGCATCTCCAGTGATTCACGATTGCACATTTGCCATTAAACCCCAGAAATGATCTCAGGAGCACGTGCAAGGGCCCTTTAGGTGTTCTGGTTAGGGTTTTGCTCCAGAATTTATTAGTACAACGTATGAAACGTGCTTGAATTATATTGGCCACATGGACTCCTCAGGTTCACAGTGGTGGTAGCACCTGGGATTTCTCTCTCTCTCGTCTCTCTCTCTCTCTCTCGTCTCATCTTTCTCTCGTCTTCCTCTCTCTCGTCTTTCTCTCTCTCTCTTGTCTCATCTTTCTCTAGTCTTTCTCTCTCTCTCGTCTCTCTCTCTCTCTCGTTCCTCTCTCGTCTCTCTCTCTCTCTCGTTCCTCTCTCGTCTCTCTCTCTCTCTCGTTCCTCTCTCGTCTCTCTCTCTCTGTCTTTCTCTCTCTCTGTCTTTCTCTCTCTCGTCTCTTTCTCTCTCTCGTCTCTTTCTCCTCTCTCTCTCTCTCTCTCTCGTCTCTGTCTTTCTCTCTCTTCTGTCTCTTTCTCTCTGTCTCTCTCTTCTCTGTCTCTTGTGTGATTGAATAGGTCTTTCCTGTATTTTATGGAGTTCTTTTCCTTTTTCATGTATTTGATTTTAATTGTTAGCCACTGAGAACTGTTGTAAGCTTCGGTGGGATATCAAATTTTAATAAACATACTTCTAGTGTGACAGACATTCCATTCTGGAATATGTGGGAATTCTTGTAGAATTGTGAGAATTCTTGTAGGGCGCTTCATTAGCATTCTTTTGCTGCGCCTCCTATCCTTCTGGGCTGTTCTCCAATCCCTCAGTTGTCTCTGCTCAAGCAAGATGGTAGGAGCTGGTCTTTTCTGCTTGTGTTTATTTTTCAATTATATTGTCTTTTTGGACAATTTATGAAGCTTTTCAGTATACTGCAGAGGATTCCACTTGGGACAGCTCTAGCTGCAGGAGAGTGCAGACTCTGAGGTTGATGGTCTGCTTTCAAGGGGCAGACTGCTTTGAAGTACACCCACTTGGACAGCCTGCACTGCCATTTCAGGGACTCAGGAACCACTCCCTTAGGAGTAACCTCTCCCCAGGTTCATCCACAATGGGCTTGAGCGCAGACTGAGTAGCTCCTTGGTGATTTTTCCAGGATTGGGGCTGACTGCTTTCCTCCTGCCATTTGAGTGGGGATTGAGGTCTCCAGTCAGTTGGTATGGCCTAAGAGACCACAAGACACAAGCAGCCTGGATTCCAGGCTTGTTGAGGCAAGGGTTCTCCCTGTACGTTGTTTGCAGCTTTCACACTTGTAGCTCCCAGCAAACAGCATGGCTCAGAGAGTAATATGCTGACTGCCTGGCAAACCAGGAGGCTGTTTCAAATCTTTTTTTATTTTATTGTGGGGGGGGGGGGGAGCTTCTGGGTTTAGAGTTAGGTTCCCCCACTTCTAAAATCCTAAAATTGCAAATTTTTAGCTCCCTGGGCTGTTTTTGGAGCTAAAATCACTACCATGACAGCCATCTTGGATTTTCCAGTTTGAAAATAAAAGCCTCTATCTGCCTCAACATCTCAATTTTGCTTAAAAACAGGTGTAAAGGACTCCTGAGGCCAAGATTGTGGTGGATGGTTATCTGAGGATCATCTGTATTCCACATGTCACATTGCATGTGAGGTGGGGGTGGAGGAGGCAGCAGGATCCTCTGGCTTAGCTTTCTTTGGTTCCTCAGCAGGTGTTAGTGCCCAGTAGGTCCGAGGGCCTGGAAAAAATCCAGATTTAAACTTGAGAGCAGCGCAAGTGCGTCCTAGGCTTCAAAATCCCAGAAAGGAGCTTATGAGATTCTGCTGAAGCCATCTGGGTGTTCCAGTCACCAATATGTTATTTGAAGCTTACATGATTATCAAAGGCTGAATGGAACCCTCGGGCATCGTGGCCCTGCTGGTATCGGGAGTTCCCCCCCCTAAGAGTGCAATTCCCCAGTAATAGTTTAATGTGCAAGATGGGAATGTTGAGTTTGAGGAATACTGGGATGAAATGAGCTCTGTTTTAATGCCTTTACTCTCCTAGTCAGGGTCCGCTGTAGCAGGAGATTTATTTACTTATCTGTTTAAAACATTTATAATCTGCTTTTATCCAAAGCGACTCTTAACATGCATACATCTCTAGAGAGGCCAGATTCAGATCTGGTAGAGGCCCCTGATCTCAGGGAGGACCCGTCTGTGTGTAGACTGTTTTAAGCCTTCAGAGTTTTTGGAGGTGATCATGGAATCTCTCTAAAACATAGAGACTTCACTGTGCTTGCTTAAGAGCAGTTCAAAGGCACAAATCTCCTATTTTCCCTCTCATCAAGATGTTATCAAAATACTTACAGACCATTGGAAAGTCCCGGAGGAGTCCCTTCAGGTGGCCAAAGACATTGCAAAGTTCTAGCCAATGGATGTGGAATTTAACCAGCTCTTTGTTCTTCTGAAAGTGAATTCACTGGTGGCACAGGTTACAAACCGTACCTCCCCTCCCAGTGAGAAGGTAGCCTGGTATTAAAGATGCCTAGGACCGCAGGTTGGATTTTGTTCATAAGAAGCTCTTTTTTGTTGTGGCCTCAGGTTTGAAAGCAGCTGTGGCAGCGTCTTTTCTTGCTTGGGCTTGTCACTCCAAGATGCACCATGATTTGGAGATTGTCAGAAAGGGATCTCCAGTTTTTAATGTCTGGAATGGATTATGTAGCTGATGCTCAGTATGACCTTTCAGAGTCATAAGCAAAATGTCTGCTTATTCCATTTCCGCCCACAGGATACTATGGATCAGACAGTGGGCAAGGGATTCCTCTAAGGCGACCTTGAGTAAACTACCATTTAAGGAACACTTAACTCTTTGGGAAAGATTTGGATGATCTTATGGACAAGCGTGTAGGATTGCAAGCAGAAGTCTTTACTGTGCAGCTGACCTGAAGCACCTAGAGGGTCAGATCGCAATGATTTTCGGGCCTCCAGACGATATCGCCAATTCTCAGGAGGACTTTCGGGACAGAGATCCTTTTAAAACTCTAGGAAGTTTTTGGGGGGAGCCCAGGCACCCCCAGTCTTCAGAATTCTGCTCCGCCTCAATTCTAGATTAATCTGAATGCTAAGTCAGACTAGCAGTTCACAGAGTGATTCAACTGCTGCGGAAGTTGAGCTGGGTGGTCCACTTTGGAAAAGCCATTTGGAGCTGATGCAGATCGTGGAGTGTCTGGGAGTCCGGTTCGACACAAGGGAAAACAGTTTCTCCTGGAAGCATGCCGAGAGAAACTTCTGAATCACATACGGGAATTTTGGATCAAGTCTGTTCTGATGGCTTGGAATTATTTGCATGTGCTGGGATCAATGTTTACAACCATGGATGTCCCTTGGGCAAGGGTGCACTTGCTTCTGCTCCAAGATGCATTCCTATCTCAATAGTGCTTGCAGAGGGATGTGCTTCACCAGCAGCTGCCTTGGGCAGTGTAAGCTTGTTGCAGTCTAACCTGGTGGTTGGAACCTCAGGGTCTCACCTGAAGAGTTCCCCTTCACATCTCTTTAGGGCAGGGGTGTCAAAGTCCCTCCTTGAGGGCCGCAATCCAATCGGGTTTTCAGGATTTCCCTAATGAATATGCATGAGATCTATTTGCATGCACTGCTTTCATTGTATGCTAATAGATCTCATGCATATTCATTGGAGAAATCCTGAAAACCCGACTGGATTGTGGCCCTCGAGGAGGGACTTTGACACCCCTGCTTTAGGGTGACTGACAGATTCCAGCCTTTGTAGCTAGGGGCCACATTGCAATGAGCGTCCAGTTCAGAGACACTGGTCCCCTTCCCAGAGGAGGTTGATCAATCACTTGGAACTTCGAGCTATCCACCTAGTGCTTCAGGAGTTTGGGAGCGCATTGCAGAACAAAGTGGTACGAGTTTTCTCAGACAACACAATGGCGGTAGCCTACGTCAATAGTCAGTGAGACACCAAAAGCGCTGCTCTATGCTTGGAAGCCTAGATGCTGTTTCTAAAAGCAGAGGCCCATCTTGTGCTCTTGGCAGCACATGTGGCTGGAGTGGACAGTGTGCAAGTGGAATTTCTCAGCTGGAAGATCCTGGGGACTGGTCACTGTTTCAGGAAGCCTTTACCTGCATTGTGAATCAGTGGGAGCACCTGATATTTGATCTGATTACATCAGCAGCCAACAAGATAATAATTAATTTAATAATAAATTTATTCTTGTATACCACAAAGTTCCAGGCGGTTAACAAACAAAGTAGAACTGTACAATCTGTGAAAGGTACATCAAATTAAAAAAGAATGACATGATAAAGAATACATAATTATTTAACAAACTTATCAAATTTTTAAAAAAATTTATATATTTCCTTTCAATACAGCCAATAGAACTCCTCCACATTGTTCCATACCCTCAAATTTGCTTCAACAGAAGCTTTAAATTGATCTATCATTTGAAACATTCTTTCACCTAATCATGAAATACATAAACAAACAGACACAAGCGAAGCTCATACTTGAACTTCGTTTCTCCACCGGTTAGAGGTTGTAAATTTAAAAGTCGTCATCAACATATACTCGCACATCAAGCAGCATTATTGGGTAAAGACCTTGAACAATTGCTTATGCCTACTACCTATGGAGAATTCAGGAAACGTCTGTAAACACATCTATTCCTGAAATACTTAGGAAACCAACCTATTCAATCTTAGTCCTTAACAACCGAGCGCAAGAACCACCTGTCGCTAAATCTGTACTTTGTTTGTTCACTCAATCTGTAACATTTCTAATCATTGTAAACCGCATAGAACTTCACGGTCCTGCGGTATATAAACTGTTATTATTATTGTTGTTATTATTAAACAATCAAATACTAAAATACCAACTAACTCTAAAAAATTGTTCATTCGCTTCTCTTAAAAATTAAAACACCTTCATGAACTCCTCCAAACGATTTCGAAGACCCTTCACTAAAAAGGATGAGGAAGAGGAGGATATCTTTTCCGTTTCAAAGTTAGAAGCCGATTCTTCTCCACATCCCACAATGCACCGACGATCATGACCATTGCTCCTCAAATTAACCCAAGAACTCACTGGTTAATGATCTGCAGCACATTTTAATATCGAAGCAAGTTAGGATGTGTCCGCAATATCGTCTGCATACCAACCCCTCCTATTCCAGATTGTATCCCAATGTCACTAAAAGTCCTTTTGTTGCGCATGTCCTGTAATTTATTCTGTATCCCGATGTTACTTAAAAGTGCTATAAAAATCCTAATATTGACAACAGTTCTGTCTTTGGCAGTCTACAATCAATTCCTCTCATAACCTACTTTCCACGCTCAACTAATCTGCATACATATGTTTTGCAGGCAAACCACTCCTAAAAGTAAGCATCAAGATCTTTTGCTTCACTATATTCTAGGCATCTCTCCTACATGTCATGTCATAAGGGTTTCCATCGCTCAGGGTATGACAAGCAGGGTTAAACCTTCTAGTACCAAATCACTCTCCTTTCAAAGTCAACAGAACTAAGCCATGAAAAAAACAAAACCCCGAAGGTTCTTTCTTTTAACAGTCATATCCAGAAGTAATGTATAATCAGAAAGCACTTCATGGAAATATTCCTTCAGGATCGTATATCTTAACCTTTTTTAAAATCAATAAACACTATCAGAAATGGAATTATTATGAAAGTAGTTTTCATTCAATCTTAAAGCCTAGGATCTAACACAGAATCCAGGATGTTTTTGCCGTTAACTTACATATTTTAAATTGAGTCATAAACATTCTAACGATTTATCAACCTCTACAGAGAGAATGTTTAAGATATTTCTAAAAGATTTAATATATCTTCCTCAAAATATTGAAGAGAAAAAATAAATATATCAGTGAAAAAGTTAGAAATTATATAACTTTAGAATCCAACATTTTCTTGTAACTTGTCAATTTTATGACAACATGGGCTGTTCCTGCTTGTTAATGAATTCATACAACTTTTCAGGATCATCAAAAGTTGTGGTTTTATTCTCAAAAGTAACTTTTATTAGCACTGGGTAAAGTAAGCCATATTTAGCTCCCATAGCTCTCAGTTGTGGCCTCAGCGCTAAAAAAGCTTTTCTTCTTATTGCTGTGCACCTGGCAAAATCAGGAACAATATGTATCCGTGCATCCTGGCACTTCAAGTTCCTATTTTGTTTTGCCAGCTGAGATATTTCTAGGACCTGTTGATATCTCAGGAGCTTAAAAATTAAGGGACGAGGACCCTTTTGTTTTTCATCTCTCCTGACAGGAATTCGGTGTGCTCTTTCGATTTCTATAGGATACTTAGATCTTACAGGCAATATCTTAGGCAGAAAATTTTCTAAGAAGGAAATAGAACTCCCTTTCTCCACCCCTTCCGGAAGACCCAAAATACGTAAATTGCACCTCCTCACGATTAGAAAGATCTTCCAACTCTTGGGTAAGAAATTCAATTTGTTTCCGTTCCATATTGCTTTTAACTGCCACTATTTCAGCTGCCTACTATCTTTCTTCCATATTAGTTGTTTTAATTTCAACTTGCTCTATTCTAGTGAGTGAAGACATTTCCTCCGTAAGAACATTAACTTTTTTGGCAGTATCCGAAATGATTTCTTTTATGTCTTTCAACTCCCTCATTATATCAATGTCGCCATTTTTTGCCAATGACTTTAACTTTCTAAAAACGTTATAAGAATCTGTTTGGTTCTTTAGTCGAAGACACAAGCCAAGAAGCAAAAGCCTGGATGCCCTGGGGCAACCCTGTCCAAAGGCATGCCTTTTTTAAAAAAAATGTTATTTATTAATTTTAGAATTTTCGACATTCTCAGTCAAAACACAGGAAAAAATACCATGTAAAACAAAAATATATCCATACAATATATGCTGAATCATAGTACACAGGTAAATATTACATTAGACAGTATAGTCCACAATCTAATGAAGACGGAGCTGAAAATTAAATGAAATTAACCATCAAAGAAATAATAAGGAAAACTTAAAGATGAGGCTTGACTGCCCTCGAACTATTCCTCATTGAGCAGATTTGAAAGAAGCTAGGATCATAAATAATTACATACTGTCCTTAGATGGCTCATAGAAAACATACCTGTTCTCTTTATATACCAAAATAAACTTACGGGAGTATCTCAGAACAAAAGTTGCCTCTAACTGCACTGCCTGAGGCCTCAAGTTAAGAAACTGTTTCCTTCTCTTCTGGGTAGGATGCGAAACATCTGGATACATTCTTATAATATTTGACAAAAAGGGAACATCTTTATATTTGAAAAACAATTTAAGCATCCATTCCCTATCAGAATCAATAGCAAACTGTGCCAATAAAGTAGCAGAAACTTGAGTGTCAGTATCCAACCTCTCCAGGAAATTAGATAAATCCAAACTATCAGCAGATAAGTTCTGCTGATTAGGATTTTGAGACCTAATTCTCCTTGGTAAATAATATATTTTTGAGAGAGGTGAATAAGAGGACTCAGGTACTTTCAGAACTTCATTTAGATAACGCTTAAACATAACTATTGCAGGTGTAGAAAACACTTTTGGAAAGTTAATCCACAAATTATATCTCCTAATGGAGTTTTACAGCAGTTCTTGCTTGAAATGAAGGCTTGCACTATCTTTAACCCAAGTTAGTGCTTGTGCTTCTAAAGATTTTATTCTGGTGTCAAAATCATCTGATTTGTTTTTCAAAATTAGAACTTTATTTTTTAATTCCAAACTTTCTGAAAGTACAGTAGTACAACGTTGGGAAAGTTGCTTTATCTGGCTTCCCAGAGAGATTTGAAGACTAGATATAGCCTCCCAAACTTGACTCCATGTTGAAGACTTTAGGCTTCCGTAAGGGCAAAAACTCAGTTCTGGCACTCTCTGATAAAGCAATAGTATTTGCGTTTGCAGTAGAAATCGTCGAAAATGCTTGTACTTGCTCCAATCTCCCATCTGGCTGCACTGCTGACAAAGCACTCTCCTGCCTCCTCTCGGGGCCGGGTCCCCTGCTCTGCCAGGCCGGCAAGAGAGTGTCCCGAGTCGGACCAAGTATTGGCAGCGCTCCACCACTCTTGCTGCTCTCACTACCTTGGGACAAGCCGGAGGACTCCACTCCTCCAGGTATAAGCTGGCACCCTTGAGGGAGAGCTCCCATGCCTCAGCTTGCGCGTTCCCTCCTGCCGAAGCGTCCTCCAGTTGCTGCGTTCGTGGGCCACGCTGCACAAATGAATCCATTGGCCCGGTCTAAGGTAAAGGTTCTTCCGGGTACCCAGACTTTAGATTTTCTTTTCACCATTGGCAAAATAGGGAATTTCTTCCCTGTACAGTCAACGAGCCACCATCTTAGCTATGCTCCGCCTTGACTATCAGGTCTTCTTTAACCCGTCTTTCTGTAGCCTATGATAGACCAACTTCTGCACATATTCATGGCGCACCAGACTGGCTGAGATGACCATGGTATGCAGATCTGGTCCATCTACAAAGGGATCAAAGTCTCATACTTCTCTGTCATCCCCAGCTGTTCATGCAGGGTCCAATTGCCCTGCAGGATCCAGAACGCTTTGGTCAAAAAATGAACTGGCCAACAACTTCCCAATTGCAGTGCAGAAAGCTTTTAAGAAGCTAGGGGAGGACTTAAACTTTTTATAAAGACTGTAGCTTTTTCAGAAGTACTACCTACATATAGAAAGGGCGAGGAAAGAATACAAAACACAGGATTTCAATAGGTGGCTCAAAGCCTGGTGTCATCAAGAAGGCTTTAGGTATATAGGAGGATGGGAAAATAAATGGAGAGATAATAGACTATATTCTAATGATGGCCTACATCTTACTATAGTAGAAAAAAGAATCATTGCTGAGAAATTTAGACAATATGGGGCTCATAATCGAAACTGAAATACATTTAAAAACCTGCCCAAGTCATCACTTGAATGATGTAAAAGATAGGTCGTCCAAGTGCCAATAATTGAAACTGCTTTTTAGGCCTCTGAATCCCACTGTGTGCCCAGAGCTTAAAGGGGCGTTTTTGGAGGAGTGGTTAGGGCAGGATATGTGCCAACCTACAATTCTGGGTTGAAAACCATTTTGGTCAGAGTGCACCTCAGTGCTATTAGTGCTTTTCATGTTCCTGTCAATCATAAATCTCCGGCCACTAATCCACTTGTTTCCAGGTTTATGAAGGGACTTTTCAACGCCAAACCTCCAGTCAAAACCGCCTCTAGTTGTCTGGGATCTTATTGTAGTTTTCACCAGTTTGATTAAACCTTGGCATCTACTCTTCCTAAGTTTCTCACTTGGAAAGTGGTCTTCTTGACCTCAATCACTTCCACTCGTTTAGTGAGTGAACTTCAAGCATTAGTCTCTGATCCACTGTACACAGTATTACACCATGATAAGGTGGTTCTCCAGACTCATCCTAAATTCCTTCCCAAAGTCTTGGAATTTTACCTTAATCCAGTGTGCTTCCAGTCTTCTTCCCAAAGCCTCATTCTCAGAAACAGCTCTTCATGCACTGGGCTGTAAGCGTGCCTTGGCTTACTACATACAGTGCACTAAGCCATACGGGATTTCACCTCAACTGTTCATATCTTTTGATCCTAACAGACTGGGCCAATCTGTAACCAAGAAAACTATTTCCACATGGTTAGCGGCCTGTATTTCTTCTGCTATGCTCAGGCTTGGCTGCAGCTCGAGAGACGTGTTACAGCACACAAGGTCTGAGCTATGGTAGCCTTAGTGGTTTTCTTACGTTCCACTCCCATTGATGAAATTTGGAAAGTAGCTACTTGGTCTTCAATTCACACCTTCACATCTCACTACTGCCTGGATTCCTATTCGAGGCGAAATGGTCATTTCGGCCAAGCAGTATTACAGAATTTATTTTCTTCTTAATGGCCAGCTCTCCCTCCATCCCATTATATTTAGCTAGTGAGTCCCACATATGAGAATATGCTACCTGCTTGTCCTAGTATAAAGCACAGTTACTTATCATAACAAGTGTTATTCAGGGACAGCAAGCAGATATTCTCACATGTGGGCGACATCTGCCTGTGATCCCTGGATAACAACTGTTAGGTAAGTAACTGCTTTCTGGTCTCTCAGACAAAATGATGGTGGTGGCCTACATCAACAGGCAAGGAGGGATGCCCAGTACACATCTAGCTGTGAAAGCGTGCAGCCTTCTCCATGTTGCTCTTTTTGTTTCTTTTGATAATAGCAGGATGTAGGCTGCCATCAGCAATCATACTTTCTAATTATTTTGCTTACTGTATTTCCTTCAGTTATGGTTGGGCAGGCTAAACCCTAGAGGCTCATGTTACAGCTCCTAATGTTAGAGTTATAGCAGTATTGTTAACCAACTTGGAGGTCAGCCTCCATAGAAGAGATTTACAGATCTACACATTCATCTTCCATTACCATCTGGAACAAGACTTCCAGTGAGACAGTAGGTTTGACCAGACAGTCCTCCAGAATTTGTTTGGGGATTATAATCCAACTCTATCCTCCCAAAGCCCATTTCTTTTAGTTCTAGGCTGTTTGAAATGTCAGTGTGTATGTTGCTCTTACTTTTTTGTCCCAGGCAGATTGTAGCTAGGGATTCACATCAATGAAGATTTTAGCTATCTTGCTTGTCCTCAGAGAAAGTCCAATTACTTAGTTGTTTTCTAAGAACAACAGGATAGAAATTCTCACAAAACTTTCAATCATGCCAATGAATTTGATAATGGATTAACATGGTTCTGCTCAACAGTGACAGGTGAGTGCACATGTGGTAGAGCACTCGCAAAAACTCTCAGTACTGAAGAGGAATTTCCATATGGGTTCTGTCTGATGACATTTCCCATCTGTGTGGATTTCTATCCTGCATTCCTCAGAGATCATCTGCTCCAGGTAAGTCAAGGGTTATGGATTTGATATACCAGTTTTCTGTGGGAAAATCAAAGTGGTTTAAATATACTATATTCAAAACTCACAATATATGCAATCTTAACTCAATCAATTCAACCTAATTTAAGGATTCTTGGAGTATAATGCATTGATCTGTCACCAACTGACGAGCTTCAGCTATAAAGATAAGTGGTCTAGCTCAAAATTCATTTTAAAAAATAATTCAGAATAAACAAACAAAATGAATAAAAATAAGATATATTAAGGATCGATGTCGATTGAAGCAGTCTTTTTTCTAAAAACCAAATGAAGGAAAGATCACTGCATTATATTCCAAGAATCCTTAAATTAGACTGACTTGATTGAGTTAAGATTGCATATATTGTGAGTTTTGAATATAGTGATTATTAACTCAATCAAAGAACCTTATGCCAAATTGAAGGTAACTTAAATATACTATACACGCATTGACCTATTTGGAGCAGGATAAAGCCAATAGAATCTTATCTTTTTGTTTCTTTTGATCATAGCAGGATGTAGGTACTCGTATGCAGGTACTTTTTCTGTCCCTTATGGGCTCACAATCTAATCCCTCCTTTTACTAAGCTATAATAGAGGTTTCTACCACGGCACAGAATGCTTAATGCTCTGACGCTGCTCTGATGCTCATAGAATTGGAGCAGCATTGGAGCATTTAGCGCTGTGGGCTGCGGTAGAACTAGCCTCTACCAGGGCTTTGTAAAAGGGGGCCTAAGTTATGTATCTGGGGCAACAGGGTTAAGTGACCTGTCCAGGGTCATTAGGAGCTGCAGCGGTAATCAAGCCCAGTTCCCCAGGTTCTCAGCCTACTGCGCTAACCATCTTGTTGCAGTGGGAATCAAACCTATGAGTAATTTCCCAGGTTTTCTGCCCACTGCACTAACAATTAGGCTACTCCTCGACTGTTATCCATTATCTTATTAGCAACATCAATAATTCTACTTATTTGCTTTGTCTTTGTGTGTAATGGCAGGTAGAATCTGAAAATGCTGATCTGAGAGTACAACTTATTAATATGACTAGGGAAAGGGATTCTTCTATTCAGGAAGCCCATCTGCTTCAAAGCAAACTGGAGAATCTTGAGCAAGTATTGAAGGTCAGTGAGATCCAATTGATTAGATCATGTAAGTATTAACTTTAAATCAGATAAACAAAACCCACTTGTTGAGCTTTGCACCTAAATAATCTCTGAAGACAAGTTGTCAATCAGTCATAAAACTGAGAGATGCTATCTCATTTTTCTAACTAGGAACCTATTTCCAGAGCTTTCTAGGAAAGTTTTAATGTTCTTCTAATCCTGGATAGGGTCTTTATCCCAGGACAAGGTGGTAGTTTATTCTCACATGTGGGTGATGTCATCCACGAAGCCCTGATGCGGAGAGCCTCGCAAGCAGACTTGCTTGAAGAAACTCAGAAGTTTCGAGTCTGCCGCACCGCACTTGCGTGAGTGCCTTTCTGCCAAGCACAGAGCGTGTCTCCTCAGTTTTCTGCAGAGCCGAGAAGTCCGTCTTTGACGCTCTGCGCTGAACTTAGTTCGCTTCGTGCCTTCTCTCACTGCGGCTCTTGTTTTATTTTACTTACTAACGTGTCGCTGTACTTTTCTTTCAGTCTTTGTTTAAAAAAAAAAAAAGTTTAATTTTTTTCGGCGAGTGACTGGCGGGGCCTGTCGCACACCCTCAGCCTGTGGGCTTCAACTTTGCGGCGGCTATCTGCCCTTCTATGTCCCGGTTGGTCACAGTCTTCAAGAAGTGTAGCCAGTGCCAGCGTGCGATCTCCCTCACTGACCCACACCACAGATGCCTTCAGTGTCTGGGGCCTGACCATTGCCCGGTCGTGCGTTCCCTGTGCTACCCTTAATCCTCGAGTTCTCAAACGTCGTCGAGTTCAAGTTGGAAGATTTTTGGTATGGAAACCCCTGCTACACCCTCGACCTCCGATTCGGTGAGGCCTGCTATGGGATGTCCTCCTGCCTCCACGACTTTGACCTCAACTCTCATCAGATCTTCCTCGTTTGGAACGTCCTCGACCTCGAGTAAATCTTCCATGTCTTTTCCTGAGCTTCCCTCAAGTCAGATACCTCAGCAGACAGTTCTAGCAGTGGTCTTCAAGCTCCCCAAACATCATTCCTCAAAGTCGAAGCATTCTTCTTCTTTGTCCTCGGAGCTTTTAGCCTCAGCAAGTGGTCCAGTTTCAGACTCTGATCCACAATTGCAGGCTATCATCCAGACCATTTTAGAGTGGGAATTTGTTCAGTTACTGATTCAAATATAGTCCTGCCTCGACTCTGCTTCCTGCAGTCCTGCCTGGGCACTCAGCAGTCTCACAAGAGGTCGAGTCCTTGCCTGTGCATCGAGCTGAATCTACACACACTATGCAAGGAGTCGAGTCTTGCCAGTGTCTGGTCTGGAATCTTCACACTCTTTGTAAGGAGTCAATTCTTTGCAAGTATCTCGTCTGGAATCCTCACACTCCATACAAGGAGCTGAGTGTTTGGGAGTGCTTCGAGATAACCTCGATCCAGACCACAGAGTTTATGGGACTTCGATCTACAGCTTCCAGTCCTATATCTTCACATAAGGCATTGCCCATTTTGAGGCATAGGGCGTAATCTCTTCGACCTCACATGAGACCTGCTTCCAGGCAGCACTCTCATTGCCGGTCGAGGCCCTCATCGAGGCGCAGGTCCTCCTCCAGAGAGAAGCCTTCCTCATCTAGGCCTTCTAGCTCTTCGAGGCCTCCAACTCCTCGATCCAGGACACCAATCGCCGTGAGGTCATTGAGTCCCTCTCGAGGCCATCCTCTTGCAGATCAATTGTCCTTTTCCTCCTTCCTCCATCAAATGGCTGAGGACCTGGATCTTAAATTGGACACTGGTTCTAAGTACTCTATGGAGTATTTATAGGAAATGAGTGTGCCTTGGCCTCTTGCAGAGTCTCTCAAACTTCCTCTTAACAGGCTTCTTTCTCAAACTTTCAAACAAAATCTGGAGACTCCGTATGCTATCCCTGCTGTTCCAGGCAAGTTGGAATTGAGGTATAGAACTGTACATTTTAAGGGCTTTGAGAACTCGCAACTATCTCATCAGTCTCTTCATTTCTCTCAGATTCTACCAGAGCTTCCTCCAAAAGAGTATCCTTCCAATCCATTGCAGACAACCCTTCTTCTTCAGGAAGCGCTCAGGCTCTGCTTCGTCTCTGTGCCATCGGAGAAGTTCCTTTGGAACAGCAGAGCAGGGAGTTTTACTCCTGTTACTTCCTAGTTCCAAGAAGATGGGCGATCTGAGACCAATTTTGGATCTCAGGGCTTTCAACAATTTCGCATGTTGTCCCTGTACCCCCTTCTAGATCAGAACAATTGGTTATGTTCTCTAGATCTCAAGGAGGTGTACACTCACATCCCCATTCATCCGGCCTACCGTCAGTACCTCAGATTTTGGGTGGGGAATCTGCATTATCGATCTATACGAAAAAGGAGATTACCGCTGAAAAATAGCTGGAAAGTGATGACCACAAATGCTCGCAGTCTAAGCAACAAAGTTCATGATCTGCAAGCCCTGATGTTAGAGGCAGATCTAGATATTGTCGCTATCACAGAGACATGGTTCAGTGAATCACATGTATGGGATGCAAACATACCGGGATATAATCTTTTTAGGAAGGACAGAGATGGTCAAAAAGGTGGAGGAGTAGCTCTCTATGTAAAGATCAGTATCCAAGTGACCAAAATGCAAGGGACCTGGGGAGAGGAAGAAGCGATATGGTTCGCTCTGAAAAGAAAAGATGGAACTTCTATCTACGTGGGTATAGTCTACAGACCTCCGACTCAATCACAGCAAATTGATAAGGATCTGAATGTGGATATCCAAAAGTTTGGAAGGAAAGAGGAGGTTCTGCTGCTGGGAGATTTCAACCTGCCGGATGCGGACTGGAATGTTCCGTCTGCGGAATCGGAAAGAAGTAGGGAGATTGTGGATGCCTTTCAAGAGGCTCTGCTCAGACAAATGGTGACGGAACCCACGAGGGAAAAAGCGATATTGGATCTGGTCCTCACAAATGGAGAGAGTATCTAATGTTTGAGTGGGAAGTAGCGATCATCAAACGGTTTGGTTTGATATAACGGCTAAAGTGGAGAGCGGCTGCACGATACTTAAAGTCCTAGATTTCAAACATGCGGACTTTAATGCAATGGGAGAGTACCTGAAGAAAGAGCGGTTAGGATGGGAGGACATAAGAGAAGTGGAAAGACAGTGGTCTAAGCTGAAAAGAGCGATAAAAATGGCTATGGACCTTATGTGAAGAAAATCAATAAAAACAAGAGAAAAAGGAAGCCGATATGGTTCTCCAAACTAGTGGCGGAGAAAATAAAGGCGAAAGAGTTGGCATTCGTGAAATATAAAAAAAACCAAGAAGAGGAGTGCAAAAAGGACTGAAACTGAAAGAAGCCAAGAGAGAGATACGTCTGGCGAAAGCACAGGCGGAAGAACAAATGGCTAAAAATGTAAAAAAAGGAGACAAAAATTTTTTCAGATATATTAGTGAAAGGAGGAAGATGAACAATGGAATTGCTAAACTAAAAGATGCTGGGAGCCGATATGTGGAGAGTGATGAGGAAAAAGCATATGTGCTAAACAAATAACTTCTGTTCTGTATTCACAGAAGAAAATCCTGGAGAAGGACCGAGATTGTCTGGCAAAGTTACACGAGAAAATGGAGTGGATTCTGCGCCGTTCACGGAGGAGAGTGTTTATGAGCAACTTGAAAAACTGAAGGTAGACAAAGCAATGGGACCAGATGGGGCCTACATTTTATAAGCGTCTCTTTCTCTACTAGGGAGACGCGTAGGGCCGCCTAGGTTCGCCTAAGGCCCTTAGGCGAGCTTAGGCGTCTTGCGGGTCTCCCTAGGCTCCCGGAGGCGCCTTCAATTTAGGCAGCCTGCCTGGGGAGCATTTTTTTTTTAAAACGTGCATCCCGATTGGCTGATTAGACAGCTGTAGGACGCCTACAGCTGCCTAAAATCGGGACGCACTTTGGAGAATCAGGGCCTTGGAGCATTGAGATTAAGCATCAAATTTATGCATCTCAATGGCCATGAATTTGGTCTTGGAGGATGAGATGTACAGTATCCGCATCTATGAGACAAACTTGGTTCTTTTTGTTGCATGGAGCATTTTGGACCCCAGTTCGACTACAAAAGTTAGACAGCTCTAAGTCTAATAGATGCTGGCATTGTAATCTTGAAGCAGGGACTCTAGATCATTTATTATTTTATTGTCCCTTAATCATGGCCTTTTGGAAATCAATTTGGCCCCAAATTAATTGTTTATTGGAGAATCATGTGGCATTATCCTATGATACGATTTTATTTTGTATGTCAATGAGAGCAAAGAGCCAAATTTCATCAAAAAATAATAAGCTTTTATTGATTATGACAGGAGTCGCCATACAACAGATCACAAGTAATTGGAAAAATTGGAATAGACTCAATTTATAACTTCTGGTGGAATTCGTTATGTCACATTTACAAAATGGAGAGAACAATAGCTATATAAAAAGGGAATTATAATTTAAAGAGAGATGGTGGCCATTAACAAAATTTTGCAATGAATAGATACCATTTTTTATCCCAGGACAAGCAGGCAGCTATTCTTGACTGATGGGTGACGGCACCGACGGAGCCCCGGTACGGACAATTTTAGAGTGATTGCACTCTAAGAACTTTTTAGAAAGTTCCAGCTCGGCCGCACCGCGCACGCGCGAGTGCCTTCCCGCCCGACAGAGGCGCGCGGTCCCTCAGTTTCTTAGTTTCCGCGGAGCTCAGAAGACGCGTTTTCAACGGCTGTTGAAATTTTTTCATAACTTGCCTTCCCGCTCGCGTAAACGTTTGACTTCATTACCTTTCTTTTATTTTGGTAAAAAAAAAAAAAAAAAAAAACATTTTTTCTTCAATTTCGGTTTTTCCCCGGCGGGGCCTTCTGCCACCATCGAAGCCTCGGCCTTCGATTTGGCGGAAGCCGTTTTCCCTTTCATGCCCCCTCAACCGGGTTTTAAAAAGTGCCAGCGGTGTGCTAGGCCTATATCTCTCACGGACCCACACAACTGGTGCTTGCAGTGTTTGGGTCCTGAGCATCAGGCCTCTTCTTGCACCCGCTGTGCTACTTTAAAGAAAAGAACATTAAAAAATCGCTTAATTCAACAGCGTTTGTTATTCGGTGCCGAGATGTCCGACCCCGTTCCTTCGACTCCGGCTTCGGCACCGCTTCAGTCGGCACCCTCGTCTTCGACGCCGCGTGATTCCACACCGGCATCCCAACAGTCAGGTAAGCCGGCTAAGAAGCCTTCCCCGCTGGAACGTCTTCCGGCCTCGAGTGCAGTGAGCCCAATCCTGCCGCCGGTTAGACGCCAGCGGAAGCGCTCCGCCCCTATAGAGGTGAGTCCCTCGACATCGGGCTCCTCATCTCCGGGGCGTAGAGCGGCACCGCAGGTACCGCAGAAGAAAAAAGCGGTACCGGTGCCATCCCTCGATGACCGCATTACGGCCATCCTTCAGGTGCAGCTTAAGGAGCAATTAGAACGACTCCTTCCTGCTATAATGACACCGAACCTTCCGGTGCCAGTCCGCACCGAGCCATCGGTACCGGTTGTACATCAACCCGTATCGGTACCGGTTGTGGAACCTGTCTTACCTGCTTCCACTGTCTCGGTACCGCTTCACCAAACCTCATCGGTATCGATGCCAGTCCTTGCACCGGAGCCGAGAGCTCACCATCAATCGGTACAGACTTCGGCACCGGTGCGACCGATAACTTCGCCTGACTCGGTATCGATGAGGTCGGGTAAGTCGGTACGCAAAACCCGACACATGCAAACATCGACACCTGAGTCTCGGGACCATTCTTCCCATGTCAGAGACCCTGATCTGTGGGGAGACTCAGAGGAACCCTTTCTTTCTGAAGGAGAATGTTCCTCAGAGGAGGAGGATTCGGCTGTCCCTGACCCATCCTCCAAACAGGCCACTTCCTCTTTCTCCAATTTCTTGAAAGAGATGTGTGAGTCTTTGTCCGTTCCTTTGGAGGCTGAATCCAAAAAGTCTAAAGCTTTTTTGGATGCCCTTGATTTTGATCAGCCTCCAAAGGAATTTTTGAAACTTCCCCTTCATGACATCTTGAGGGAAACTTTCTATAAGAATTTAGAGACTCCTTTAACTGTCCCAGGGGCCCCACGTAAACTGGATTCTCTATACAAAGTAATTCCCATTCCTGGGTTCGACAAACCTCAACTTCCACACGAATCCTTATTTGTCGAATCCACCCTTAAAAAGACTTCAGGAGCCAGTGTATATGCATCTGTCCCTCCTGGCAGAGAAGGAAGGGCCATGGATAAATTCGGTAAGAGGCTCTACCAAAACGCTATGTTAGCAAATAGAGCTAGTAATTATGCTTTTCATTTTTCTTTTTATTTAAAGCATCTCCTTACCACCATGGCTTCCTTCGAAAAATATCTTCCTTCCAGAAAACAACAATCTTTTCACTCATGCTTGTCGTCTCTATTCCAACTTCGTAAGTTTATGGTTAGGTCCATATATGACACCTTTGAACTTACATCCAGAGCGACAGCTATGTCGGTGGCTATGCGCCGTTTGGCCTGGCTTCGGGTATCCGAGGTAGGAGACAACCGCACACCAGGAGGAATAGTGAGAGCACAGGAAGACATCGCCCCACCCAAAGAACAGGAAAAAATTTCAAGAGTATCATTGGAGGAAGAAGACTGGCCCTACTCCAAGGACGTGGACCAACGCCCCCCAAGGAACTCCCGAATAAAGAAGATGGGGATCATCGTAGGCGACTCCATCATACGACATGTGGACAGCTACACCGCAGGAGGAAGAGAGGACAGAGTCGTCACCTGTCTGCCTGGAGCAAGAGTGAAGGATGTGACCAACAGGATCTCCAGGATCATAGATGGAGCAGGGGGAGAGGACACCGCTGTACTTATCCACGTGGGAACAAATGATGTGAGCGGGCGGAAGTATGACAGGGAAGAGCTGAAGGGCCAGCTCCGCTCTCTCGGAAGACAACTGAAGATCAGGGAGGTGAAGGTGGCCTTCTCTGAGATCCTCCCAGTACCAAGAGCGGATGGAAAGAGACAAGGGGAATTGCAAGTAATCAACGCCTGGATGAGACGATGGTGCGAAGAAGAAGGCTTCGACTTCGTGCGCAACTGGACGGCGTTCTGGGGAAAAAGCAAGTACTACAGAAGGGACGGACTACACCTCAACAAGGAAGGAGCAAGAGTTTTGGCAGGCAACATGAAGAAGGCAATCGAGAAGGCTTTAAACTGAAAGACAGGGGAAAGCCGACAGTCGACCACCGGTCGATGGTACGGATAGTAGGATGCCCCGACGAAGAAGCCAAGGACAACTACACCTATACAAGAGAAGACGACCTCACAGCCAATAAGGGAGAAAAATCAGGAAGGGACAACTCAGACACAGGAGGGGACGACCACACAGCAAACAAAGGTGATAACACAGGAGCAGTAAAGGATACCGTAATTGAAACTACAGGGAAGGCCAAGAGTAGAAGGTCCAAAAAGGTAACACGAAGGGAACTTAGATGTATGTATACGAATGCTAGAAGTCTGGGTAACAAAATGGGGGAACTAGAGACAATAGCAAGACATGACATATTGGATATCATTGGCATAACAGAAACATGGTGGAATGAAGAAAACAAATGGGACACAGTACTACAGGGATACAAACTGTATAGAAGAGATCGAGTAGGGCAGAAAGGTGGAGGTATTGCTCTATATGTTAAGGAGGGAATAGATTCTGTTGAAATGGTTACAACAGAAATGAAAGAGAAGCTTGAATCACTCTGGATCAAAATTCCTGGTCAATATGGCGCAGATACGAAAATTGGCCTTTACTATCGTCCACCAGGACAGGCGGAGGAAACTGACTCAGAAATGATGGAGGAAATCAAACAAGAATGCAAGACAGGCAATGTAATTATATTGGGAGACTTCAATTTCCCAGGGATAGACTGGAAACTAGCAACCTCCAACTGCGGCAAGGAAGCCAAGTTCCTGGAGGTGCTAGGGGATTGCTTCCTGGAACAAATGGTAAAAGAGCCGACAAGAGGCAACGCCACCTTGGACTTGGTCCTAAATGGCCTCACGGGACCGATAACAGAAGTGGAAGTCATAGTTCCACTGGGAACGAGTGATCACAATGTAATCAACTTTAAACTTGACATCGGGAAAGGGAAACATGCCAAAACCTTAACCACCACCTTGAACTTTAAAAAGGGTAAATACGATAGCATGAGAGCCATGGTAGAAAAACGACTCGAGAAGATGGTGGACAAACTTGAAACGGTTGATCAGGCATGGACCCTACTGAAAAAAACTATCACAGAAGCACAAGATCTCTACATTCCGAGGATTTCCAAAGATCGGAGAACAAAGAGCAAAAGAGAACCGGCATGGCTTACCATACAGGTGAAGGAAGCCATAAAAGAAAAGAAGGACTCTTTCAAAAAATGGAAATGCATAAAGACAACCGAAGCCTGGAACAAACATAAAGATGATCAGAAGAAATGTCACAAGGCGGTGAGGGATGCAAAACAGGAATATGAGGAAAAAATAGCCCAGGAGGCCAAAAACTTCAAGCCCTTCTTTAGATACGTGAAAGGGAAAAAACCTGCAAAAGAGGCAGTGGGACCCCTGGACGACCAGGGAAGAAAAGGGTACATCAAGGAAGATAAACAAATCGCAGACAAACTAAATTCCTTCTTTGCGTCCGTCTTTACGAAGGAGGACACCTCAACAATACCTGAAGCGGAGAAAGTGTTTGCAGGAGAAATAGAAGACAGCCTCACCACAGTTGAGGTGGACTTAGACCAGATATACTATCAGATCGACAAACTTAAAAGTGACAAATCCCCTGGACCGGATGGGATTCATCCGAGAGTCTTAAAGGAATTGAAGTTTGAAATCGGAGAGTTATTGCAAAAACTTGCAAACCTGACAATCAGAACTGGACAGATACCGGACGACTGGAGGATAGCGAACGTCACCCCAATTTTCAAAAAAGGATCGAGAGGGGAACCGGGCAACTATAGACCTGTTAGTCTTACGTCTGTCCCTGGCAAGATGGTTGAAGCACTGATCAAGGATAGCATAGTCCGGCACTTGGACGCATACGACTTGATGAAACCCAGTCAACATGGATTCAGGAAAGGGAAATCATGTTTGACTAATTTACTCCAATTTTTCGAGACCGTGAACGAGCAAATTGATAGTGGGAAGCCGGTGGACATAATATACTTGGACTTCCAGAAAGCGTTCGACAAAGTTCCACACGAAAGACTTCTCAGGAAACTACAAAGTCATGGCATAGAGGGGGATATACAAAGATGGATAGGCAAATGGCTGGAAAACCGAAAGCAGAGAGTGGGCATAAATGGGAAGTTCTCCGACTGGGAGAAAGTGACTAGTGGTGTACCCCAGGGCTCGGTACTTGGGCCGATCCTTTTCAATATTTATATCAATGACCTGGAGGAAGGAACATCCAGTGAGATCATCAAGTTTGCAGACGATACAAAACTATGCCGGGCAATCAGATCGCAGGAGGATAGAGAGAAACTCCAGAGCGACTTGTGTCGGTTAGAAACATGGGTGGAGAAATGGCAGATGAAGTTCAATGTGGAGAAATGCAAGGTAATGCATTTAGGCAATAAAAATAAGGAATACGAGTATACAATGTCAGGTGCAACTCTGGGGAAGAGTGAACAAGAAAAGGACCTAGGTGTACTGATAGATAGGACCCTGAAGCCGTCGGCACAATGCGCGGCAGCGGCAAAGAAGGCAAATAGAATGTTGGGCATGATAAAGAAAGGAATCTCGAGTAGATCAGAGAAAGTTATAATGCCGCTTTATAGGGCAATGGTCAGACCACACTTGGAATACTGTGTCCAACATTGGTCCCCCTACCTAAAGAAGGATATAAAGCTCCTGGAGAGGGTGCAGAGACGAGCAACAAAACTGGTGAAGGGTATGGAGAAACTGAAATACGAGGACAGACTTATAACACTAGGATTGTTCTCCCTTGAGAAAAGGAGACTGCGTGGGGATATGATCGAGACCTTCAAAATACTGAAAGGAATCGACAAAATAGAGCAGAGAAGATTATTTACATTGTCCAATTTGACACGGACTAGAGGACATGTAATGAAGCTGAGGGGGGACAGGTTCAGGACTAATGTCAGGAAGTTCTGCTTTACTCAGAGAGTGGTTGACACCTGGAATGCCCTCCCAGAGGAGATTATGACAGAATCGACCATCCTAGGCTTCAAGAGCAAACTAGATGCATATCTCCTTAAGAGAGGCATATAAGGATTTGATGGACTATAAATTACGCCAGGTGTACACCTGGCAGGGCCTCCGCGTGTGCGGATCGCCGGACTTGATGGACCGAAGGTCTGATCCGGAGAAGGCAGTTCTTATGTTCTTATGTTCTTATGTTCTTAACCATCAAGATCGGTTAGCCAACGCCCCATGCCTAGGGGATGAGCTCTTTGGGGAATCCATGGACTCAACCACCCAAAAGCTCTCTGCTCATGAGACACGCTGGGATACCCTGCTCAAGAATAAAAAGAAGCCTCCTCCACCAAGACCATACAGGCAGCAATCGGCTTATCAACGCCGTTTCACAGCCCGTCCATTGCCTACCACTGCTCAACAACCTCGACGTCAGAGGCAACAGCAACGTCAGCCTCCCAGACAGCAGCAACAACAGCAACCTGTGAAACAACCTCCTCAGCAGAAGTCACAGCCCTTTTGACTTCATTCTCCGCAGTATAGCCAGTATCCCTATTCCTGCTCTCCTGCCTCAACCTATAGGAGGTCGACTTTCTCTGTTCCTCAGCCGGTGGGAAGTAATCACTTCGGACCAATGGGTCCTCAACATCATCCGCCACGGCTACTCTCTCAACTTTCAGACTCTTCCCCCTCAAAGCCTGCCAAAAGAGTCTGCTTTGAACAGTCCTCAATCAGCCCTCCTTATTCAGGAGGTCCAATCCCTCCTCCTTCTGAACGCTATAGAGGAAGTTCCTCTAGATCAAAAGGGGCAGGGATTCTACTCCCGTTACTTTCTAGTTCCCAAAAAGACAGGAGATCTCAGACCCATCCTAGATCTTCGCGATCTCAACATTCATCTGGTAAAAGAAAAATTCAAGATGCTTTCTTTAGCCATCCTTTATCCCCTTCTAAATCAAACCGACTGGCTATGCTCCCTCGATCTCAAAGAGGCTTACACTCACATACCGATCAATGTAACCTCCAGACCATATCTCCGATTCATGATCAATCATTGTCATTACCAGTACAAGGTGCTGCCCTTCGGTCTTGCCTCCTCTCCAAGGGTATTCACCAAATGTCTCATTGTGGTAGCGGCATTTCTACGCTCTCACCACCTTCATGTATTTCCTTATCTAGACGATTGGTTGATCAAAGCCACATCTGCTCAAGCAGTTCTCATGGCTACCAACCAAACCATCCAGTTTCTACGAATCCTGGGGTTCGAGATCAATCTACCCAAATCTCATCTCATCCCCACTCAGAGACTTCAATTCATTGGAGCGATCCTGGATACACTCCTAATGAGAGCTTTCCTACCATCCAATCGTCTTCAAACCCTTCAGTCTCTATGTCAGCAAGTGCTTTCCCTACCTTCCATCTCAGCCAGACAAATGATGGTACTCTTGGGGCACATGGCATCCACAGTTCATGTCACACCTCACGCACGTCTTCACCTGCGCACTCCTCAATGGACCCTTGCTACTCAGTGGTCCCAAGCGTCGGATCCTTGCTCCCGACATATATCTGTGACATCATCTCTTCGTCAGTCTCTTCAATGGTGGTTGGTATCCTCAAATCTATCCAGAGGTCTTCTGTTCCATCAGCCTCCTCATCAACTAGTCATCACCACCGACGCCTCCCTGTACGCATGGGGAGCTCACTTGAACGAGTTCCAGACGCAGGGTCTTTGGTCAGCCCAGGAAAGGAAGCATCAAATCAATTTCCTGGAACTCAGAGCGATGTTTTACGCCCTCAAGGCCTTCCAACACCTCCTCTTTCCTCAGGTCCTTCTGTTGTGCACAGACAATCAGGTTGCGATGTACTACATCAACAAACAGGGTGGGACAGGCTCTCGCCTTTTATGCCAGGAAGCTCAGAAGATCTGGACTTGGGCCATAGATCATCATCTCTTCCTGAAAGCTATATACATTCAGGGGAAACAGAATTCCTTAGCGGACAAACTCAGCAGAATTCTCCAACCTCACGAGTGGACGCTCGATCCCGTAACTCTGCAGTCTATCTTCAATCAATGGGGCACTCCTCAGATAGACCTCTTTGCAGCTCCTCACAATCATCAGCTGCCCCTTTTCTGCTCCAGACTTTACTCTCCACACCGTCTCACAGCAGATGCTTTTCTCCTCGACTGGTCGAATCTGTTCCTGTACGCCTTCCCTCCTCTGCCTCTCATGTTGAGAACCTTGTTCAAGCTCAAGAGGGAACGAGCCACCATGATTCTGATTGCTCCGAGGTGGCCCAGGCAACATTGGTTCTCCCTTCTACTTCAACTCAGTTCCAGGGAACCTTTTCTTCTTCCTCTGTTTCCTTCTCTGCTTACGCAACAGCAGGGAACCCTTCTGCATCCCAACCTCCAGTCTCTACACCTGATGGCTTGGTATCTCTCGGGCTGAACTCGACTGATACTCTTTTGTCTCAGCCCGTTCGTTCCATTCTGGATGCCTCCAGGAAGCCAGCCACTCTACAATGTTACCATCAGAAGTGGACGAGATTTTCTTCCTGGTGTCTTCTTCATCATCTTGAACCCACTTCCTTAGCAGTGGAGACGTTGTTGGATTATCTTCTTTCCTTGTCTGATTCTGGCCTGAAGTCCTCTTCCATCAGGGTCCACCTCAGTGCTATTGCAGCTTTTCATGAGCCAGTCCATGGAAAACTTCTTTCTGCTCATCCCCTGGTATCCAGGTTCATGCGTGGGCTTTTCAATGTGAAACCACCTCTTAAAGCCCCTCCGGTTATCTGGGATCTCAATGTGGTTCTTTCAGCTTTAATGAAGCCTCCATTTGAACCTTTAGCTACTTCTCCTTTCAAATTTCTCACTTGGAAGGTACTTTTCCTTATTGCTCTTACCTCTGCCAGGAGGGTCAGTGAGCTTCATGCGCTGGTTGCAGATCCACCTTTTACGGTTTTTCACCATGACAAGGTGGTTCTGCGTACACATCCAAAGTTTCTCCCCAAGGTTGTTTCTGAATTTCATCTCAACCAATCCATTGTTCTGCCTGTTTTCTTTCCAAAACCTCATTCTCATTCTGGGGAACAAGCTCTGCATACTTTGGATTGTAAAAGGGCTCTTGCTTACTATCTGGAGCGTACGAAACCCCACAGATCAGTTCCCCAACTTTTTCTGTCCTTTGATCCGAACAAATTGGGACGTCCTGTTTCTAAACGTACGTTGTCAAATTGGCTTGCAGCGTGCATTTCATTCTGTTATGCTCAGACCGGACTGACACTGGAAGGTTCTGTCACGGCCCATAAAGTCAGAGCAATGGCAGCATCTGTAGCTTTCCTCCGTTCCACTCCTATTGAGGAAATCTGCAAGGCTGCTACTTGGTCCTCAGTTCACACTTTTACATCTCATTATTGTCTGGATGCATTTTCCAGAAGGGATGGTCACTTCGGCCAATCTGTTTTACAAAATTTGTTTTCCTAATGGCCAACCTTCCCTCCATCCCTCTTTTTGTTAGCTTGGAGGTCACCCATCAGTCAAGAATAGCTGCCTGCTTGTCCTGGGATAAAGCACAGTTACTTACCGTAACAGGTGTTATCCAGGGACAGCAGGCAGATATTCTTGCGTCCCACCCACCTCCCCGGGTTGGCTTCTTAGCTGGCTTATACTAACTGAGGGACCGCGCGCCTCTGTCGGGCGGGAAGGCACTCGCGCGTGCGCGGTGCGGCCGAGCTGGAACTTTCTAAAAAGTTCTTAGAGTGCAATCACTCTAAAATTGTCCGTACCGGGGCTCCGTCGGTGCCGTCACCCATCAGTCAAGAATATCTGCCTGCTGTCCCTGGATAACACCTGTTACGGTAAGTAACTGTGCTATATTACAATTACAGTTCATGAATGAGGGGATCAGAGGGGGAATTTGAATTTTATTAAATGTTTAGTTTTAAAAGAAAGAATGTTTATGGGATACATTTGATTGAATATGAGATTGAAAGGATGGGAGGGTGGGATTTAATTTTATCTATTAATATTATAAATGATAGAATTTCAAGCAATATATTCATTGTCAATTGTTTAATATGTATGCACTTGTTGTAAGATGAAAAATGGATAAAGATTTATAAAATTTCCAAATGATTAGTCATTTTAGAATCCAATAGTTCAAATTCAAATCCTTCTTTAAGAACAACTGCTAATCCTTCTCCTCTTCTACCATCACGATTTAACATAAGAATTTTAAAATTAGCCGGTAAAAGATCGTTTATGATTGGATCCTAATCAGAAATCAGCCAGGTTTCCGTTAGAAAAAGACAGGTTATTTGCTTGCTGATGATCCAATCCTTAATTAAAAAAGCTTTGTTTCTAACAGATCTAGTATTAAGATATGCACATGAAACATGAGCAGATGTATTAAGCATAATAAATGTAATAGTTCTAATAGGTTTCACTTCCCTAACCCTTTTTTTAAAGGTAGGTTGATTAAATTAATTCATTGTTAGAAAATCATGTTGCCCTTTCATATGATACTATATTATTTGGTACATCTATGAGATTTAAAAGCCCAATTTCTGCAAATAATAATAAACTTCTATTAATATTAACAGGGGTTGCCATTCAGCAGATTACTGGAAACTGGAAAAATTTCACTAAACTGAATTATACTTTTTGGTGGAATTCAGTATGTCATATTTATAAAATGGAGAGAGTGCTTGCCATGCAACAGGGAAATTATCACAAGTTTAAAAAGATTTGGGGGCCATTGATTAATTATTCTAATGATCAGACATCTTAAACACCTTAGTATTAGATTAAATATAGGGGGGATGTGAAAGATAATTGATAATTGTTTATTATTAATATGGGTGGGTGGGTAGGGATTCTTTTATATTTATATGTTTGAAGGAATTTAAGTAAGATTGTCAAGTGATTAGTTAAAGATTTTCTGTTTGACTATTATACAATTGTAATATTTGAAAATTAATAAAGATTTTTTTTTTTAAAGGTAGGTTGATGTCTTCCATTGCTTGTAATTACACTGATCTTACTTGTTCTATCTTCCCGTTGGTTAACTATAAGTCAAGATTATCAAGTTTTTGTAACTTTTGATTAAGATAAATTGAATGTAACTGTGGATAAAGTGAATTAACATCCTTAATACTACCGCCCATTAAATAAAATCAATAAAAGATTAATAGTTGCAAATTATTATATCTCCTTCTTAACAGATTAAATATAGTGATTTTCAATGAAAAGCTGTGTGAGAGGCTGAAAAGTTAAAAAAAAAAAGTATGAGAATAGGTGAATGTCCATATACGAGCACCGGCCATGCAAGCCTGCCCAGTTACTGGCCTTAGTTCCTTCAATGTATACTCATTGTTTTCTGATTTAGAGATCCTCTGTGTTCATCCCATGCTTGTTTGAACTCTGTCACTGTTTTCTTCTCCACCACCTATCAACCACCCTCTCCTTAAAGAAGAATTTCCTAACATTTACTCTTAATTCTACCACCCCTTAACCTCCAATTATGCCCTCTGGTTTTACCATTTTCCTTTCTCTGGAATAGATTTTGTTCTATATTTATACACTTGAAGTATTTTAACTTTTGAATCATATCTCCCCTGTCCCTTCTTTCCTCTAGGGTATACATATTCAGGGCTTCCAGTCTCTCCTCATACGTCTTCTGGCGCAAACCTACCATTTTCGAAACCTTCCTCTGGACCGCGTCAAGTCTTTTTATGTCCTTTGTCAGATACGATCTCCAAAATTGAACACAATACTCCAAGTGGGGCCTCACCATCAACCTGTACAGTTCTTTCGTGTATGGGCCTTCCTCCTCTGAGAGGCTCACTGGCAGCTCTTCTGGATGTGGATTGTTTTCTACGGGGTGTTCTGCGACTTAGGCCTCCATTGCGCCTTTCCTGTCATGTTCGTGTGTTTCTATTGTAGTTAATAATTAAGACCCTGTTTTTAATTGCAAATTGCTTTGAATTAATGATATTGCGATACATCCAAAATTTTAATAAAACTTGAAAAACTTGAAACTTGAAAACTTAATCTGGTTCTCAGCTCTCTTGTTCGTCTGCCGTATGAGTCTCTGGAGCAGGCGTCCCTTATAGATCTCATGATCAAGACAGTCCTCCTGGGGGCTATTACCACAGCCCATAGGGTTTCATAGCTTCTTCTACTACGACTATTTATTATTTCTTTAGTGCTGAGAGGCATACGCAACGCTGTACATTTTAACATACAATAAACAGTCCCTGCTCAGAAGAGCTTACAATCTAATTTAGACAGGACATTTCAGGGTTGGGGAGATTATAGTGGGTATAGGTATCTGACAGCAGTGAAGGGGGAGTTAAGAGTAGAAAGCAGTTTCAAAAAAGTGGGCCTTTAGCTGGGATTTGAATACTGCCAGGGACAGAGCACGACATATTGATTCAGGCAACCTAGTCCAGGCATACAGCGCCGCAAGAAAGAAGGGACGGAGTCTGGAGTTGGCAGTGGAAGAGAAGGGTACAGATAAGAGGGGCTTGCCGACAAGCGGAGATCATGGGGAGGAACATAGGGGGAGATGAGCGAGGAGAGATATCGAGGGCTTCAGAGTGAATGCACTTGTAGGTATCTCTCCTGCTGGGATCTTTTTCTACATATTATGGATTCCACTATGATGCTGTATTCTGTTCCTTCCTATCTTCCGAAAGTGGTTTCCTCCTGCTTTTGCTTCCTCTGGTTCAAGGGAGCAGGACCAGGTGTTCTGGTCCTTGGACATGCGCAGGATTTTGTTACGGTATCTGGGGGTCACCAAGTTTTGCCTCTCTTGACCACCTGTTTGTTCTGGTGAGTCCTGCCCGCAAAGGTAAGCCTGCTTCTTAGGCCACCTTGTCCAGGTGGATTCATATGGCAATTTCTGTGGCTTACATGGCTCCCGGAAAGAAGCCCTTCCCCCCCCTCGTGGTGCAGGCTCATTTTACCAGAGGTGTTTCATCCTCTTTGGCAGAGTCATCGGCTGTTTCTCTGAACAAGATTTGCAGAGATGCTACCTGGTCCTCTTTGCATACATTCACCAAGTTTTATAGGATCGATGTGGCGGGCAAGCAAGATGCTGCTTTTGGGGCCTCTGTATTGGCAGAAGACTCTTACATCCTACTGGCTCTGAAATAAAGTGGGATTGTAGAAGAATGAAAGATTAGGTTCTTACCTTTGCTAATCTTCTTTCTTGTAAATCCACACTTTATTACGGGATCCCATCGTATAACTTGCTGATTCTCCGTCTGCCTTTACAAGTATTGGTAAGCTGGCTTTCTGTTTTTTGACCAGCCTTTATAAGAGTGCCATCAGAAGGAGTTTAGGACTTAGTTTGGGGTGGGGAATCCCTGGTACAGGTACTCCCTTCTGACTGTGTGGGCTAAGTCTCCATATAGCAATGTTTTGTTCAGGTTTCTAATGTTTTATAACCTGTTCTATCATTTTTCATTGCTGTTTTGCATTTGTTGATATGAGCAGAATTGACTTACTTGTTGGGGAGTTTTCACGTTCCCCTCTCTCTTGTTATCCTCTACTGATGCTCCTGGCTGCTTTAAGACTGACTGAGGTTACAGAGACAGTAATGAGGTAAGAGGGGGAGGAGTTTTAAGTCTGAAGTTTGAGGCTTACTACAAAGTCCTGGTGGGTGGACAGAAATAACCCACTGGTTCCAGAATAAAGTGTGGATTTACAAGAAAGAAGATAAAAACATTGGCAATTAAAAAAGGATATTTTAATAAATTTAAAGATGTTTGGGGGCCATTAATAGATTATTATAGTAAATAGATTATTATAATAAATAAATTGTATTTAACCCCATTTATTATGTATGTGTAAATTTAAAGATGTTTGGGGGCCATTAATAGATTATTATAATAAATAGATTATTATAATAAATAAATTGTATTTAACCCCATTTATTATGTATGTGTGGGGGTGGGTTTTTTTTTAAAGTGTTGGATATTTATAAAGATATATGTATGGGGTTGAGGGAGATAATTCTTGTGGTGTGAAATTTGTAATAATTTCAAGTGGAAATGTATATTATGAAGTGATTTATTGTACACTTGTTAGAAAATTTATAATGAATAAAGAAATTAAAAAAAAAAAAAAAGAAAGAAGATAAGCAAAGGTAAGAACCTAATTTTTCAGTACCATACTACTTCGCTTCCTCCAATAAAAATCTCATAATTCCACCTGTAAGATATTAACATATGCATCCACCAGAGTACATATCTTCTCGGTCAATGGTCCACAGCTTTAGGACACCCTCCCAAATCACATCAGAATTGAACCTTTCTTGAACATTTTAAATCCCTTCTAAAAACCTTCTTATTTTCAGATGCATTTGGCTAACCACCCTTTTTTACTTTCTCCATTTTTTTTCATATAGTAGAAATCGATATGGATTCAGCATCACACTCTTGACCTTCCACTATACTTTACTCATCTTTGCTACTCTTACCTACTTCAACCTAATTCTGCCCCTCCCTCTTAAATTAAATTAAATTGATGAGATGTAAACTTCATAGATGTTTCTGTCGATGTGGTATGCCAAACATTAAATAATCTTGGAAACTTAGATAAAAAGGTAACTAAGAAACTGGATAAATAAGTTTTAAAAGAATAATACTTATTTAGAAATGGTAAATCCTTAAACTAGGTCTACTCATTCAGGTCTTTATCTAACAGTTACTTTGTTATTCTTTTGTAGCACATGAGAGAGGTGATAGAACACAAGCAGCAGCTTGAAAAGGACCACAATGAAGCACTGATTGTCCTACATGGAAAACAAGAGGAAGTTAAACAATTGTATCAGGTATTCACCTTGTAAAAGTTAAGTTTGGAGATGTCTGTCTGCTCATTAAAAAAAAAAAAAAAAAGGCAGAGAGGACATATGACTCTAGCAAGGTTAACTATTTTTAACTAGTATATTTTTTGAGAACTTACCAGAGGCAACCTGAGAGAGATGCATTGATAATTTGCAGAGCCTCATTGCATATATCATTAGGAGCTGAAATGCAAGCCCAAAAAACAGTGCTATTTCTGAAAAGAATTAGAATCACAACCAGCAAGCAATACGATCACACCTTTAGATATTTAAACATAACATTCTAGTGCAAAAGGCATTTGAGTCTTGAACCAGTGGTTTATTCACCTCTACTTGCAAGTTTGTGTAGAAGCCATTATCTACATTTTATGGTTCCGCCTCCCCTCTCTCTGCACTGTGCTCTGTTCCTCAGTTTCTCCTTCTACATGTGAATTGAAGGTGTCTTTCTACTACTACTATTAATTATTTCTGTAGCGCTACCAGATGCATGCAGCGCTGTACAGAGTCACAAAGAGTAAGAAAACAGTCCCTGCTCGAAAGAGCTTACAATCTAAACAGGCAAGACAGACAAACAAGGTCATGGATACAGTTAAGGGGAACGGTTAATCAGCTGGCTGGGTTGGAGGGCAGAGGAGTAGGGTTAAGGATTGAAAGCTATATCAAAAAGGTGGGTTTTCAGTCTGCTTTTAAACAAGGAAAGGGGCCTGATGGACAAGCTCGTGTAATTTATTCCAGGCATAGGGGGCAGCTAGATGAAAGGAACGAAGTCTGGAACTGGCAGTGGAGGAGAAGGGTAACGTTAAGAGTGATTTTTCTGAGGAACATAGTTCTCTGGGAGGTGTATAAGGAGAGAGAAGCGAGGAGAGATATTGAGGAGCAGCAGAATAAACACATTTGTAGGTCTGCAATAAGATCTTGAAGTGTATGCGATGGCAGATAGGGAGTCAGTGAAGTGACTTAAGGAGAGGGGTGACACTAGCATTGCGAGGTTGGTAGAACATGAGTCGCGCAGCAAAGTTTTGCACAGATTGCAGGAGGGAGAGGCGACACTGAGGGATACCAGGAGTAGATTGCAGTAATCCAAGCTTGAGGTTACAAGAGTTTGGACAAGGGTCCGGGTAGTGTGCTCAGAGAGGAAGGGGCGGATTTTGGTGATATTGAAGAGATAGAAGTGACAGATTTGGCAGCTTGTTGGATATACATAGAAAATGAGAGGTCAGAATCGAAGACGACTCCAAGGTTGCGAGCAGAGGAGACTGGAACAATGACAGTATTATTTACAGAGATGGAGAAAGGAGGAGATGGAGCAGAAGGTTTAGAAGCAAAGAGGAGCATCTCAGTCTTGGACATATTTAGTTTCAGATGACGGCAGGACATTCAGGTCAATGTCAGCCAAACAAGTAGAGAATTTTTCTTGGACTTCAGGTGAAATTTCAGGTGTAGAGAGGTAGAGCTGGGAGTCATCAACATAAAGGTCATACTGGAAGCCATGGGAAGAAATCAGGGCACCGAAGGAAGAGGTGTAGAGAGAGAAGAGAAGAGATCCTAAGACAGAACCCTGCAAACTTTGCAACATAGTAGGCAAAAGCTTATTACCTGATAATATGACACACGACCTACTGTTGCTGGAACAATGGTCAACTACTTGGCAGCTAGGCTTCAATGCTAAAAAATGCAAGATAATGCATCTGGGTAAGAGAAACCCGCGTAGAACTTATGTACTAAATGGTGAGACCTTGGTTAGAACCACGGCGGAACGCGACCTAGGGGTGATCATTAGTGAGGACATGAAGGTTGCCAATCAAGTGGAGAAGGCTTCCTCCAGGGCAAGACAAATGATGGGGTGTATCCGCAGAGGTTTCGTCAGCAGGAGACCTGAAGTTATGATGCCGTTGTACAAAGCCATGGTGAGGCCTCACTTGGAGTACTGTGTTCAGTTTTGGAGACCACACTACCGAAAGGACGTGCTGAGGATCGAGTCGGTTCAGCGAACGGCCACCAGGATGGTCTTGGGGCTCAAGGATCTCACGTATGAAGAAAGATTAAAAAAATTGCGGCTGTACTCACTTGAGGAAAGAAGAGAACGGGGAGATATGATTGAAACATATAAGTACATCACGGGACACATCGAGTCAGAAGATGATATCTTCTGGCTCATGGGACCCTCGACCACCAGAGGGCATCCGCTGAAAATCAGGGGAGGGAAGTTTCATGGCGACTCCAGGAAGTACTTCTTCACCGAAATAGTGGATCATTGGAACAGACTCCCACTCCAGGTGATAAAGGCCAGCAGCGTGACGGATTTTAAGAGAAAATGGGATACTCACGTGGGATCTTTAAGGGAGTAAATTCAGGGGAGGGGATACACTTGATATCTCCATAACAGTAACATATCTTATATAATCCTTACTACAATTTTAGATATCATGTAAAATTTAATAATTTTATCAACTATTATTCAATTATGAATCCCTTTCCCTCCCCTTATTTTGTTAGTTGCACACAATATAACAACTATTATAATAATTTATTTATATTTTATGATAAAGAAAATAAACCTACCCCCCCTCCTTTATCAAGTATCTCATTATAAAATGAATAAAGAAATATTTAAAAAAAGAACCTAATTTTTCCATACTGTATAGTCCTGGTCACTGTTAAGAATAACATTTTCTGTTTTGTAGGCAGTTCTTCCCCCTACCATTCCCCAAGTACCATAACCTGATTTTTGAAGGGGACAAGGTCTCCAAAGGGTTATTTTTGCATTTACCATGCATTTAGTCATTCAGATTTACTGTTCAACTTCACTATATTTTCATTTCCCTACTAACACTGTAAGTTGACCAATACTTGCTCTAGAAAACAATCACTGCAGATTTCTTTCTGCATGCCACAAGCTTGATTAAAATGCTATACCTTCACCATCTAACAGTCTGGAAATTCTCGAGGATCACCTAAATAGTATCTAAGCCAGAATATATTGTATATAATAATTTAGATATTGAAAGATCATATTTTACCTCCAAGCAAAATAGCCTTTGCATACATGGACCTCAGCTAATGATGAAAAACTAAAAGCAATAGTGCTTTTACAGTGGCTGACTTTTTGCCACATTTAATGTGAGAGCTGATGTCATATTGCCACAAAGATGCTAATTCCTAAGGAGTTGATCCCACATTTTAGGGGTTCTTTCACAAAGCTGTGGTGAGCAGTAAGTAACCTGTGCTTACCACAGCATAAAATGGCTTATAGTGAGGTACACTGACATGATGTGTGTACGCTACTGACACACTAAAAAAAATCAAATTTATTTTTTGTAGTGCTTGGAGCAGATCTTGAGGTGGAGAGTGGGCTTGTTTGGCACTAATCGGTTAGGGTGTAGGCATTGCCACCTGCTATCTGATTAGCAAAGGCACCTGAGTCTCTATTGCCTACAAAATAGATGGCAGTAGGGGCTCTTGTTGTAATGTGAAAATTAGCATGTAGCCATTAATAGGAAATTCAGCCATTTTACCCCAGCAATAAAAGTTGCCTTACTATGCGGGAATGACTCATGTAAGGGTGTGCTAAGTCCACGTTTTGCTGCTGTTTGGTAAAAAGGCCCTTTATAGTCTTAAATTCCTGTTCTTGTGCAAACCTACTCTATTCCTGAACAAATGGGTAGTTGATCCCATCTTGTGAGATTTCTTGTAGGAAGCCTCATTAGCATAGCTTTTTGCTCCTCCTCTTACCTCTAAACTGCCCTCCAACTTCCTAACTGTTGTCTTCCAACAAGTGAGACAGTAGAAGCTAGTCTTTTTTTCTGCTCGTGTTTATTTTTCTTTAATTTTAGAGCCACTGTCCAAAGATTACTGGGTATAGTGGCCATAGAGCTGCTTCCCGAGTCTGACTCGGGCTCTGGCAGATACTCATTATTCTTCATCATGCCAAAAAGAGAGGCTCCGAAGACTGAAGACTGATTCTGGATCTCAAAGTGGTCAATGGAGCTCTAAAAATTCCAAGGTTCTGCATGGAAATGGTGAGGTTGGTGATTGTCTCGATCACAATGGAGGAATTTCTGGCTTCGATGGAGGCATACCTCCATTTTTCCAGAGCACAGAAGGTTTTTGAGGTTCCACATCTTACAACAGCTCTTCCAGTTCAGGTCTTGCCCTTCGGCTTGTCAACAGCTCTTTGACTCTTTACCAAAGTGATGGTTGTTGAAGCAGTGCACTTACGCAGACTCGGTATCCGAGTTCATCTTTATCTGGACAATTGGCTCATCAGAGCCCCATCAAAGTCAGAAGGACACCAAGCAGTTCAACTAGTCATCCAGCTGCTGCAGAAATTAGGCTCAGTGATCAATTTTTGGAAGAGTCAATTCATTTTCACACAAGACCTGGAATACCTGGAAGTCTGGTTCACCATGAGAGCAAACCGGGCGTTCTTTTCACAATCACGCAGGGAGAAACTTCTCCAGTTGATTTGTGCCCTTTTGAATACTACCGCCCAACATCCTGGCAATACTTGTAAGTCCTGGGGTCAATAGTCGCAACAATCGATGTTACTTGGATAAGAGTCCACTTGAGACCAGGATGCATTAATCTCCTGTTGTAGTCCACAGAGGGATCTGCTGCATCAGCGGCTCCCTTGGACAATGGAGGTTCATTGCAGTCTAGTCTGGTTGTTGAATCCTCTCTCTCTCTCTCTCTCCCCTTCTCTCTTCAGGGGTAGTCCTTTCCAGACTGGGGAATTTTAATGACAGATGCCAGCTTTTATGGCCGGGGAGCTCTTTGTGCGGACAGTCCAGTTTAGGAACATTGATCTCTTTCCCAGAGAAAGTGGTCAAGAGCTTTGAGCGAGCGATCCAGCTGGCTCTCCTGCATTTACAAGAAGGTATTGATGAATAAGGCGGTCTGAGTCTTCTCGGACAATACCACAGCAGTAGCCTATGTCAATCACCATGGGGGCATCAGAAGCGCACCCTTCCAGCAGGAGGCGCAGTTGCTCTTTGCCAGTGCCTTTTTATGCTAAGGTATATCTCAGTTGATAATTGCCTTTTAGAATTTTTGTGACATCAATCTTTTTTTTTTTTTTTTTAATTCTTTATTCATTTTTAAACTTTCATCAAGTGTACAAAATTCATAATACACACTATTAATTAGACCACTTGAACATCTTATCATTATATCTTATAAATATAAATGCAACCCTCCCCCCACCCTCCTTCTAATCACATTATTCATTATAAGATCATAAACCCTCCCGTTAAACCCTTCCCCTCTTTCAACACTAAATGGTGTATAATTAATAGAAAAATGGCATTAATCATGACAAAAAGATGACATCAATCTATGATTTAAAGCTTGCTTGTATTTCTGAATTGATTGAATTTGTGCTCTATCCCTATTATAATATGGATGATTAACGATGTTATTTAGACATGTCTTTGCTATATGTGATAATCGGAGGGAAACAAGATTTATGTATGTGGTATGGAAACCAAAAAGAAATAAAGAGGAACCAGAGCAAAATTCACAAACACAACACTTATATCCTCCAGTTCAAATGCTGAAGCTAAAGCTCAAGGTTAACTATTTTATACCTAAAGCATACAGTTGAAGCACATATGCAGGGGAATTTGCCTCAGAAGCTACCGGGCAGTCATTGTGCCAGAGCTAGGAAGGAAAACCCAAATTCCTCATTGGTTAACCTTCAATATTCTATCATAGGCAACCTCACTGTGCCAACTATAACGGTAAGGTGATTAAATATTAATCTAGAAAAGTACAAGCCACACTTATCTGTTGCTTCATGGAAGACAGGCTTGATAATATGGTACAGGCACTAGTGAAAACTTCTTCTCCAAACAGCCAACGAAGGCCTACGTTTCATGATTGCAAAATCATTTCTTCAGGGCTCTAAGGAAACACAAAAACAGAATCATAAGAACATGAAATTCAAAAACAATATCCTATATCATCATCAGAACTAAAGCTTCCCAAACCTGCAGTTTACTAATGCTAAGAGTCTTACATAGTGAAAAAAATGGTGCTGCAGCGTCATTAAAAAGGCTCAGCATTGGACTTTGATGCTCTGGTGTAATGCCATATTCAAAAAATGTACCTGTACTTTCTTTATTTTAGGCTCAGATGGAAGCAAAGAAGGAACATGAAGGAGCAGTACTTCTACTAGAGGTAGGACAAAGGGATACATTTTAAAATTGACTTTTTTGAACAAGCATTGAGTGGTAGCTTTTCCAGATTTAGTTGTTGATGAATTTGTTTTCTCTTTATATTATTAACCCAAACACAGTATTTATACTTAATGGTGCTATTTTCTGAACAGAGGAAAAAGACCTAAAAAAAACCCCAAGTGTCTGTCCACTTGAAAGCACAATGATAGGTGGATATTTTCTATAGTGCATAAACTGGTTTCATATGCGTAGCACATCAGGATATCAAATATGACCTACGAATATTAGCACTCTTCGGCTTGTGTCATTTCCTCATTCATCCCTGCATAATGCATTTTTGTATATTTTTATAATGATTTTTCTTATTCTTTTATGCTTAGTAAATAAGTTAAATAATTTAAATGAACTTAGCTCATAGAAAACATGCTTCAACTTTAAAATGAAGCTCCCCCGTGCCACCTTCTTGCAAATCACATTGAGGGATACGGGTAATCAAGGTCTCCATCAGGGAGTACCTAGCTTGGCCTCCGCGTGTGCGGGTCGCCGGACTAGATGGACCTAGGGTCTGATCCGGTGAAGGCATTTCTTATGTTATATAGATTTAATCATTCATAGCCGGTAAAAACAGCGCTGAACCACTGTGCTGATATGAAGATGATAATTGAGCTTACTGTCGAAAGTGATTCCTAATAATTTTAAAGAGGGCACAACTTGAAGAAATTGAGTTTTAAATGTAATGGGAGTTAATAGAGAAAGTCCTTCTTTGTTGGGAAAAATCGTTAATTTGTAATGCTTGCTTTCAATTACAATGTACTTGCAATGCATGCTTTCAATCATGGTGTCCAACCTTTTGGCTTCCCTAGGCCGCATTGGCCGAAACAAATGTTTCTGGGGCTACGCAAACGCTGCATCAATACAGAGGAGGGAACCAGGAAGACGGTAAACACCCTGGGGCAGCAAAGGAAACACTGCATTGTCCTCGACCGAGGCTGCGCAAAATACTTCATGGGGCTGCATGCGGCCCTCAGGCCACAAGTTGGACAGCCCTGCTTTGGATCTTCAGACACTATCACCCCAAGGTCCCTCTCCCCTCCCAGCACATACAGCTCCTTCCGATTTCTAATTCCCAAATGCATTACTTTGCACTTTTTGCATTGAATTTTAGTTGCCAGATATTAGACCTTTTTTTCCCCCAAAGAAAGCACACTATTTGCACCTTTTTCTTCAGTGGTGCAATCTTGCAATGGAGCATCCATGTTTTTGACCTTGTGGCTGCCAGATAACTAAAAGCTATGCGCTGCACTGTGCATGGACGAACTACTCATATACAACAGACAATGTACGAAGTACACATGTTGCATTTCGCTAGCCCTGTTCCGATTATTGCACGATTTATCAATTACCTTTAATTTTTGATTCACCCTCATATTTTGAATTATCCAGAGGAGGCCTTTCCTACACTTATTCAGGCTTATTACCTTCCTTCTCTTTGGCAAGGAAGAGAAAGCTTAGTTCTGCCAAGCCTTTAATGGAGGAAGCAGTTCAGAAGGACTAAAAAGATGAACTTTGTGCAGCAGGACTTGGTTATGACGCATCAAATCTTTTATGACTCCATGTGCAATTTTTCCTTAAGGTCTTCATTCTTATCTTATATCTAAACTTCTGTTCTATTTGTTTCTGTCTGTTATGTTTTCACTTCCACTTACCCCCTCTGCTGTTTGCAGTGTTTGAATGAATGTGTGTTGTGTTGACATTAGAAGTAGCACACTGCTAGAGTGTACTGTTTGAATTTTGTTTACTACTTTAATCACTAAGGGCCGACTCTGTAAACGGTGCCCAAAGTTAAGTGGCAATAGGTGCCCTATCACTGTCTGACTTAATTGGTTTAATCAGCACACTAATTAGCTAATTAAAAAAGGAGGCTCCTAAGGGCACCTCCAAAAAAGCTGTCGTTATCCCGCCTACAGAGGCGCCTTGTGACACCTAATGCCCCTGTAGGTGTGGTTAACACTGGAAGTGGTGTTAGATGTCATAAGGTGCCTCCGTAGGTGCAGTTCTCATGAAAGGCAGGCCTACCTTTCATGTAGCTGCGGTTCTGCAGTCGGCAGCCACTGATAATGACGCTGTTTACAGAATCTGAGTCTTACTGCATATGTCCAGATCATTTTTGTCGTCCTGTACCTTGGATGATTTTCTTCAAAAAGATGGGAAATAAATACTAATAAATTCAAGAAAATACTTCACTGGATAGTTATTTATTTCTGATTAAACAGTATTAAACAATCCTGCAGGTTTCTTATCATTAATGATGAGGGTTCCTTTTGAATTGTCATATAGCTAAGGACTATTGGATTTAGCATTCACTCCATGTATGGGAATACAATCTAATTGTTTATGTATAAAATCTATATTTTTCCAGTTAAATAAATGAATGATTCAGGTAATTTACCATTATTCTATGAGATGGTTTAGGCAAAGCCAATATTTAATATTTTTGTTAAGCTATTTTGGCTGTACTGTGTTTTGAAGGCTATAAGAATTTTCAATTTTGTGTTTTCTTATTAGGCAAGGGTAAGGGACTTAGAAGAAAAATGCAGATGTCAGAAAGAACAGTTTAGTTTACTGTCTCAGGAGCTCAAACGCTTTCGGTTGCAAAAGGAGAAAGATCATCTAATCTCTACACCTGTGACATCAGAACTGCCTGCAACTCCATGTTGTTCTACACCAGATCAGCAGGAAAGAGGTATTTAATTGAAATTGGGTATCTAAAATCAAGAAGTTCCGAATTTTTTCTTCTAATCTAATATATCCTGCTCTGTTTCCGTAGATATGTTTTCTTCTTGGGATATAATCAGTTGGGGAGACATTGACTTTTTGGATGAGAGTGGATCCAGTTTTGTAAACCTTTCCCTAGAAAGTGCAAAGGGTACAGTAATTAATCGGTTTCAGGCTTGGGTAGCATGTCACATGGCTTCATTATTTTGCACAGTGGGGTTAGAGGTGAATTCTGCTCATCAAACACAAATATGTTTAGATAACTGAAGCTCTGCATTTAAAGGCCCTTTTACTGAGCTCCATTAGGTTCTAGCGTACCTTAACACAGGACACACTAAAGTGTTCTACATTAGTTTTGCCATTTGTGCACACTATAAAGTCAAAACAAGACCTGACTATGCTGAAAACTAGTGCAGAGAGAGTGAAAGATTACTTAATAAGGTATGCTCAGAGAAGTGAAACTCTGAAGAGGGGGTGAAAACCCTCTCTTAGGGTAAGAGTTTACCGTCCAGTCATTGCATAAATGGTTCAAATAATCACTCTCTGAGAACTAGTAAAAATCATAAAAAAATTTTCAACTTGATACTGTATCAATATAATGCAAATTCAAAAGATTCTAATGTATGAAAAATCTCACTGGATTGTTGGTGCACTTATCTTATAAGAGTAAACTTGTTTTTGGGGGTCTCAATGTGGCCCCGTTTCGTGGTCTGCTTCAGGAGACCCAAAAGTCAATCTTTGAAGCACACTGTAAGCTGTGAAAAGCTGTACTACATTTCAATGAGAAGATCGTTTGCAGGATCAATGAGATGATCGATTGCAGGAGGTATTCAAATGTTCCAAACAACATACCTTATTAAGTAATCTTTCACTCTCTCTGCACTAGTTTTCAGCATAGTCAGGTCTTGTTTTGACTTTATATATATATATATATATATATTTGGACTAACTTTTTGTTACAATATCTTCCCTGTGTGTAGCGTGAACGTATTTGTGCACACTAAGCATTCATTTTTCAATCTTTTGTATCTTTTTTTTGAGGATGCATGTCAACGATGGAGAATGGGTTTGGATACACTATTCAGATAGCATACTGACATTACTATCACACTAACTGGTTAGCATGTTTTCAACGTGGAAACACTTAGTGCCCCCTATTAGGAGGTGATCCCAAGGTAATTTTTTTAAATGTCCATGCACTAACATTAGCAGGCCATTCTAGAAATACAAAAATACCCTTTTGATGGCTGCACTAGAAATGGGCTTACCACAAAGGGGAAGGTACACAAAAGGATGCACTAAGCCCATTTCTTAGCACAGCTTAGTAAAAGGGCTGCTTTGTTCTGAACTTTTCTTGCTTGGGAACATTCTTAGTACTGTGTAGAACAGCGTGCTTCCATGCAAGGTCCAGGAGCCTATGGCAGGCCCTGGAGAACTCTGAGGTGGCCTCCATTGTTGTTGTTGTTGTTTTTTTTTTTTTGGGGGGGGGGGGGTCCTGCTCCTCTACTTCCCTACCCAGGCTCAGAATAGAAAGGGGAAAGTTGATGGAGGGGAAGAGCTGCATGCTTTAAAGTGCATGCATTTCTCAATAGACAAAAGCAAATGTGTTTGGAAAGGCTCACAATTTTAAGGATAACCCCCCACCAAATGAAGTTTGAAGGTGGGCTGGTGGGGATGATCAATCAACACCCTCCATGACAGACACACTACATAGAACACTAGAAACAGTGGCTACATGGATGAAAGAACACAAACTAAAACTGAACCCAGACAAAACAAAATTGATACATCTCGAAAAAAACAAAACCCCCAACCATAACTTAGTAATAAACTCAATCACATACCCCATTCAACCCACCCTAAGACTTCTGGGAGTGATGATAGACAGAGGCTGTACCATGCAACCACAAATCAACAAAACAATTCAGAAATCATTTGCGGTCATGCGAAACTTAAGGCAAATCCAAAAATTCTTCGACAGAAAACAATTCCAGCTCATGGTCCAATCCCTAGTCCTAGGACTTCTAAATTACTGCAACATCCTCTATCTCCCCTGCCCAGCAGTCATGATAAAACAACTACAAACAGTACAAAACAGAGCCCTGAGACTGATCTATTCACTGAAGAAATACGACCATATAACCGCTGCATACCTTGATTCACACTGGCTCCCAATACAAGCAAGAATACGATTCAAATTTTACTGTCTACAATTTAAAGCCATGAATGGAGACAGCCCAGCTTATATGAACAACCGCCTTATCCGAACTACCACAACCAGGCAAAGGAGAACCCAGAAACCATTCATGCACCCCCCAATCAGAGGCATCAAACGCAAAAAAATGTACGATGGCCACACAGGCTGCGAAACTAGACCGCCAAGTATCCAAGCTACTGACCATGACACCAGACTATTAGCATTGCAGGAAAAGTTTTAAACTGGTTTCAGGGGTTCCTTGACAAAAGATCTCATCAGGTGATTAAGGATGACAATCTGTCCTATTGCTGGGATAATTCTTGTGGGGTGCCGCAGAGCTCCCCTCTGTCCCCAACTCTGTTTAACATTTATCTTATTTCATTGGGCAATTGGTTACAAAAGTTTAAAGCTTAACTTTTATATTTATGCAAATAACATCACTATTATAATTCCATTAATCTCTTTGTCATCTGATTTTACTAATTCTTTGGCAAATATTTTAAATCAGATTGAGCTCTGGATGTCCGCGTTTAAACTAAAATTAAACACTGAAAAAAATAAATTATTTTTAACAACGCCCAACGAAAAGATAAAAGAAACTATGATCCAAGTGAGCGGGCTGGAATATAATATTGAACCTGGAGAAACATCTAACTTTGGAAAAACATACAGATCTATTGTTTTCCTGTTTTAAATTTTTTATTCATTTTCATATATCCACAAGTGTAACATAGAAATTTAAAAAGATCACATAAAACATACACTTGAATTCCTTTCATGTATCACTGTAAATACAATATATTATTCTGTATTTATAAACAATAATACCTAAAATATCTGTATTACCTAATATGTATAATAATTGTTGTTAAAATTTAAACCCTTCTTTTCCCTCCCCTCCCAATACACATAACAATTATAATAAAAATAATGACAAATATTTTATGAGATAAATAAAATGAAACCCACCCCCCTCCCTTCTTAATAAGATTTTTATTATGGGAAAATGATTTCATTTATTACAGAAATCTGCTAATGGTCCCCAGATCTTCTGAAACTTACCAAAATAACCTCTCTGTGTTGCTAATGCACGCTCCATTTTATATATATGGCATACGGAATTCCACTAACCTCATAGCTGCCACACAACTAAAGGCCGAGCACTGCACTGTGCGTGGACGAACTATCCAACAGGCAATGTACAAATACATAAGTTGCATTTTGCTAACTCTGTTTCAGTTATTACTTAATTTAACAATTGCCTTTAATGTTTGATTCGCCTCGTAGTTTTCCTTTGGACTTGAAAACAGCCCATCTGAACTAGGTCTGTACTTTTCTGCATTTCCCCCCTTACTGATAAATAAGACTTAGTCTGAGGTACATCGGCCAATGAAGAGTACACATCATGGTAACAGTAAGACCGAATTGCCTGATTCCAGAGAGGTGGGGTTATGGTCTCCTTTTTTCTTCCCCTTCCCATCTGTGTTCCCATGTCTCTGGAACTCCTTAACTCTTGCTCACAACTGCACTAGCCATACTCAATACCACCTGTCACGGTAGCCTTTTACCTCTCTATATGTGCACACTTCCACTCTGAATAGCAAGCCTGGAGCTGTGGAGAGTGGCTGTGCTGCACACTCTCAGAATCTTTATCACCTGAACTGCTACAGGGCAGAAGTTAGACTATAATGGTTGTTATCATCCCATCAGCTTACCTAGAAGCTTCAAATTTTGATACCACTATTAATCTAACAAGTTTTGCTTTTGATGCACTAAAGAACTACTGAAATATCACTGGGTCAAGCGGTGTCCTGGGTGGTTGGTGGGGGAGAGGTAGGTCCTCCCTCCACTGCTGGCTAGCATGGAAACAGGAGGATGTACCCTCTGATGAGATGTAACCAACTGCTGACAGATTCAACTATGGAAACTCTTATTTCCACTGCTGAGTTAGTAATAACGATGACTATGATAGCAGACGCAAGGCATCTCCTCCCTCTAGGGATAAAACAGCAGACCAGCAAAGGTGATAAAAACTAACATAGTAACATAGTAGATGATGGCAGATAAAGACCTGAATGGTCCATCTAGTCTGCCTAACCTGATTCAATCTAAAAATTTGTTTTTTGGGGTTTTTTTTCTTCTTCTTCTCCTTAATTATTTCTAGGCTCTGTCTGGTACTGTTCTTAGGTTCCAACTACTGAAGTCTCTGTCAAAGCTCACTCCAGTCCATCTACACCCTCCCAGCCATTGAAGCCATCCCCAGCCCACCAACCCCCAAACGGCCATATACAGACATAGATCATGTAAGGCTGCCTAGTACTGGCCTTGGCTCTTCAATATTTACTATTATTTTCTGATTCTAGATCCTCTGTGTTCATCCCTCGCTTTTTTGAACTCCGTCACCGTTTTCCTCTCCACCACCTCTCTCGGGAGTGCATTCCATGCATCCACCACCCTCTCCTTAAAGAAGAATTTCCTTACATTGCTCTTGAGTCTTCCACCCCTCAACCTCAAATTATGTCCTCTGGTTTTACCATTTTCCTTTCTCTGGAAAAGATTTTCTTCTACGTTAATACCTTTCAAGTATTTGAACGTCTGAATCATATCTCCCCTGTCCTTCCTTTCCTCTAAGTAAAAAAAATTAACATACCCTTGATGAAGGTTCCATTCTAACATAACCAAGACATCAGATTTTTATGTTTGCAATTGAATTGGATATTGATTAAAATGTGCTAACCTTTTTTTTTTGGGGGGGGAGGACTGGTTTCTTCTATGGTCTACTGCAGGGGTGCCCACACTTTTTGGGCTTGCGAGCTATTTTTAAAATGACCAAGTCAAAATGATCTACCAACAATAAAATTAAAAAAAAACACAAAGCACACTGTACGCAGAGAAAATGTTAATTATCATTTATATTCTGGGGATTTTCCAAAGAGGTCAAGGCAGATGACTTTATGCAATGTCACCTCAAGAACAACTATAGACAAATATACCACCTCCCTTTTTATTAAACTGCAATAATGTTTTTTTAGCGCAGGGAGCTGCGCTGAATGCCCTGCGCTGCTCTCAATGCTCATAGGCTCCCTGCGCTAAAAACCGCTATTGCAGTTTAGTAAAAGGAGGCTATAGTGCAAAATATAGACAGCAGATATCAATTCTCAAAACAGACACATTTTGATCACTAAATTGAAAATAAAATCATTTTTCCTACCTTTGTTGTCTGGATCTACTGGTCGCGATCGACCTATTGGGCACCCCTGGTCTACTGTTTCACATTTTGAATACTGTGTAGACCCTTGCCTTTTTTTTCTCTCTCTTACTTCCTTCCTCTAGACTGATTATGCCCTGGGCAACTGCCCAAGTAGTATAATGGGTACACCATCCATCACACCGAGTGACAGGTGAGACAAGACAAGGATCAGCCAATCAGCTTTCACCCTCGGGCTCATACCTTCGACTGAAGAACCGAGCTGCTTTCTTGTTGGATGCTGATACCATGAGGTTGATTGTTGGGCACCCCCAGTGACTTTGATGGTGTTGAATGCCTCCCATTGTATTTCTTTCCAGCTTTCCTTTTAAATGTATTTATTTTATTGTAAGCAGCCCAGAAAGCTCACTAATAGAGCACTATATCAAATACAGAATAGTATTTGAAACTGAAGGGAATGTATTTAGAACTTGCCAAAAAAGAGAATATTTTTTAAGAACTATTACCAATTATCAGGTTATGTATTTTGCTATCTAGCTTGTATAGGTAACATTTAGCATTTTATAGAGAAAACTAGATTACTGAATTATAGATTCGTAGAATGATTCCTAAGCTTTTGTCTGGGGTGGCAAGTTACAAATTCCATTTTGCTGAATTACAGGTTATTTTTGCATTGTCTGTCCATAGCAACACAAATGCGAGGCAAAGACCTGTCACAAATTAAACACAAAACTAAAAAGCAGATCAGTCCAAACAACCAGCAGTCCGATTTATTAATATTAGTGACCCAATGAGGCCACGTTTCACCTACAGGCCACATCAGGGGTTAGTGACCACAGGAGAAAGCAAAAAGAAATAGACCCCTGCTAATCAGTTCAAGAACTGCTGCCATTTTAAACAAGACTTTTTGATTTGCTTTGTGATACAGAAATACGGATGAGCAGGGTTTTATTTCTTGTTGCTTTCCCCTGCAGTCATTACCCCTGACACAGCCTGTGGGTGAAATGTGGCCACATCAAGTCATTGATATTAATAAATTGGACTTCTTGTTATTTGAACTGATCTGCTTTTTGGTTTCACATGTATGCCATAAAAAAATTAGTATATAGCAGTGGACTATATTATTGAATAAAATGAGTACAGAAATATCTAGAAGCTGGCTTGACTCAATGGATCAGTCTCTTATCACTCTAAAAAGAACTCCAGTAAACTTCAATATGACGGAGAATCAACTACATTCTTTATAGTCTATCACGACAAAGGTATGCCAAAATTCACTGAGCTGATTTTTCTTATTAAATTGAGAGATTGGGTTTGATAATTGTCTCAGTATTGTCAATTTTTTTTTCCAATTCTTTATTATTTTCAAACTTACAATAAGTGTAACAGTAAATACAACATTTTATACTTCAATATCATACTTAATATATCATTAATATCCATTTCAGAATTAATCCCCCCTCCCTCCTAAACAATCATAATGCTCAACACATAAAATTTATATAATAAACCCCAATTCAATATATTTAAATTCATTATCCTATCAGATTTCTACCCTCCCAATTAAATATTAAAATATTTTCAAGCTAAGCATTTCTACTAGAGTATTATTTGTAAGGAGAAGCATTACCCGTGTGTATATTCCCAGATTGATTCAGTTTTGTGGTTAGTATTTTGAAGTTGGTTTTTTTTTTTTTCTGCAGAACAGCATTATGGTATGTCTGTAATCCCACTTTTAAAGCAAATGCATCAATAATCCCAATTGTGATGAAATTATCTGTTTATTTTTTATTTTGTTTTTAAATTCTTTATTCATTTTCATATGTTACAACAAGTGTAGCAAATAAACTCATTTAAAACTTAAAGATACATACTTGATTAACTCTCATATAAGCATCAAATTTAACATTTCATTACAAATTAAAATTCTATAGTATTTTAAATATTATGAAAGAAATCTAACATTTATATCATCCTTATTGAATCTAAAAGTCCCTCCCCCTCCCTCCCTATTCAATAAATCATAAAATTATCCTTACTGTGAAATTATTGAAATACTCATGTATTATATAATAACAACAAGTAAAACCCACCCTTTTCCCCCCTAATCAAATATCTTAACATGGGAAAAGTTAATCATTCATCACAAAAATCTGTTTATTTTTTATTTAATTTTTTTTTTCTATAACACTTTAAGATTTTAGTTTGTTATAGTTATGTTTGTTTTAACTCATGTGAAACATTTACCCCCTCCTTTTCTAAAGCGTAGCGCAGGTTTTAGCGCCAGCAGCGGTGGTAACTACTCCAACACTCAAACCTACTACACTTTAGTAAAGGAGGGAGTAAATGTTTCTTTCACATGAGTTAAAACAAACATAATAATTATAACAAGCTAAAATCAACAGGGAAGAACTATCTTTTCTTTTCCAAAGTTGTTAAGTCATAAGAATGCGGTGACAAACAATTGGGTTTTTAGCTGTTTTCTTGAATTGAAACTGATCAATACAGTGACGCAACTGACCCACCAAAGCAGTTGCAATGAAATCAGCTGAGATATCAGCTCTGTCTCCAAACCAAAGAAAAACTAAAAGTGAAGAGAGAAATTTTTTCCTCCTTCTTTACCCTTCTTTAATATAATAGCAGTACTATTTAATATGGGACCATCATGACAATTAAACACCAAAAAGTCCATCAGGACAGAGAACCCACAGGTAGAAGCTTCTGCTTGTGTCCTTTTATGAAATAAACAAGTTGGTTTTACATCAGTGATCTTCAGTGGAGTGTTCATTGTCTGTTCCCACTTCCTTTTGTACTACCATCATGACAATAACAGAAAACAAGTATGCTATAATATAATTTGCCTAAACTTCTCTAAAAATTAGACATATCAAGTACAATATATTGTTATCTTCTCTGAGCATCAGCAGGCATAATATTCTCACATATGAGTGACATCATCTGATGCCCAGTGCGGACACTATCAAATGTAGTAACACTGAGATGGTACCCATACTGTGCATTCTCAGGTGCCTTCCCATTCAGTGCTTGAGTATGGGGCCATCAGTCTTTGGTTTTCCATGGAGCAGAGAGGTTGCTCTGTCAATCTCTCTTCAGAGCATCAAAACTTTTTGGTGCCTTGTGGGATTTTTATTATTTTATTTTATAAGTTTGTCCTTTTTTCCTTGTATTTTTCATTTTGTCAAATTTGAGTTTGTGTTTTTGTGGCCTTCAAGGTCTTTAAGACCTTTTTTGGCAGAGGAACATTGACAGTTTTCAGTATATCTAGTACTTGAACTTCCTTAGCCATTGAGCCTTTTCATCTTGCATCAGCTGTTTTTCCCTCCATATCAAAGAGGATATCATAGGGCTTTAAGAAGTGTACATGATACAATAGGACTTTTTTTCAGGCTCTGACTCCCATAATTGGTGTGTTTGGTGCTTGTCTCCTGAGTACCAGGACATTCAATATGATCTCTGTTTGTCTATACAAAAGAGATCCTTTCAAGCCTGCAGAATCTAGTGTAGTAAACATTTTGGAACTGCATCAGCATTGAGCATGGCAGGGGATTCTGTGCAAGGCATGGAACCTACTGTTCTATTAGGCCTTCACGTAGAGTTCATATGTTTATTCATCCAGCAATAAAGGCCTGCCATTATAAAAGATACCTGGACTGAACTCTTGCTTTCCAAGCGGGTCAACTAAACGATTGGCTGGGTAACATCATTAAGCTCTCCTCATCCTATCTAAATTTTAGAAAACTAGTAAAAACAAACTTGTATAACTGATTTGTAACCTAAAAACTCACTATTTCACTGATTGTCCAGCTCTTCTTATTGTGAACCGCCTCGAACTACTATGGCTTTGGCGGTATATAAGAATAAAATTATTATTATTAATTATTATTTTTACTTCAATATCAAGTTCACCAGCGCAGCATTGAGAGCATCCAGCATCAGATTCATTGCTGAGGACTTGAAGGGACTAGATCCTCTTTGTCAATCCATCATGCATCGAGAAACCAAAAGCATAAGACACCTAGGAACCATTGTCATGGTTCTCATTCCATGCATGGTGCTGACACCTCCCCTGCATCAGAGTCTTAAATGCCTGGGAAGTTTCAGTGCTTCTTTGATTGTTCTGACGCATCAACTGCCTTCTGGTTCCTTGAAGTCTCCTACATCTTGACAAGCTATACCACAGGCTGCCTCCACACCAGCTTCCCTGCCTACACCTATGCCTTTTCTCCAGGAGCTATGCTCAGAGATGAGCTTTCAGGGCTACTGCTTAAGCAGTCTACACAGGCTTACAGGGTGCTTGCACCAGCCTCAGCCCAGCCTGAGGATACATTGGAGCATCAGTCTTGGGAAAACTCCTGCGCTCCAGCTCTGTATCGACTGTTGTGTTCAGCACAACACAACCGATACATATTTCAAAGTGAGCAGAGGAGCTCTAAGTTTCCAAGTTTATTCAATACTTGATATATCGTCTATCAAAAAATACTTAGAAGGTTTACAATCCTAATTAAAAAGCAATAATAAAGCCTTTAAAAGTTAAAATAAGAGGAGGGGGGAAGACAAGACCAAAAAAAAAAACAACTTATTGAAACAAGGGGGGCAGGAGAGAAAAAAATACATTGAGATAAGAAAAAAAAGGGGAGAGGAAAGATGTGGAAAAAACAGTAGGGGTAAGGGGTCACTTCATGGAAGCTGTTACTTGTTCCTTCCCATTGTGGATTATGTTAGCTGAGTATAAAGTTTGTTCTCAGGTTTTGTAAGCATCCTCAAAGAGGATGGTTTTCAGTTTGGACTTGAATTTGTCCAGGGATGTTTCAAGTCTGATATCTAATGGGAGCGCGTTCCATAGAGAGGGTACTGTGACAGAAACTATAGCTTTGCAGGTCGTATCATAGAAAAGCTCCTATATGGAGGGAATTGAAAGTAAATTTTGTTTATTGGATTACAGTGCCCAAGGCAAAACATATGGAATTGGATATTTGTCAAGGGAAGCTGGGGAGTTGTATATTTAATTTTGTGAGTAAAAGAATTTTGTATGTTGTGGATCAGATGACAAACTCCCGTCTCAACACTCATCCAGGTAGAGCAGACTATCTTCCACGTACCTCCCGAGCAGAGTACTTTTGAAGTGTCAGATTCCAACTTTTCATAGGAAATGAAACAGGATCCACAAGACTTCTGAGAGGCGCAAATCTCCTCCAGAAAACATTTTGTTTCCTGGGTTTGTCTGTGAAATGACTTTGAAAATATCCTTTAAATTTGAATCGGATCAGAGAATGAGTGATCGCTCGGAAAACACAAGGTGAGCAGTTTGGTGCATCGTATCAGGAAATCCATTTGATAGTCAAACTGGTTTAGTGACGATCATTAGATGATCGGTAAGTTTAGTAAATCCCCTAGAAAGTCATTGCAGGAAAAATAGATGAAGTGTATGGACTATTGGGGACTATATTGAAAAATAAAACAAAACTGTTTTGAAAACTCTCCTTTTCTTCTGAGGTAGATAAATTAATGAATGCCCCTTGTATGTATAAATATGAAAATGTTATGGAAGTGGACCCCAACACGGTCCGTGTTTCGTTCAGCAGTGATGCCATTCGGCTTTGGCAGAAGCTCACGTTTTCCAGTCTTACACTTGGATCCAGATTGAGCAGCAGGCTCTTAATAAGTTGTTTAGATCACTCCTTTTTGATTTTATTTGTTGTATCTTGACGCCATCTACTGGGCCTTACCTATATATACCCCTGAGGAAGGCTTTTACAGCCAAAACACGGACCTTGTTTGGGTCCATTACCAAAAGGATTGAAAGACTTATGTTAGACTTGCATACCTTTGTGTAGATGCATTATTTTATTCATGTAGTTTCAATAAACTGTTTGCTCCTGAGTTTGATTGATCGTGTCCCTTCCCCATGCCATGTTAGCCATACTTATAATGCTATGTTTTGTTACATAATGTTCATCATGCTATGTCTCACCATACCAGTTTGTCATGTTATGTTTTACCATGCTTTGTTAACTGTTTTGCCTTCTCTGTCAAAACAATGTCCTTTTAGCCACCTTAAGATCATCATATATAATCACACCCAAGTCCCGCTCTTCTGCGCTTCTTGCGGGAAGCGGCACGGGACCAGGCAGGCAACCTGGTGTGCCGCTATGTCGCCAGAGAACAGAAGAGGAGGCAGCCACTTCTGCCGTTTTCAGCGGAAGCGGCGAGGACCAGGCAGCCAGCAACCCTTGTGCGCCGCTCTCAGGGAGTTAGGCTTAGAAGTTAAAAAAAAAAGGTACGGAGGGGGGGGCGTAGCGCTTTGCGTATTCGCTCCATTAGACGTACCCTTATTTCCACTCACTTTTTTGGGGGGGAAAAGTGTCTGTCTAATGGAGTGAAAAATACGGTAAATCCTTCTCCAGCTCTCATCACACAGAATGGGCAATCCTTCTTTCACCCCAGCTCCCACTTCTCACCCTGAAAATATAGTTCATGATAACATAAATCTAATCTCTTTGAACTTTACAGAAGACATATCCATGCTACTTATAGCTTTTATCAAACCTTACACACACAGTGTTACTATTTTAGATGGACAAGTTTTTCCCTCTGGTGTACAGCCAGAGCATTTAACTCTACTACATACTCTCTTCCTTCTCTTCTAGTGTACTTTCTCCATTTTTCTAATTCAGGATCAAAACCTAACTCAGGGTACACCTGAGATCAATTGATGTTTTCCACTCAAGGACTAATAACAAGGCTTTGGTAGTTCTGTTCATGAAAGGCTTGTTCCTTTCCAAACCCCGTTTCAAGCTTCCTCCAGTGGCTTGAGAGCTGCTTGTCATCCTCATGGTTCTCATGATGACTCTGGACCTCTTCATTCCTGTTCCCTAAAATATCTCCCATGGAAAGTGGTATTTTTAACTATACTCGCTGCTGCCAGATTTATCAGACCCCAACTTACATCAGATTTTATCACAACAGGGTAGTTATTCAAATTAACATTAGTTTCTTTCCTGAAGCACACTTATCCTTTAGAAGCAGCACTGCACACCTTGGACTGCATGTGTGCTTTAGCATATTATCTAGAACAGTATCTCTCAAACTGTGTGCCAAGGCACAGTAGAGTACACCGAAGAGATTCCAGGTGTGCCACATGAAATTACAGAAATTTACTTTATATTTTAAAATTCTGTACATAAGTATACAGTACATTAAAATAGATGACATATATGTCATGTACACAAGCGTCTGCCAATGCTATGAGTCTGTGTGTGTAAGGATAAAACTGCCCAGACAAGCATCATTCTTTGACGTGATTGGTCCTTGAATACTAACAGCAACTAATTTTATTTTTTATTTTATTATATATGCAATAATTATCCTAACTTGAGCAACAAAGTAAACACACATTTCATCATCCACCAGTCATTCTCTTTTTTTTTATTTAACTTCTGTCAGAGCTGAAGATCCAAGTTCGCAAAGATAAGATCCAAAAGGCAACAAATCTTGATTGCTTTGTTGACTATCGAACTGCGTTTTGAGTTAAGTGTGCTTGTATTTGAATGCAAATTATCGCATTGATTAATAATTCTATTCTATCTAGTTTCACCATTGTTAAAGAACTTTAAGTAAATATCTCTCAAATTCAATTTTTTGTTGGTTCTGCAATTTTATAATTTCAATTATAATGTGCCGTGAAAAACATTTGCTCCAATCAGTGTGCCAGAGCTAAAAACCGTTTGAGAAACTGATCTAGGACATACTACTGCTTATAAGAAGTACTCCCAGATTTTTGTAGCCTTCAACTATCAGATTCTGGATTCCCGTCACCAAGTGTACCATCTCCACTTCTCTGGCTGACTGTATCTCTTTTGCATATTCTCAGGCTGAGCTGATCCTGCCTAGCAATGTTACTCTTCACAATGTAAGGACCATGGCAACATATGCAGCCCATCTGCATCCTTTGAAGAAAAATGCAGAGTAGCAACATTTATTTATTTATTTATGTATTCAATTTTCTATACTGTTCTCCCAGGGGAGCTCAGAACGGTTTTTACATGCATTTATTCAGGTGCTCAAGCAGTTTTCCCTCTCTGTCCCGGCGGGCTCACAATCTATCTAACGTACCTGGGGCAATGAAGGGATTAAGTGACTTGCCCAGGGTCACAAGGAGCAGCGTGGGTTTGAACCCACAACCTCAGGGTGCTGAGGCTGTAGCTTTAACCACAGCGCCACACTCTCATTCATCCACACATCTCATTCATTCACTGCTCACTTCTGTCTGGAGCAAAATTAAACTTTCTTCTGTTCCTTTTCTTCACCAGGCTCACTTCTGCTTTATTACCAGCCTTATTTACCATAATTGACCCTGGTAGCTAGTGGGTCCCATATGTGAGACTATTATGCCTGCTTGTCCTAAAAAAAAAGCAAAGATTCTTACCTGGAGCAGGTGTTCTCCAAGGACTACAGGCATATATATTTTCACAACCTTCCCTTCTCTCCTTGAAGTTGTTGCTTTGATTTATTACTGTACAGATGGTCTCATGTTCAGAAAGGCACCTACCTGTGCATGCATGGTGAAGGCACTGTAGAGAAAATATAAAGTGATACTACACTTGACAGTGTCCACACAGCTCTAAAGGATGTCATCAGTTGTGAGAATTATATATATGCCTTCTGTCCTCGGAGAGCACCTGCTATATCTATCATAGTTGGACACCTGATAAACTTAATGAAACAGATTCCTAGAAAATATGCCTCTCTTTCCATTCATTCATAAAAGGAATCTAACATCACAGTAGTACACATCTCTTCATGCGTATATTTTTTTCTTTTTAAATTCATTAGTTGTTTGAGGTTCCTTAGTATAGCCACATCATACTAATGCATACCTAGTTCTGCAAGTTTGGGATTGACTTGTATTCTTTTTGTTCTTCTGGATTGTTAACTATCTGATTTCAGATGCACGAGTGTTTGCAACTTCTGGTGAATATAAGATTAGTGAAGATGAAACTGGAAGAGAAGCCATCCCCAAGCAGCCAAATTCTACATATAATGTTAGGAAATTTCCAAAAGACAGTCTTCCAACTAAGGAGAATCAAACTATGAAACCAGAGCCTATGCCTAATTCCTCCAAATCCCCACAGAACAGTTCCAAATCTAGTCATTCAGAGGTGAGCAGTATAAAAAGTTAAACTTCAATCATTTCCTTAATTGAGACCTTGCCTATCACACATCTGTTATAATATCTTCTTTATATGTATAGTTTCTATATTTGTTACATATTATGGTGCATGTTCTTAAACACTTGAGAAATAATTAGTCTTTTTGCTCTATAGCACTGTCTTAAATTAACAGAGAACAATAGACTATAGTTTTAGTTTTTTGTTTTCTAGAATCTGTTGATTACTGTTTGTGTCGTTTTTTTCAGTTAACCATAGTGATAGACACTTTTGCAGATACTTTGTGTTAACAAGTTGGGAAAACAGTTTCCATACCTGTCAGTCGGTGCCAGTGCAGAAGGTTGCCACAGAATATTTACACTATCCTCCCAGATTAGTACAATGGCCAGCAATGTACACGCTTTACATGGCTTTGTTGGGGGGTGGGAGGGGGGGAATTGGCTTGTAATTGTCTTTTTTAAGATGAGCTGCTAATTTGGAAATTTTATTGTAATGGAATCTCTCACATTGTTGATGGTCTTTACAGTGCTCAGAGTTAAAGGTTAACTTATAGTAATAAACTACCGTATTTTTCACTCCATAGGACGCACCTGATCATAAGACGCACCCTAAATTTAGAGTAGGAAAACAAGAAAAAAAAACATTCTGAACCAAATTGTATACTTATACCAGGCTCTGCACCCAGCCCCCTTCCCTCCCTGCCCAGCTCTGCACTCAGCCCCCTTCCCTCCCTGCCCCTCTCACAAAGTGTCTTCCCTCTCTTCACTCTCAGCGAGACACATGATGGTACTGCTAGGTCACATGGCCTCCACGGTCCACGTGACTCCTTTTGCTAGACTTCACCTCAGAATTCCTCAGTGAACGCAGGCTTGCGAACCATTCTCTTGACACATTACAGTCACTCCTTTGTTGAGGCAGTTTCTCCGCTGGTGGATGCTCTCTTCCAATATCTCCAGAGGTTTACTGTTTCAGATGCCCCCTCATCAGAAAGTCCTCATGATAAGATTCCTCGACCTACGCTTGGGGGACTCACCTCGACAGTCTCCGTACTCAAGGCCATTAGTCCAGCAAGAATCGTCAGTGTCATATCAGTGTGTTGGAACTCAGAGCGATCTTCAATGCTCTCAAAGCTTTTCAACATCTTCTTCATGACCAGGTAGTTCTTATTCAGACATTCAACCAAGTCGCCATGTACTATGTCAACAAACAGGGAGGAACAGGATCTCTCTCTCTTTGTCAAGAAGCTCTGAAGGTTTGGGACTGGACAATCCTCCACAACACCTTCCTGAAAGCCGTCTACATCCAAGGAGCACAAAACTGTTTGGCAGCCAAATTGCGTCGTCTTCTGCAACCTCACAAATGGACACTCAATTCCTCGCCTCTTCATCATATTTTTTCTCAGTGGGGAACTCCTCAGATAGATTTCTTTACATCCCCTCCCAACTACAAACTGCCTCAGTTCTGCTCCAGGATATACTCTCCTCATCGCCTCAAGGCAGATGCTTTTCTGTTGGAATGGATGAATCTCTTCCTGTACACATTTCCTCCATTCCCTCTCATTCTCAAGACTCTCGTCAAGCTGAAGAACGATCATGCCACTATGATTCTGATAGCTCCTCGGTGGCCCAGGCAACCTTGGTACTCCCTTCTACTTCAACTTAGCAGCAGGGAGCCATACCTTCTACCAATTTTTCCGTCTCTGCTTCCACTGAGTCAAGGGTCTCTACTTCATCTTGTAACAACCCCAGCCCTAGAGCTAGGCTTGTTCCAAGCAGGAAGCCCCAAAACCCTAGACTGCAGCTGAAAAGAGCAGATCAGTGCAGTAGTTCTGCTGCCCCCACATTTTCTGAGCATAGGAAGGCTGACCTAGTGCAAGAACTCAGGGGGGAGGGGGAGCATTGCAGGAACAGCCTAAAAGAGCCTGAGATAGCCGGTAGGAAGGAACAGCCCAGAAGTCAGCCTAATGCTGGAAGTGCTCAGCTGCTGAAACTAATCAGGGCTCATGAGAAAGCCCAGCAGAACCAGCAGTTGGTCCTTCCCCCATCCAGGTCAGGGCGTGTCCTGTGCAGGTCTAAAATACCAGAATCCAGGAAGCTTAAATCAGTAGCTGCTGAGCCAAGGAAGAAGAGGTCTTCAGAGCCAGTTCTCCTCCCTCTCACCTGGAGAATGAGATTGAGATGGAAGAACTAGAAACCTTTCCTGGAGCAAGCCAATTATCCAGCCTACATTCTACAGAAGATATGGACACTTCTATGGAACCTGCTGAGGAACTTATGGACGAGAGTTAAGTGGGTTTTTTTCTCTCTTGCCTGTTTGGAATTGCTGCTGACAATAGGTGAGCTGGGCTTGTTGCTGAAGCTCAGTGTTTTTGTTTTTGAAACTTTTCAGAACAGTTGTGTTTCTCTCTTTTTGCTACTGCTCGCAGAGGACTTGAAAACTAACTGGGGGTAGTGTGGGGTGAGTCTCCGAAGATCTTTGGGTTGGGTTTTGGGTCCAGTTTGGCAAATGTTAATTATGTGGACTCAGCTGCACCCCTCCCCCACCGGCTTAGTAAGCTGAGGTGGAAAGCCTGTTGTTTCAAAGGCGAGTGCAGTACTTTGGACTGTGATAGAGGAACTTTTGAATAAGTTACACTTAAGACTATGCAAGCTGGCTTCTCCGTATTGCTATAGTTCTGTTATGGACTGTGAATTTATTCCTGGAAGCCAGACCGGGATACTTACCTGTGGAAAGGCAGAGGCCTGTGAGTTTTGTTAAGGCCTCTTATTTTTGATTTTGTAGGCGAGCCTGTTTTGAGAAACAGTACCTACACTGACAGCACTGCCAATTCCAGAGTGTTGTCTGATTAAAGCTTGCTCTCATACAGAACTTCTGGTTGGATATTCTTTTGTTCTTGGGGAATGTTTTATTACCCTACTATTAATGCCAGCAGGACCCTTCTACCTTAAGAAGGCACGCTCAGGACAAGTTCTTTGCACATTGCCCGGGGGCCAGTCTGACAACCTAGTACCGGGAGTGTGACAATCTCAACCTGCAGTCTCTGCACCTGACAGTTTGGTACCTTTCAACATAACTCCTCTTCAGTTTTCTCATCCTGTAGGAGACATTTTAGAGGCTTCTAGAAAACCTGACACTAGATAATGCTACCACCAAAAATGGACCAGAATTTCTATGTGGTGCATCTCTCATAACAAGGAGCCTCAAGATACCTCCTTGTCTTCCATTTTGGATTATCTTTTGCACTTATCTACCTCTGGCCTCAAGACTACATCTATTCAAATCCATCTCAGTTCAATTGCTGCTTTCCATCAACCTATTGAAGGGAAACCCCTCTCCGCTCATCCGGTGGTTTCAAAATTTATGAAAGGACTTTTCAATGTCAAACCTCCTCTCAAACCACTTCCAGAGATTTTTTTATCTCAATGTTGTTCTTGCTCAATTGATGAAGCCTCCTTTTGAACCAATGGTTTCCGCTCCTCTGAAATATCTCACTTGGAAAGTGGTGTTTCTCATATCTGTTCGAAGAGTCAGTGAGCTGCAAGCTTTAGTTGCTGATCCACCTTTCACAGTTTTCTGTCATGAGAAGGTGGTCCTCCGTACTCATCCTAAATTCTTACCTAAAGTGGTTTTGGAATTTCATCTCAATCCATGGTATTTCCAGTGTTTTTTCCAAAGCCTCATTCTCATCCCGGAGAATCAGCTCTTCATACTCTGGACTGTAAACATGCTTTGGCCTTCTACTTAGAACGCACCAAACCAGACATATCTGCTCCTCAACTTTTTGTCTGCTTCGATCCAAACAAGTTGGGACATCTAATTTCTTAGCGCGCCATCTCCAACTGGATGGCTGCTTGTATCTCTTTCTGCTATGCCAAGGCTGGACTGCATCTACAGAGCCAAGTCAGAGCCATGGCGCCTTCGGTAGCTTTCCTCAGATCCATTCCTATTGAGGAAATCTGCAAAGCTGCCACCTGGTCCTCGGTTTATACTTTCACCTCTCATTATTGTCTGGACGTTTCCTCCAGACGGGATGGCCATTTTGGCCATAGAGTATTATAAAATTTATTCTCCTAAGTTGCCAACACTCCTTCCATCCCATTCTGGTTAGCTTGGAGGTCACCCACATGTGACAATAGGCTGCCTGCTTGTCCTGGGATGAAGCACAGTTACGTTCGGTAACAGTTGTTATCCAGGGACAGCAGGCACTATTCTCACAACCCACCCACCTCCCCTAGTTGGCTTTTCTGCTAGTTATCTGTACTGAGGAGACGCGCCCTGTGCTGGGCGGGAAGGCACTCGCACATGCGCGGTACGGCAGACTCAAAACTTCTGAGTTTCTACAAGCAAGTCTGCTTGCGAGGCTGTCCGCATCCGGGCTCCGTGGATGACATCACCCACATGTGAAAATAGCTGCCTGCTGTCCCTGGATAACAACTGTTACGGTAAGTAACTGTGCTTTTCAGTTATACACTTTCATTTACTTTAGTTTTGGCAATTAATTATTTTCCCTTCAGTTTTAAGACCTTTTGGGAAGGCAAGATGATGTTTTGGGCTGTATTATCACTGGTTATGAAACATGGGTGTACCAATATAACCCTGAAACAAAGTGTTAAAGTGCTTAATGGAAGTCAACCAATTCTCCATGACCAAAAAAGTTCCAACAGTCAAACAGTTCATTATGAGTTTGTACCAACTGAACAAACAGTTAATCAAGTTTTCTATTTGGAAGTGCATGAAAAAGTTTAGACGAAAACGACCTGATCTTTTCACGAAGAACTCTGCTTTTGCATCACGACAACGCACTAGCTCACACAGCACTGTCTGTGAGGGAGATTTTAGCCAGAAAACAAATGACTGTATTAGAACACCCTTCCTACTCAGCTGATCTGGCCCCCAATGACTTTTTCTTTACTCGAAGGTAAAGGAAATATTGAAAAGAAGACATTTTGATGACATTCAGGACATCAAGGATAATATGACGACAGCTCTGATAGGAATTCCAGAAAACAAGTTCCAAAATTGCTTTGAAGGGTGGACTAGGCGCTGGTATCGGTGCATAGCTTCCTAAGGGGAGCACTTCCTAAGGGGAGGACTAGTGATATTCAGCAATGAGGTATGTAGTACTTCTACTAGGATAATTCGCGAACCTAATTGTCAGATCTTGTATAAATGTTAAATAGAACTGATCCCACTATAGATCCCTTGGTTACTGCACTATTCATAAAGGACAAGAGAAGAAAAAGGAATAAACCCTATCAAACCAATTAAAGGAGTGTATAAAAAAGTAAGGTTGTTGAGATGACTCTGCTGAGAGATCTACAAAAGGAAACTGAAGACCAGATCGTTTTCATAAAAGTATTTAATCAAGATATTTTTAATTCAATAAAACCCAACATGGATCCAAGTTTTGGCAAATCAAATGCCTTAATCAGGGGTAAACAATAAATGACATCCAAGTCTCAAGGATTCACACAGACTGTAGTACCATAAAGTTATAGGTCAAGAACATAAGATTTGCCACTGCTGGGTCAGACCAGTGGTCCATCGTGCCCAGCAGTCCATCGTGCCCAGCAGTCCGCTCACGCGGCGGCCCTTAGGTCAAAGACTAGTGCCCTATTTGAGTCTAGCCTTACCTGCATATGTTCTGTTCCAGTAGGAACTTATCCAACCTTTTCTTGAATCCCTGAAGGGTGCTTTCCCCTATAACAGCCTACGGAAGAGCGTTCCAGATTTCTACCACTCTCTGGGTGAAGAAGAACTTCCTTACATTTTACGGAATCTTTTCCCTTCTACCTTTAGCGAGTGCCCTCCCGGTCTCTTCACCTTACAAAGGGTGAACAATCTCTTTCTCTACTAAATTAATTCCTTTCAATATCTTGAATGTTTCAATCATGTCCCCTCAGTCTTCTCTTTTCAAGGGAGAAGAGGCCCAGTTTCTCTAGCCTCTCATTGTACGGCAACTCCCCCAGACCCTTAACCATTTTTGTTGCTCTTTTCTGGACCCTTTTGAGTAGTACTATGTCCTTTTTCATGTACGGCGACCAGTGTTGGACGCAGTGATTTTTCCTATGCTCTTATCTACATGAATGGGGAAGTAGGAGAACTACATTGATGGTTTGTTTATTAAGATTCTTTATATATTGTGTCTGATAACAGATCACATCAAAGAGGTTTACAGTGCTAAAATAAAAGTTAAAAAAAACTGTGAGAGGAAAAGAAAATTTGTTTACCTCCTTCTTTATCAACAGCTCATTAGCATTTACCTCCCCATCCTAGGAAAGCAGTTTGATTGATTTGTGTTCCTCCAAATGTCAGAAGATATTTAAATATTTGATAGTCAATAATTAATTTGTTACTTTACTTATTTTTTCAGGTAGACACTGCCAGTGAGATGGAAGAATTGGATGTTGACAGCACATCTCCCAACCCAGAATTGGAGGGCCAAGCCCCTGCAAAGTTGCAGGCCTTTCTAGCTCGATACAGGTAAAGAATATTTTCATTTATTAAAGTATGCTGAAATCTTTTTTTTTTTTACAAAGTTAAAAAAATTCCTTAAAGAAAAGAACTCAAAATTGATAGGAAAGTGAACATCTACAGCAGAACACATTTAAACTATGAATAATAAATTTTTACTATTAATTTTTACAATAAATTACAATTTTTACAATAAATTTTTACAAATTGCTTCAAAATAGAGAAACATTGAAACAATGGCAGATAAAGGCCAAATGGCCTTTCCAGTCTGCCCATTCACAGTATTCACTATCTCCTCCTGTCCCTAAAGAGATCCCATGTATCTGTCCCACACTTTCTTAAATTCAGACTAGAGAGTTGCAAGGGGGGACAGAAATCTCCTCCATCCCCGCCTGCCCCTGCAAGGAATCTCCGTTCCCACCTGTCCCCATAAAAAGTAATTATTATGTCTCTTTCGGATTCCATAAGCCAGGTGTTCAACTCCAACCCGCAGTCTGAGTGTTGCAGAAATCTACATCTTTTCTGAACACATGCTTCACCCCCTTAGCCTGAGAGTTAATTTAAAAAAAAAAAATCCCTGTTACAATTTCTGCAAGCAGTTCGTGCAGATTTCTTTTATAGTTCCTCTGCTTCTGTTTCTTATTTTTTTGCTTACAAGTTCGTTTTGTGATGACTTCAGTTTCTTTAGACCCCTCCCTGGTTGGTCACCCTTGTGCCTGTTATCACATGTTAATATTTTGCAGAGCCAACCAGTTCATGAATTACTTTTGTTGATGTGGATTCTCCCTCGTACTCCCTTGTCCTTGATTTGCAGGTATGTGCTTGGCTTTGGGACTTAACTGGGATTGTTTACTAACTCTCAGGCTAAAGGGGTGGAGCATGTGTTCAAAAAAGGTGTGGATTTCTGCAACACCTGGACTGCAAGTTGGGATTGAACATCTAGCATAAGGAATCCTCCAGGGACTAACAAAGATTATCGAAGGTATAAACCTAATCTTCCATTACTTCTGACAGTTTTGATTTTAGTTTTAATTGAGTTTTACAGAAAATTCAAAACAAGTCACACATCTGCCAGAATAGGCACAAAACCAATACCCCTTCCATCCATATTCTCCAACCTCAAACCAAGAGGCAGACAACCAAGGAAGAGGATAATAACCAGTCAGAGATATGGGTAATTATTTCTTAAGTCCATGCAGGAACAGAAGTCCATCAGCAGTATGTGGTCCAAGCTGTGATCATCTATCTTCAAGAACATGCCCAGCTGATGAAAAAGACTGCTCAGATGATGTGCTGGCAGCAGGCACTCCAAGGCCTCGTCTGGCAACTTCAGAAAGATTTCTCCAATTTGTAGATTTGGACTTCCAGTAAGACAAAATATCTGTGATTTCATCAATAGAAGTATGCTTCCACCTGAGAAAAACAGATTATATTGTTTAGAAGATGTATCTAGCAAGTAATATTGTCGTAAGATAAAATATTGAACTAAATACAGAAAAAAATATACATACTTCAGATATATTTGAAGAAGTTGAGGAATTGAAGTCTCCCAAGAAATTTTCTTCTAGTTTTATTTTACTGGGTTGCTGCAAGACCGATGAGTCATATTGAGTGTCTGCTGCTGGCAGCCTATCCACCATCTCTTTCTACTTAGACAGTGCCTGTGCATATTCTGTTGGTGCTAATGAACTGAACTTATATTTAAACCATGGATGAAGCAAAGCATCAGTACAATGCAACTGTTGAACTGTAAAGTATTTATGTCAAGTTTCAAGTTTATTAGTGTATTTGATTAATCGCCTATTAAAATTACTAAGCGATGTACAAAATCAATAAAGAGCAATAAAAAGAAACTTAACAATATACATAGTGGATACATATTATACATACATGAGTCGGGAGGAAAAGAGATTAAAAGTTACAATTTTTAAATTTTTAGTAGAAATAATGGAAAATACAAAAGGAGGGGGTGTTAAAAACCATAGCATTATTAAAAGCATATCCAAAAAGTGTGAAAACTTTCAATTATTAAAAGCGTCATTAAATAAATAAGTCTTTAATAATTTTTTAAATGTAGAGATATCTTTTTCAATTCTAATGTAATGTGGTAGGGCGTTCCACCATTGAGGTCCCATCACAGTGAACATGTCTGATCTACGTGTTCCGATAATTTTTAAAGAGGGTACAGTAAGTAAATTTTGTCCAGATGAGCGAAGTGATCGTTGTGTATTGTGTGGAATTAAGTTTCTAGATATAAATAAAGGTTCATTTGATACTAGTGATTTAAAAATGAGTAATATAATTTTAAATGTAATCCTTTGACCAATTGGTAGCCAGTGAGCATCTATTAGCAAAGGTGTAACATGGTCATATTTTCTTGCGTTAAATATTAATTTAATGGCCGTATTTTGTATTAGTTGTAATCTCCTTTTTTCCTTCTGTGTGATATTGAGAAGAAGGGCGTTACAGTAGTCAAGTGTAGATATTATTAATGAATGTATAAGTGTCTTGATTGATGTTAAGCTGAGAAATTTGGCAATTGAGCGAATCATTCTTAATTTATAATAACACTTTTTAACTGTTATAGAAATGTGTTCATGATAATCCAGTTTGTCGTCTATTGTTACTCCAAGGATTTTAACAGAGGAGACTAAGTTGAGTGGGATATTGTTAAGCAAATGGGTTTTCAATTGTAAAATTATGCTATTGTCAGAAGCCTTTGCAGTGAAGTGTTTTATCAGCTTTATTTTTATATTAATACCACATGCAGTGAGAGGCTCTTGTCAGTTAATAAGGCATTCTGTGGCCATATTGATGGCAATAATAGTATTAAGCAGGATATAAAGGGGGTCCTATACCCAATATGTATGAGACACTCCTTGCCTGGGAAACCTGAAAAGACACTAGTGTGTGTGTGTGTGTATATGTGTGTGTATATATATATATATATATATATATATATATATATATATATAAAAGATGAAGTTAAAGGATATAGAAATGCTTCAGTGTTAAAGTAAAAAGAATATTGTTTGGTTACATGTCTGACCCAGCTACATCCTGTTCTATTAACAGAATAGAGGAAGTACCTAAGGTCATTGTGCCCTCAATGGGCACATAGTTACACGTTGAGCAATGTACTGAAATAGAATACCCCCTCTAATGCTGACAGGGGCAAAGCTGAATAGCATGTGGTAACTAAGTCATAATTGTTGCTAGGGAAAATTACTAATGAAATAAAGGTTTATTCAAGGTTTATTAGTATTTGATTAGATCGCTTATCAAGTGTTTCTAAGTGAAATACACCAATAAAATTATAAGAACATAAAGTATCATACAGCTTTAAAAAAACTAATCTAAAAAACTTTAAAACAAAACGGGTACATATACTAACTGGTACGAAAGGATAGGGGGGTAGAACTACAATTCTTTATGGAAAGCACAGTAGGGATGGGGATTGGAAGAATGGAAAAGAGAAGAGTTGCAAAAGCAAAATGGAAAGAAATCATGTCATCAAAACTAACCAAAAGAACCCTACTGGAGTATGCAGTTTATCACTGGATCTTAATGAAGCAATTGTAAATCAATTGGAAGATGTACTAACTATGTACTTTAGGCTTACTAATAAATTAAATGATGTCATAAATGCAATAAATGGCCAGTCATTTGTAATTTGGGGAGATTCTTGGTATTCTACCAGTTTGTAGAATGCCAAGAACTCACAAGGCCTTGAAATGTTTAAACTTAAATTGTGTCTGGTAATTATTTCCTTGGCCTCCTTCAGAGATTGAGGAAAGAGCTGAGGGGTATAAAACCTGTTCATGTAGTTATTCAAAGCAAACATCAGGTTCCAAAACTTGAATGACATCCAACATGTTTTTGGCGGTATAAAATTTATTTTTTTTTAATTCTTTATTTATTTTTTTATGTTACAAGTGTAGCAATTAAACTCATATGAACTTAAAGATACAAAATTTTTTAAATAAATAAGTCTTCATTAATATAAACCAGCAGATGCAAAAATATTCTATAAAACTTGGCTCTCTGCTCAGTGCATGGAGATCTACAAAATATGTTGCCACTGATTTCAGTGTTAACAACACATTGTTCTACTGAGTTGCTACACATTGCTTAAGTGTTGTTAATGGCTGATTTGTGCATTTTGCCAATGTTACCAGTGCCATACAAATTTGTCTGCTGAAGGCCATGTGACAAAACAAGATTCAGATTATGACATGAACATCCAATCCATGTATATTCTCGAAAGGCAGCTTTCATATTACTGGTATTGTCTGTGGTGAACACATTGTCTTGATGCGCACTAAACTCATCCACCATGGACTTCACTGTCCATTTTATATTTTGAGAGGTATGATTTTCATCCAGTAATTGAGTAGCCAAGATAACATGATTCAGTTTGCCTCTTATCAATATACTGTACAGTCACAGTTATGTAGCTGTGGTTGCTTTGCTTGTGTGTCCAGAGGTCAATTGTCGTTCTAAACTGCAGCACTAAAGCTAGCTTGTCCATGAGTGCAATCTTCTGTTTTTCCACAACACCATCAAGATGATGAAAGATAATTGACCCACAAGGTATGATTTGGTCCAGGTCAGTATTCCCATATTTAACACCTATGGAGACGAGCTTCGATGCCAAATTCCTAAATCCTTCCCCTTCAATGATAGAAAAAGACCCGACATCTTTTGTCACACATAGCTACTAAAACATCTGCTACTTCAGATTTAATGTTTGCAGGTACTTTATTGATCTTATCTAAGAGAGGAAAAAGCTGGTGTTATTGTAGTCTTTGTAGCTGGCATTGGGTTTGCACAGTAATCCTTGTGAACCCATTAGCCATTGGTCCCATCATGTAATCTCCAAGAGAGGAACTCTCTTGCATCTCAAGCAAAGTGCAAAATGCACTTCTTTAGCATCAGCCATTATCACTTTTTAAAAGTTCCATACTTCACTCTTGCCCTTATTTTTTGTGTATGAAATATGGTTGCTGTTTGAATCGACAAGTTTCTGAATTTCAGGTTTCTTCTCCATCGTGATAACAAAAGAAATCAGTCTCTAATCAATACAAAGGAAAAATAAAAATGTATTTCCTACTGTACTGAGCAAAATAAAAGATTCCCAACCCCTGCACTGTGGTCTAGCATCTTCTTCCCTTTCGAAGCTAATTGCATAAATGATTTTGAATATTGACCCATATTGCCTCAAAAATAATCATGTTGATTGTACATATATTCTAATTGTAATAATATTTATCCCAGGACAAACAGGCAGCCTATTCTCACATATGAGTGACATCATCCACTGAGCCCAGATGCGGACAGCCTCTCAAGCAGACTTGCTTGTAGAAACTTAGAAGTTTCGAGTCTGCCACACCGCGCATGTGCGAATGCCTTCCCGCCCAGCACAGGGCAAGTCTCCTCAGATTTCCGCGGAGCCAAGAATTCTGTCTTTGACGCTCTGTGCTGAATTTCGTTTGCTTCGTGCCTTCTCTTCACCGCGGTTTGTGTTTAATTTCTTTTAGCCGAATCGCTGTGCCTTTTTTCTTTCTGTTAGTTAAAAAAAAAAAGTTATATTTTTTCATCGGCTGACTGGCGAGACAGGTCGCACACCTAAGGGCTTTGACTTCACAGCGGATATCTTCCTTCCTATGTCCCGGCCAGTCACGGACTTCAAGAAGTGTAGCCAGTGCCAGCATGCAATTTCCCTCACAGACCCACACTGCTGGTGTCTTCATTGTCTTGGGCCTAACCATAATCCAAAGTCGTGCATGCGCTGTGCTACTCTTCAACCTCGAGCCCTTAAATGTTGTCAGATTCAAGTGGAAAAGCTGTTCAGGATGGACTCTTCAGCTACACCCTCGACCTAGATTTCTGACTCTGTCAAGTCTTCAACGGGGGGGTCCTCCTGTTTCCACAACTCCGACCTCGAGTCTCATCAGACCTTCATCGTTTGGATCATCTTTGACCTTGAGTACACCTGCCTTATATTCCCCTGAGCTTTCCTCAGAGCAGAAGGTTCCTGCGGTGGTCCTTAAAATATCCAAGCATCAATCCTCCAAGTTGAAGCATGCTTCTACTTCCACATCGGAGCCTTTAGCCTCAGCAAATGGTCCAGTTTCAGACTCGGATCCACAATTGCAGGCTTCTCTCCAGACCATGTTAGAGCAGCAATTTGTTCAGTTACTGAGCAAATACAGTCCTGCCTCGACTCTGCTTCCTGCAGTCCAGCCTGGGCAATCAGCAGTCTCACATGAGGTCGAGTCCATGCCTGTGCCTCGAGCTGAGTCTACACACTCTAGGCAAGGAGTTGAGTCTTTGCGATTGTCTTGACAGGAATCCTCACATTCCACACAAGGAGCCGAGTCTTTGGGAGTGTTTCGCGATTCCTCGATCCAAACCACTGAGTCTATGGGGTTTCGATCTATAGCTTCTAGCCCTATTCATTCACCAATAGCACAGCCCGTTTCCAGACATAGGGTGAAGTCTCCTCAATGTTATCCGAGACCTACTTCCAGGCAGCACTTTTGTTGTCGATTGAGGCCCTCATCGAGGCATTGATCGAGGTGCAGGTCTTCTTCCAGAGAAATGCCTTCCTCGTCCAGGCCTTCCACCTGTTCGAGGCCTCCAACTCCTCGATCGAGGTCACCAATTGCAGACCCCAAGGATTCAACTGCTTCCAGTGCCTCCTCCAAGTCTGTCTATTCCTTGGGTTACCAATACTCCAGAGAGGCTTTGCCTTCGTTCTCCACTCGAGGCGCTTCAAGGTCATCGAGCCCTTCTCGAGGCCATGCTCTGGCGGATTAATAGTCCTTTTCCTCCTTTCTTCGTCAAATGGCTGACGACCTGGATATTAATTTGGACGCTGGTTCTAAATACTCTAAAGAATATTTAGAAGAAATGTATCTGCCTCAACCAGCTTCCTCTTAACAGGCTTCTGTCTCAAACTTTCAAATGAAACCTTGAGATTCCTTATGCTATGCCTGCTGTTCCAGATAAATTGGAATCGAGGTATAGAACTCTATATTGCAAGGGTTTTTAGAATTCACAGCTATCTCACCAATCCCTTCTTGTAGAATCTTCGTTGAAGAGGACCCATCCTTCCAAGGTCTATGCCACAGTACCTCCTGGAAGAGAAGGTAAGACTATGGACAAGTTTGGCTGTCACCTTTATCAGAATTCTATGATGGCTTCCAGAGTCCTCAACTATAATTTTATCTTCACGACTTATTTTAAGTTCCTCATTGATATCCTTCCAGGTTTTACAAAAAATCTTGATCAACATAGACATTTGGAGTTCCAACAAGTCACTGCTACCTTGGCGCAACTCAGGTTACATCTTCTCCAGTCATCTTATGATGCCTTTGAATTTTCTTAGTAGCAATGCGCTGCCTGGCCTGGCTTCGCACCATTGATATGGACCCCAATCTTCAGAACCGTCTGGCTAATATTCCTTGTGAGGGCAATGACCTCTTTGATGAATCCATAGAGGCTGCCACCAAGAAATTGTCTGAGCATGAATAATCTTTTGCTTCAATTGTCAGACCAAATCCCAAGCCAGCTCCTGCAAAACCTTCTCAACCTCTTCCATCCTTTCAGAGGCGTTATTCTCCAACGGCGGCTCCTTACACTCGAGCAGCTCCCAAGAAACAGCAGCAGAAGAAGCAACAGAAACCTCAGCCTTCTTTTGCCCCTAAGGCTGCACAGCCTTTTTGACTGTCTCAAACAGAGCATAACCTCCATCGTTCTGCCTCTCCTCCCTTCTCACCATAGGAGGTCGTCTCCATAATTTTTACCATCGATGGGAGACCATTACATCCGACCTCTGGGTTCTGTCAATAATCAGAGAAGGATACTCTCTTTATTTCACTCAGGTTCCACCAGAGCTTCCTCCAAGAGAGTATCCATCCAATTCATCCCAGACCGCCCTTCTTCAGGAAGCTCAAGCTCTGCTTCGTCTCCGTGCCATCGAGCAAGTTCATCTGGAACAGCAGAGCATGGGGTTTTACTCCCATTACTTTCTAGTTCTGAAGAAGACGGGCGATCTGCGACCAATGTTGGATCTCAGGGCTCTCAACAAATTTTTAGTCAAAGAAAAATTTTTCATGCTGTCCCTGGCATCCCTCTACCCCCTTCTAGATCAGAACGATTGGTTATGTTCTCTAGATCTCAGGGAGGCTTACACTCACATTCTCATTCATCTGGCCTCTCATCAGTACCTCAGATTTTGGGTTGGGAATCTGCATTTTCAATACAGAGTGCTATCCTTCGGCCTGGCATCATCTCCCAGAGTGCACACCAAATGCCTAGTGGTGGTATTAGCAGGTCTAAGGGACCATGGTCTTCAGGTGTTTCCCTACCTAGACTGGCTCATCGAAGATTCAACATCTCAGGGGGTTATTGTAGTGACCCAACAGACTACATGTTTCCTACAAAGCTTGGGATTCAAAATCAACTTTACCAAATCCCACCTTCAGCCCTTTCAGAATCTACAGTTCATTGGAGCTGTTCTGGACACTGTTCAATTCAGAGCATTCCTCCTTCAACAATGTCTGGATGCTTTTCTTCAGCTCTGTCACAAAGTGTCTTCCCACTCTTCACTCTCAGCAAGACACATGATGGTACTACTCGGTCACATGGCCTCGACAGTTCACGTGACTTCTTTTGCCAGACTTCACCTCAGAATCCCTCAGTGGACCCTGGCATCTCAGTGGATGCAGGCTTGCGAACCACTTTCTCGACACATTGCAGTCACTCCTTCGTTGAGACAGTTTTTCATCTGGTGGATGCTCTCTTCCAATCTCTCCAGAGGTTTACTGTTTCAGAAGGTCCTCATCAGAAGGTCCTCATGACAGATTCGTCGACCTACGCTTGGGGGGCTCACCTCGACGGTCTCCATACTCAAGGCCACTGGTCCAGCATGGATCGTCAGTGTCATAACAGTCTGTTGGAACTCAGAGTGATCTTCAATGGTCTCAAAGCTTTTCAACATCTTCTTCACGACCGTCCTCATTCGGATGGACAACCAAGTCGCCATGTACTATGTCAACAAGCAGGGAGGAACGGGATTCTCCCTCTTTGCCAGGAAGCTCTGAAGGTTTGGGATTGTGCAATCCTTCACAACACCTTCTTGAAAGCTGTCTACATTCAAGGGGCGAAAAACAGTTTGGCGGACAAATTGAGTTGTCTTCTTCAACCTCACGAATGGACATGCAATTCCTTGCCTCTTCATCACATTTTTTCTCAGTGGGGAACTCCTCAAATAGATCTGTTTGCATCTCCCCACAATCACAAACTGCCTCAGTTCTGCTCCAGGATATATTCTCATCACCTCGAGGCAGATGCTTTTCTCTTGTCAATCTGAAGAACGACCATGCCACCATGATTGTGATAGCTCCTCGGTGGCCGAGACAACCTTGGTACTCCCTTCTACATCAACTCAGCACCAGGGAGCCATGCCTTCTACCGATTTTTCCGTCTCTGCTTACACAGAATCAAGGGTCTCTACTTCATCCCAACCTGTAGTCTCTACACCTGACAGCTTGGTTCCTCTCAACATAACTCCTTCAGTTTTTTCAACCTGTACGAGACATTTTAGAGGCTTCTAGAAAGCCTGCTACTAGAGAACGCTATCACCAAAAATGGACTAGATTTTCTACGTGGTGCATCTCTCATGACAAGGAGCCTCAACATTCCTCCTTATCTTCTGTTCTGGATTATCGTTTGCACTTATCTACCTCTGGACTCAAGTCCATCTCAGTTCAATTGCTGTTTTCCATCAGCCTATTGAAGGGAAATCCCTCTCTGCTCATCCTGTGGTTTCCAAATTTATGAAAGTACTTTTCAATGTCAAACCTTCTCTCAAACTGCTTCCAGTGGTTTGGGATCTCAATGTTGTTCTTGCTCAGTTAATGAAGCCTCCATTTGAACCAATGGTTTCCGCTCCTCTGAAATATCTCACTTGGAAAGTGGTGTTTCTCATTGCTCTCACAGCTGCTTGAAGAGTCAATGAGCAGTAAGCTTTAGTTGCTGATCCACCTTTCATAGTTTTCCATCAAGACAAGGTGGTCTTCCATACTCATACAAAATTCTTACTTAAAGTGGTTTTAGAATTTCTTCTCAACCAATCTATTGTACTTCCAGTGTTTTTTTCCAAAGCCTCATTCTCATCCTAGAGAATTAGCTCTTCATACTCTGGACTGTAAACGTGCTTTGGCCTTCTACTTAGAACGCACCAAACCACACAGATCTGCTCCTCAACTTTTTGTCTCCTTCGATCCGAACAAGTTGGGACATCGAGGTGGAAGATAATATCTTTTTTCTTAAAGGACCCACAGCCACAAGAGAGCATCCGCTGAAAATCAGCGGCGGGAAATTTCATGGCGACACCAGGAAGTATTTCTTCACCGAAAGGGTGGTTGATCATTGGAATGATCTTCCACTGCAGGTAATTGAGGCCAGCAGCGTGCCAGACTTTAAGAAAAAATGGGATAGGCATCAGGTATCTCTTAAGGGAAGAAGTTAGGGGGGTGGGTCATTAGAGTGGGCAGACTTGATGGGCCGTGGCCCTTTTCTGCCGTCATTTTCTATGTTTCTATCCAATTTCTAAGCGACCATCTCCAACTGGATGGCTGCTTGTATCTCATTCTGCTATGCTCAGGCTGGACTGCATCTACAGACTCGAGTTGAGTCACAGCCCACAAAGTCAGAGTCATGGCGGCTTCAGTAGCTTTCCTCAGATCCACTCCTATTGAGGAAATTTGTAAAGCTTCCACCTGGTCCTCGGTTCATACTTTCACTTCGCACTATTGTCTGGATGCTTTCTCCAGATGGGATGGCCAGTTTGGCCAGAGAGTATTATAAAAGTTATTCTCCTAAGTTACCAGCACTCACTCCATCCCATTCTGGTTAGCTTGTAGGTCACCCATATGTGAGAATAGGCTGCCTGCTTGTCCTGAGATAAAGCACAGTTACTTACCGTAACAGATGCTATCCAGGGACAGCAGGCAGCTATTCTCACAATCCACCCACCTCCCCTGGTTGGCTTCCCTGCTAGCTATCTGAATTGAGGAGACACGCCCTGTGCTGGGCGGGAAGGCACTCGCGCATGTGCGGTGTGGCGGACTCGAAACTTATGAGTTTCTACAAGCAAGTCAGCTTGCGAGGCTGTCCGCATCCAGGCTCCATGGATGACATTACCCATATGTGAGAATAGCTGCCTGCTGTCCCTGGATAACAACTTACGGTAAGTAACTGCTATACTGCTGGTCCATAGCAACCAGCTTATCTATGATTTTTTTAATTTGTTTGCCCACTATGTGTTCTAGTGCCACTTGTACCGCTGTAGTAACCTCCACTACCCACGCAGAACTAGGTGAGCTTGGTGCGGGAGAGGTCAGCACTGCTACATACGCCACCTTAGGATACAAGGCCTTCTCCCGATCCTTGTGCGTTAATTTGGTTGCCATCTAGCCTCAGATGGTACACGTATGAAAGCTGTACACTTCCCAGAGCCTCTGCGAACTCACACGGGTAAAACTATAGGGGTGATGCTATAAATGCAGATTGATTACTTCGGGGTCCTCCAGAGCTGATGCAACTCATGTCTTCACAGCTCCATGGCTTATCCGGAAATCACAATCGGACATTTTAGTGCATCTAGCCTTAAGTTCAAATTTGCAGTCTTGTTTTTCTTTTGTATATTTTTCAATATTACACTACCACTATTATTATTTGAATTGTACCTTTCTTGGAATTTTGTTATCTTTTCTATTGTTTACTCAGATACTTTAGCTAGATTGTGAGCCTTCGGGACAGATAAGGAAGTTCTAAGTATCTGTATTTTATTGTGAACCGCTTAGATCTGTAATACGCTTTTAAGCGGTATATCAAATGTTAAACATAAACTTTGACAGTACTATGTTGAAAACTTGTGAATGAAAAAATGAATAATGTGTTAGTGTCAATATGGATATATTGATAATTGAAGTTGAAGCACAAAAAAGGAATTAATATGTAATGCAAACACAAAATATTATCAGAGCACTTAAACCCTATTTCAGTGATTTGTATATTTTTGCATGATTTCCTAGAAATTCCAGGTAGATAAATGTTACAAATTATTTTTTTTATTTAAAATGTTTTTATACCACTTAAGAACTAAATGGTTCACATGAGTTTAACATAATTATGACAAACTAACCTAAGTAAGCTAGTTGTTGATTTTCTACATGAAATTGTACCATTTTTTCACTAGTGCTTTTTAAAATTCACATCTAAACTAAACTAAAACTTAGCTTTATATACCGGATCATCAACCAGAGGAAGCTCGACTCGTTTAACAATAATTAAGAAAGATATATATGCAAGGAGATTAATTTTCAAAATGTTTAGCAAATAAAAAAGTTTTTAATGATTTGCGGAAGAATTGGAAAGGACTACAGCATCTCAAAGTTAAAAGGAGTTCATTCCATAATTGAGAAAATTTAAAAGCCAAAGAAAGGCTAAAGTTCTTGACTCCTTTAATTCCTTTCCTGGAAGGAAGGGAAAGTTTAAATTGTTGAATGCCTCTTGCATAGGAAAATCTGTAAGCGCTCCATTGCAGAGGAACAAGAGGAATAAAAATACCATATAAAATTTTGAAGATAATGCATACACATTTAAATTGAATCCTGAGATGAACCAGGAGCCAATGAAGGCTCAATAGCAAAGAAGTCACATGGTCGAATTTGCTCTTTCCATAAATCAACTTCATAGCGGTATTTTGAATCAGTTGTAACCTTTGGAGACAGATCTTTGTGATGCCAAGATAAATAGCATTTCAATAATCTAGCCGAGAAAGTATAATTGATTGGACCAAGACAGAAAAATGATGTTGATGGAAAAGAGATCTAACCTTCCTCAGCATTCGTAAACTGAAAAATATTTCTTAACCAGATAATTTATTTGATCCTTAAAGGTAAGAGAGGAGTTGAAAAGGATTCTCAAAATCTTAGAGGAGAGTTCAATTTGCAGGGAAGCCCTAGAATCCAGAAGTACAGTGGGAAGAAGGCAGTTCAAAAGTTTAGTTTTGGCTTCATTTAGCTTCATCTGGACAGACATAGCCCATAACCCTCTATTATCCTCATTGCACCCTACTTTCCAGCCCTCTTCACCCAGAACAAGGAGTCTCTTCTACATCCCAGCCTCTAATTCCTATCCCTTATGATTTGGATGTTGAGAGCATAGAGCTTCAACTACTTAAGGGTGTCTCCTGGGTCATGCTTGCTTCCATGAAAGATTTCAAAAAAAGATATTTTAAATGGAAGAGGTCTGTCATCTAGTGTGAGATCCTTGTATCTGCCCTGCACAAAAACTGCTTGAAATACCATCTTTCAGAATCTGGGTTGAAACCAACTCTGTAAGGGTTCACCTTCATGCAGTTGGCACTTACCATCATATAAAAAGTAAACCTATCTCTGTACAGCCTCTCAAGTTCATTTTATGAGAAGTTTGCTTTTGCCAAAGCCCCCACTGAAACTTTTGACAGTGTAATAGGACTTTGTCATCCTCACCCAGCTGATGAAAGCTCCTTTTTTTTCCTGCTTTATACTTGCCATCTTAAAACAAAAGGAATTGACCCCAAAATATCCACAAAGAAGAAAATCTTTCAAATAAAGTCCATTTGGGAACATGGTCACTCCACAGAATTTTTTTGGTTTATACTTGCCATCTGACATTCCTGATTTGGAAGGTTTTGGTTTTAGTCACAGTCATTTCTGCACCGAAAGTCAGCGAGCTTCAGTTCCTAGTAACTCAAGGTTTTTGTCATAATAGAGTGGTTTTCTGTACCCATTCTAAGTTCCTTCTAAGGTGGTATAATCTCACTTTAATCAGTTCTACCAATATTCTTCCCAAAATCTCAGGCCCATCTTGGTGAAAGCACACTGCATACCTTAGACTGCAAGTGAACCTTGGCCTTCTATCTGGAGAGACTAAAGCCCATAGACGGACCACCCTGTGTTTGTTTGTTTTTAATTATTCAAACAGGATGATGGCAGCCACTGGTAAACACACTTTATCCTGTTGGCTAGTAAATTGCAACTCCACCACTTATTCTGTTTGTGGTATATAAAAATAAAATTATTATTATTATTCCCAGGCTAGATTGACTGAGGAGGGTAATATCAGAGCTATGGCTGCATCAGTAATCTACTTGAGGTCAGCATCCATTGAGATTTGCAAAGCTATAACTTGGTCTTCTGTCAACACGTTCACATTTTATCATTGTCTTTAGCCAGATTGCCAACATGATAGCTGTTTGGGACAAGACTGAAGAGTTTGTTTGGAGTCTAGAATCCAACTCTACCCTCCTAGACTTGTTTCAATTCTGTTTTAGGTTGTACCACCATATTAAACATGTTTTATCAGTTTATTTTAATTAGTTTCTGGTTGGCCTTATCTGTTGCAAGTTCTTATTGACCAGTGTTTGTTGTTTTCAGTGAGCCTGGTAGGTAGGTATTCCTAATCTGTGGTAGATATTGTCCTGCTTGTCCACAGAGAAAGTGAAGTTACTCAAATATAGCATGTGCTCTCTGAGGACCATATTACTACAGACTTGGCCTAGGTATTATATTCTTTAAACATTTGATGTCAACTGAGACTGGCGGGAAGGTATGTGCGCATGTATGATCAGGGCTGCCAAAAGCTTTTAGAAGCTATAGAAAGCTGGGCAGTCTCCTCACCAGGGCTCTGCCGGTGATATCACCCAATATGTGATAATGTGTCCTGGTGTTCTCTTGAGAACAACGGGGTCATTATCACAGATTGGGTGACATTACAGGTAGAGCCCTTAGTGGACAAGAAGATCATAATTTGCCTCCAGGGATTCAAGACAAAGTTAGACAAGTTCCTGCTGAACAAGGACGTACCCTGATAAGGATAATCTCAGTCAGGGCACTGGTCTTTGACCAGAGGGCCGCCATGGGAGAGGACTGCTGGGCATGATGGACCACTGGTCTGACCCAGCAGCGGCAATTCTTATGTTCATAGCTTAGGAATCCCTAGCTACCAGGCTCACTAAAAACAAACAATGATCAATAGAAACTTGAAGTAAACTGTGAGCAATTTTTTGAGGACAAGAAAGTTGATTTTCAGTTTTTTATACATTTTTTCCTGAGATAAGGGACCTGTAAGGTTTTTTTATTTGTGTGTTTTTGTTTCTACAGGCAAAGACTTTGCAGTTTTGATCTTTAAAGAGAAAAGCCCTCGGGGAGTTTCCCTTGAAAAATTAATTTGCAGGGTTCAACATCTGTTCTTATAACTGACATTAGGTGTTTATAAATGGTAAATGTAGGTGTTCATTTTCCACCTAATTAGGGGTTCTTTGAATATACAAAAATATTGGTGTTTATCATTGTTTTTGTGCTTCAAGTATTATTAATAGCTTTTTCCTTTTTTGATGAAACCAAATATGTGTATTTCCGTCATTTAGATATCAACACAGAAAAGAGACAAAAACTGAGTGGAGGGTAAAAGACAAGGCAGGGATGTGAGAGTACCAGGAAGCTTGATGTTTTTCCAGTGTATATAGGGCTACATTCACTAAACCTACCGGTCTTGTAACAACGATCACAAAACCAGTTTTATTGGTTTTGTGATTGTTCCCCGACCCGATTCACTAAACTTCTGCCTGATCAATCTCCTACCCGATTGATCCATCCATGCAAATGAGTAAAACACCATGCAAATTAGCCAAGCAATTGATTTACTAACAGTTGCTTGGCTATTTTGAATCGAATTTTACTATCCTAAAACCAGACTGCTGCAGACCTGTCGGTAACTGTGTCACCGACAGGTCTGCCTATTTTTTTTTTTTTTAATGGCACTGATATTTTGTGTGTATTACACATGCAAAATATCTTGTCAATAAATAGAATAGCAGGAGGGATGCCCCTCCTGCCATTGGCACCCTCCGCCAAACCCCCTCTAACTTAGGTATGGTAGGAGGGATGCCAGATACCTCCTGCCACCAGACGCCCACCCACCACCGACATCAAACTAATCCCCCCCAAACATGGCAAGAGGGATGCCCCCCAGGTACATTACTCCTCAGTACCTGAAAGTTGGGAGCAGGAGGGATGCTCAGTCCCTCCACCTCTGAGCTCCAGCAACGCAATCAGGGCCTTAGGTCCCGCCCCGGTGCATCATGTGATGCACGGGGAGAGGCATAAGGTCCTGATTGGCTCAGGCGCCTCGGGCTCAGCCCTAAGGAAGTCCCTGATTGGCTCAGATGCCTCAGACCCCTCCCAAGGGAGGAGCCTAAGGCACCTGAGCCAATCAGGGCCTTAGGCCCCAAGGCTGGCATTGCGGTAGAGGAGGAACAGGAGGACTTTGTGGTTCCTCCTGCTCCCGAAGACTGCCATGGTGCTGGAGGCCTTAGGAGCAGGAGGGACTGAGTACCCCTCCTGCTCCCAACTTTAGAGGTATGGGGACGGGGAGTGGAGGTCCGCATTTTGTGGGGAGAAGCACCGATGACAGGAGGGATTCGGCATCCCTCATAGTTTATTAAAATTTTATAAAATGCTTCTGGAATACAAAGTTTTGTACATTAACAATTTAAATATAAATAGGGAACAAACAACAAATAGTAAACATAGACCATCCACGACTGACATACTTGGTTGGGGTTATGATATGAGAACAATAGGAAAAAAAGGGAGGAACTTCAATTTATTAAGAAAAAGCACATAAAAGGGGGAGGTACAGTAGGGAAGATGCGACAGGTTAAGTGATAAAGCATACATATGTGATAAATCAATTGTAGGCATCTTTAAAAAGAAAGCATTTTAAACTACTTTTTAATTTATCCAAGTTTTGTTCAGCTCTGAGGTGTAAGGGAAGAGAATTCCAAATTGAAGGGGCCGTAACAGAAAATAAGAGTACGGTGGGTGCCAATTATTTTTAAGGACAGTACATTAAAAGAGTTGTGAGGCTGATCTTAAGGTTCGGGGGTGGGTCATATGGAATCAGTCTATGTATAAATGCAGGAGCATTAGTCTGTAAAGTTTTGAAGGTTAGAAGAACAATTTTATAGGTGTGGGATAGGCAACCAATGAACTTTCTTTAACAAAGGGGTGACCTGATCAAATTTTTTGGAACCCGAGATGATTTTGATAGCCGTATTTTGTATGAGTTGAAGGCACCTAATATCTTTTTGACACCACCCTTTATATAATGAGTTGCAATAATCGATTTTGGATATTAAGAGTATTTGAGTCAAGGAGAGGGACCAAAGACCTTATCATCCTAAGTTTGTAGAAGCAGTTTTTGACCAAAGCACTGATTTGGGGACAAAATGAAAGTTTATTATCAATGATGACACCTAATATTTTGGTCGTTGGAGTAGATTCGAGAGGGATATTGTCAATGGAAACTGATGCGACTAGCCGTAAACCTTCTTTCCATGGCAAAAGAACTTGTTTTTGAAGTGTTTAAAGAAAGCATATTTAAATTTAGCCAATCGTGAATTTTAGCTAATTTAAAGTTAATGGTGGCAATATCATTTAAGTTAGTGGGGTCAATGGTGTGAAGAAGTTGAAGGTCATTGGCATAAGCATAGACAGAAAAACCATCGATTGACGGAGGGTTAATAGCAGGGCCAGATAAATATTGATGAGTAGAGGGGACAATATGGAACCTTATGAAATACCAAAGTTGGTATTAAAAGAATTAGAGACTGAGTTATTGAAATGAACAGTGGAAACCCTATCAGAAAAGTAAGATTTAAACTATTCAAGAACCTGATTTGAGATTCCAATAGAGGCAAGTCTTTGAAGTAGGAGCTGATGATCTATAGTATCGAATGCTGTGGCAAGGTCTAAGGAGATAAGAAGCACGGACTTATGTTGGTCGAGATAGTAATGAATGGTTGTAGTGAGTCTTAAAAGAGAGTGTTCAGTTGAGTGATTTTTATTGAAGCTTGTTTAATTAGGATGCAGAATTTGAGTTGTATCAATAAAATCAGAAAGTTGGTGAAAAACAATTTTTTTGGTTAATTTAGCTAGAAATGGAAGATTATCAATTGGACGGTAGTTTGCGAAATCCTTAGAATTATTTTTGGGGTCTTTGATGATGGGATAGAGCAGGGGTAGGGAACTCCGGTCCTCGAGAGCCGTATTCCAGTCGGGTTTTCAGGATATCCCCAATGAATATGCATTGAAAGCAGTGCATGCAAATAGATCTCATGCATATTCATTGGGGAAATCCTGAAAACCCGACTAGAATACGGCTCTCGAGGACTGGAGTTCCCTACCCCTGGGATAGAGGATGGAGTGTTTCCAATCTGCTCGTAAGCTGGTTGTAGTAAGACTTTTATGAATAATTTGAAGAATGAAAGGACCAAAAATAGAAAAGTGATGTTTTAGAATGAATGCAAATACAGGACCACAAACTAAAAGTACTAATATATACAAATGAAATCCTAAGATTCAAGACTCTGCATGCAGTACAACCCCAGAGAAATAAAAACAAATGTATTTCTTCCTAAACAGTGCAAAATATAGACAGCAGATGTAAATTCTCAAAATTGACATGATTCAATCACTAAACTGAGAATAAAATCATTTCTATCTTTCTTGTCTGGTGATTTTGTTTTTCAAACCAACTTTTCCCAGTCTCTGGCTACACTTCCTTCTGTCTGTGCTCTTAACTGTGTATCCAGGGACACCTTATCCATTTGCTGTTTTTCTCTCCTTCACTTTGTCATACATCCATCTTTAGCATTAACTTTTAACTTTCTTCCATTTTTCTGCTTCTCAAAATCTATCTATTTTTCCATCTTCCAGTCCCATCTATCCATGCACCTTCTCCTCATCTTTCTTCTCCCCTATTTACATCTATCCATAATCTCCCCCTCCATCCCTGTGCACCATCTCCCACTGTCTCCCCTTCACCTCCATTCCTGTGCACCATCTTCCACTGTATCCCCTTCCCCTCCATCCCTGTGCACCATCTCATCCCTATCCCATGGTCAGACAACCCTTCCCCCCTCATATGGTCTGGCATCATTCTCTCCTTCCCATAGCCTGGAATCTCTTCTCTCCCATGGTCTGGCATCTGTCTCTGTCCTTTCCATAGCCTGGAATCTCTCTTCTCTCCTATGGTCCGGCATCTGTGTCCTTTCCATAGCCTGGAATCTCTCTTCTCTCCCATGGTCTGGCATCTGTCTCCTTTCTGCAGTCTGGCAGTTCTCCTTCCTGCAGTCTGGCATCTCTACCCTTCCATTCTGTGGTCTGAAATCTCTCTCCGTCCCATTCCAGTGGTCTGACATCTCTTTCTTCCCTCCTTCCATCACCCTTCTCTGGAATTTGACATCTCTCCCTTCTTTGAGTCATCTCTCTTCCCTCCCAGTGTAACATTTTTCCCTCCCTCCTCTCCACCACTATCATGTCCAACAATTCTCCCTTACCCCATGTGTACCATCTCTTTTCCTCTCTGACACCCAATTCTCCCTATTCCCTCACCTCAGCATCTCTCCCTCACACTCTCCATTCTTCCATCCTATGGCTCATGCACCCCTCCCTTCTTCCCTTCATTCTGTGTCCCAAGTTCATGCCCCTTCCCTCCTTCAATCATTTGTCCAAAGTTTGCTCCCTCCCTCTCGAGTCCCAACACGCCCTTCTCCCTCCATTCTGTGCCTCAAATATGTGCCTCCCTCTGGCTGGTGTTTAACTTCTGGCCAGTTCCCTCATCATTGCTGCAGTCCCGCAGTTGTTTCTCTGCACAAAGTCACGGGCAGTGGCTCCTCGCATGTCTGAGCCAAAACCTGCCCTTTGATGTTGCAATGACAGAAAAGGCTTCCAGTTCAGCGGTGGGACGCACGTGGGAGCTGCCACCCGTGGCTTTGTGTAGAGAAACAATTGCGGCAATGAGGAGGAAGGAGCCTGCCAGAAGGTAAACACCCGGGGGCGGCAAGGAGCAAAACGCATCACCCTCAAGCTGGGCCACTTGTGGCTCGTGGGTTGGACACCCCTGGTGTAGTGTAAGGCGCACAATCACTGCGGGCTGCATAAAACAGCCAGGCAGGCCAGATTCAGTCCACTGGCTTTTTGTGTGACACGTGGCTTCTGCCTCGGTTTCTGTCCCTTTGCTGTTGCAGGTTTTTTGTCTGAACAGTCCACTGATGTGGCTAATGTAGCAGATCTTTGGGATCCCCTGCCAGTGGGTCCCCAGTTCTTAGGGACTGTCTTGGCTGTGCACAGGCTATTTAAGATTGGCAGATTGCCTAACTTTATTTCTAAGTCCTAAGGATCCTGAGCCCGATTTCAGACCACCAGGAACAGGCAGAATGTTCCTTCATGAGGGATCAGCATCCACTGTCCGCTTCCTTTCTGGACAATCCAGATTTGGCTTGGATTCTCTCAGAGATCTGGGAGTCCCCAGAGGGTCCACTTAAAGATGTTAGGGCCATGACGAGTTTGTATCCCATGGACTTGGTTTTCACCTCACGACTGGCTCCACTGATAGTAGATTCTTCTGTGGCGCAGGTCACTAAGGGCACTTCCTTGCCCTCGGTTGGAGGGGTTGTCCTGAAGGATGATCCAGACAGGCGAGTGGATTTCATCCTCAAGCGCCTTTTTTGATTCCACTGAGGCAGAAGTGAGACCTACAGCGGCCACCTCCTTTGTTGCCTGTGCGTGTTACATCACAATGCACCGAGATCCCTAGGAGGTTGTTTTTCGGGACCGAGACTCCTTGTTTCCGGAGTTAATTATGGGGTGGGTGCCCTCTATGGCATGCTGAAAGTTTTTGCTAAGCTTGGAGCTTATTCAGTGTCAGTATGGTGAATACTGTGAATCCGTCAGTGATCCAGTGATTTTCCTCCAAGGCTACTCTGAGCAAGTTGCCTTTTAAAGGTTTGCTCTTGTTTGGCAAGGATCTGGATGATCTTATGGTCAGTGTTCAGGACCGTATGCCTCAGATGCTTCCCAGTTTGAAGCCTCGCCCAGCACGGGATTCAGGACAGCCAAATTTTTGTCGCTGCCGGCGTCCTCATCAGCACGCTGGGCCCCTGGTGACTAGACAATGTTTCGGAGCTCCATTCAGTCCTCACTTTGGAGGCCCATCCCGTCAACAATCCTCTAACATATCTTCCTGCTCCCTTTCAGAAGCAGTTCTGAGGCCAGGCCTCTGGCATCTCTCTGTATTGGGGATCAACACTCAGCCTGCCTACCAGAGTGGCAGAGGGTGACTTTGGACCAGTGGGTCCTTGAAATACTCAGAGAGAGTCTCCGACTGCAGTTTTCCAACCCCAGTCGAATATCTTCCTGACTTTGCACATGGGAAATCTGGAAAGAGCCTGATGCGTGCGCACCACGGTTAGCAGATTGCTAGATCTGGCAGCAATACAACCTGTTCCAAAAGACGACTTGTGCTCCGGGGGATACTCGATTTACTTCCTCGTGTCAAAGAAAGGCTCCGAAGTCTGGGGACCCATTCTGGACTTGAAGGCAGTAAATGCGTTACTGTGAGTTCCGCGTTTCTGGATGGATACGGTGCGTTCAGTTATAGCAGCAGTTCTTGACTTCCTTGGATCTCACGGAAGCATACCTCCACATACCAATCTGTCAGGAACACAGGAGGTTCCTGAGATTCTGTGTGCTCGGGCGGCGCTTCCAGTTTGTGGCTCTGCCCTTTGGCCTGGCATCGGCGCCCAGAGTCTTCACCAAGTTCATGGTGGTAGTGGCTGTCCACCTGCACTTGCAGGGTGTTCTTGTCTATCCATACCTGGACAGTTTGACTGTTCAGAGCCCCCCCTCATTAATGGAAGGTCACAGGGCGGTTCCCCAGGTGGTGCATCTGCTGGAGCGTCTTGGCTGGGTGATCAACCTGAAGAAGAGCCAATGCAAGAATTGAAGTATCTGGAAGTCAAGTTCCATGCGGGCAGGAACTGGGTGTTTCTGCCGGACTCCAGGAAGCTCAAGCTATGGAGTACCGGTTGGGCCATGTTGGAGGTTCAGGCTCCAGCCTGGCAGTACCTGCAAGTACTGGGTCTCATGGTTGCAACCATAGATGTGATAGTCTCAGTTAGGGCACTGGTCTGTGACCTAAGGGCCGCCTCGTGAGCAGACTGCTGGGCACGATGGATCACTGGTCTGACTTAGCAGCGGCAATTCTTATGTTCTTATGATTCTGTGGTCCATCTCCTGACTGGACGGAATCCCCAGCGGGATTCACTGGGTGTGACATTGCCTTGGATGGCGGCGGCCCGCAGTCACATGCTGTAGTAGTTGAATCCTATGACTCTGGACAGAGGGCTTTCTCTGCGAGTCTTGGACGGGGTGATCCTGACAACGGACGCGAGTCTAGGCTGGGGGGGGGGTCAGTTTTCAGATCTGTCCTGGCGCAAGGCTGGTGAACTGCATTGGAAAGCAGTTGGTTGATCAATCGCCTGGAACTTCGAGCAATCCGCTTGATCTTGTGATTTCCACAGTGTCTCCATTGGACGGTTGTTCGTGTCTTCTCAGACAATGCGATGGCTGTAGCCTATGTCAACCGTCAGGGGACACAAAGAGTCCCTTGCTGAGTCTGGAGGCTCATGCTCTTTTCTGGGTGGAATAGTATCTTGTCCGCGGCCCACGTGGCAGGCGTAGACAACATTCAGGCAGACTTTCTAAGTCGACAGATTCAGGACCAGGGAGAATGGTCATTGTCTGGATTAGCGTTTGAGGCCATCGTTCGGCGGTGGGGCCGTCCATCTTTTGATCTGATGGTGTCCTCCAGGAACCGGAAGGCGAAAAGATTCTTCAGCTGCCACTGAGAGGTTGGCAGCGAAGGGCTGGACGCTCTGATCCAACCTTGGCTCCAGGGGTTGCTTCTCCATGTTTTTCCCCCGTGACCCATGATTGGCTGCGTTCTGCGCTGGGTGGCCACTCACGTAAGCCATGGTACGAAGACCTGGTGCACTTGAGTATAGAGATGGGTCTACGGCTTCTCTGTCATCAGCAGATGCTCACACGGCCCCATAGCGCTCCAAGATCTGGACCGCTTTGGTCTTGCGTCTTGGCTATTGAGCGCGTGTCGTTGAATGCAAGGGGTTATTTGTCTGTGGTCATTGCTATGCTCCTTTAGAGCAAGTGGAAAACTGTGTCAGCCTATGCGACAGCCTGGCGGTGCTTCCTAGCTTGGTGTGTGAGAGGGTTTGGGTGGATCCCTTAGTCCCCTCTGTGGCACAGGTCCTGGATTTCTATTAGGCTGGCCTCGGGAAAGGTCTGGTGGTTTCTTCACTCCGTGTTCAGATTGCGGGACTCTCGTGTTTAGGTTCCACTGCTCTCAGGGGTTCACTGGCATCTCATCCGCACATTGCTTCTTACGCAGGGAGGCTGAGGCCTCCTTGGCAGCTACCTTGTCCAATGTAGATTTTGAACTTGGTTCTCCACTTTCTGGCTCATCCACCCTATGAACCCCTGGATCAGATCTCTCTAAAGATCTTGCCATCAAGACCATTTTCCTTGTGGCGGTCCCTTCTGCACGTTGAGTGTCTGAGCGCCAAGCTCTTTCATGCAGAGATTTCTACGCTTCACAGTTATTAGTATTATTATGTATGGAAACTTGTAACCCATTCTGAGCTCCTCTAGGAGGACGGTATATAAAACAATATATATAAGAGGAGTGGTTGTGATAGTATATGATGTTCTTAAAGTGGCCAAACAAGTTGAAAAGGTGACGGCAAAAGCTAGATGGATGCTAGGGTGCATAGGGAGAAATATTACTAATCACTGAAAGGCATATGCAGCATTGTACATTTTGACATTTACAGATGGTCCCTGCTCAGAAGAGCTTACAAACTTGGACAAATGGAATGATATATAGAGTTGGGGATGCAGAACCCAAGGTGAGAGGAGTTAGGAGTCGAAAGCATTCTCAAAGAGGTGGGCTTTTGACTGGGCCTTCAACATTGCCAGAGATGGAGCCCACCAAAGGGATTCAGGAAGCTAAAATGGATTTCTAAAATGGTCGGTGGTCTTCATCATAAGGCGTATGGGAACAGACTTAAAGATCTCAATATATATATTTTGGAGGAAAGGCGGGAGAGGGGAGATTTGATATAGGCATGAGGTGAGCCTCTTATTTTAAAGGAAGCTCTGAATTAGAGGGCATAGGATGAAGTTAAGAGGTGATAGGCTGGGATCTCTTAGGGAGAGGAGGAGATAGTGAATGCTGCAGATGAGCAGACTGGATGGGCCATTTTTGGCCTTTATATGCCTTCATGTTTCTCTGTTTCTATTTTAATGTTATCAAAATAATGCTTATTTTCCCAGCTATAATCCATTTGATGGTCCAAATGAGAATCCTGAAGTTGAACTTCCATTGACAGCTGGAGAATATATTTACATCTATGGAGAGATGGATGATGATGGTTTTTATGAAGGTGAGTGATAGAACATATGCAAGTCTATTACTAACTTATGCTAGAAGACATTTTAATGTGAGTACTTATTAAACTGCATTAATTGAGTTCTGCACTCTATTAAATATAGCATTAAGAGAAGTTCTTTAGTCTGGAATATACATACAGTACCAGCAGCAGTAATATCCATGTGTTTGAATGTTTTATTGCTAATAAAATACTTGTACCCAGTGGCGTATTAAAGGGGGGGGTCAGTCTGCCCCAGACGCCATGTTGGTGGGGGCCTTCTCTTCTCCTGCCACTCTTCCCCTTTCCTTCCCCCTTACCTCCTCGTTCACTGCTGCGAGCAACAACTTTAATGTGCTCCTCGTGATCTTGTCTCTCCCACTGATGTAACTTCTGGGTGCCAGGCTTGAGAAGTGATGTCAGTGGGAGGGACGAGAGGGTTGTTCTTGTTGATCATGGTGGTGAACAACTAGAGGTACGAGGGAAGGGAAGGGGGGCATGTGGCCGGAGGGGTGCCGCCCCAGGCGCCTCTTACCTCACTACGCCATTGCTTGTATCACTTATTTTGAAATAAAAGTTTATTAATTTAACTGCCATTCAACAAATACAATAAATTTTTAACAATATATAATCATTATATTGCCTCCCCCACCATTTAATCCCTACCTGTTCCCAGCCCCATCAGATCACGGCCGTGAAGCAATATTATGACCTTCCTCAACTTTAATATGAACAGAGAGTAATAACATTTATAAAACTGCTAGTGCTTGAAAGCCAACAATTAATTCTTCCCAAACTAGTTCTATTTGAGGCAATATTAAAACCCAAAGAGTTTCCTTCCCATCCTCAAACCATTCTAGGGAATAAATGACACAAAAGTACATCAGACTTAGGTAAGAGATCTTGGCTCTTATAATCCCTCATCCTAAAACCTCAACAGATTTATTCCCCAGATTCTCATTGTAACACTTTCATCCTCCCCCTCTCCCCACCATCAATTTTAGGCATCAAATATTTAATTAGCCTTTCTATTTATTGGGATTTATTAACTGTCTTTATAAAAGATTCACCCAAGGTAATGTACAGCAGTTACAGTTTAATATAAAACTTAAAATTTTGTTAAACAGCATAACCATAGTAATGACCAGGTAAATACTGTACCAGAGTTCCTCTATTAAATTTTTTCCCTTTCCTCTGTGCTCTCATATCAGACATTAGGTCTAGGTTTTTGTGAGGCATCTTGAATTTTTCTGAGTTCTTGGAACTCAATTCTCCCTCCATTTCTTTACTAAAGCTAGGGAGTCCCACATGTGAGAATATGCTGTCTGCTTGTCAAAGGATAAAGCACAGTTACTTACCGTAATAGGTGTTATCCTGGGACGCTTTTTTTGCTTGGGCATAGAACTGACTATCTTGCGAGCTGGCTTCTGGCGGGAAGGCACTCGTGCATGAACTGTGTGGTCAGTCTAAAAGCTTGCTAAAGCTTAGTGATACTACACTTTTCATTGTCCGTACTGGGACTCCGTGGATGGCATCACCCACATGTGTGAGAACATCTGCCTGCTGTCCCAGGATAACTCCTGTTTACGGTAAGTAACTGCTTTTTCTTAAGTCTTAGAAATTTTACTGTAGATACTGATTCTTGTATGGAACTTGTTGAAACAATGACTATAGGACTGTAACAACTTACCCTTCTAATTCTTTATGTGTTAACCCTCCATAGTTTGTATTGACTTTAGTATAGATATAAGAAGCTGTTAAGTTTTTCATTACAAAGCAATCATTGGTTCAATGAGTCAGACCTTGTTTGCTTTGATAAAAGAAGGCAAGGTATTGAAATTTATGAGTTTTGTTTTGATTAGGGGAACTCATGGATGGCAGAAGAGGGCTGGTTCCCTCCAATTTCATTGAACAAGTTTCTGATGATGACTTGATGACCTTTCAACCTCCAGAAGGAAATGATCTTTCTCATAGTTCATGCCAAGAAATCAGCTTTTTAAGTGAAAGTATGAGCAGTATGGAGAAAAGTGATCTTCTTGATGAAGAAGAAACCAGCCTTAGTCCTTTGCTTAACTGCTTACAAGGAGAGAGGGAGGAGTCTGTTGATCAGGAAGTAGTGCCTTACCCAAGAAAACCGAGCCTGGTTAAACAGCTTTCTAGAAGCATTGTTGTGGGATGGGAGCCACCACTTATGCCAGCTGGTTGGGGCAATGTGCAGAGCTATAACATTTATGTGGATAAAGAACTGCGACAAAATGTTAGATTTGGCTCCCAAAGTAAAGCTTTAGTAGAAAAGCTTGACTTAAAGAAGAAGACTTATCGAATTTCTGTGCAATGTGTAACAGAGAAGGGCAATTCTGATAAGCTGCGCTGCACTTTTCTGGTAGGATTTGGCTTTTCAATAGCACCAACAGATTTAAGAGTGCGAAACATCAGTGCCACTTCTGCTGAGATCACTTGGTTTCCAAGCAACAGTAATTACACACATGCCGTGTATCTGAACGAGGAGGAGTGTGCTATTACCAAAGCAGGATATTATTGGTACAGCTTCAGAAATTTAATGCCTAACACACAATATAATGTGAAAGTAGAGTCCAGACCACATAAAACACCATGGGAGTTACCCCCAGAGAGGCGTGAACAAAAGTCAACATTAATAGAGTTTACTACCCCATCAGCAGGTAAAGTATAAGCAGACATAGATCAGTTTTTCTAAATCAAAATCTGTTTTAAAAATTATGCTATATAAAATGTTAATGATCCCAATTTATTAGATGCACTGTGCAGTCTATTCCACAGCTAAAACGTGTGGCGTTACTTTCTTTTGTTTCCAGCAAGCATTGGCCACAGTAAGGATGCAGTTACATGATGGATAAAATGTTAATACATTATGTTTCCTTTGCGACTTGGTCATGTTCTTAGTATCAAAATGCCAAGATTATATAAAGATCATAGAATATTTGTTGATACATGGAAAACTTTACGATATGTAAATAATCTAACTCCTATTCCGATAAATAAATCAACAAATCAAACGATTTGGTTAAACTCCAAGATCAAAATTGGCAGTTTTAAAATAATCTGGAAGTATTGGATGATGGCGGGAATACGTACATTGGAAGATGTAATATCTAACGGTAAGCTGCTTGCGTTTTCACAATTGCAACATAAATTTGGCCTTAACAAGTCACAAAGTTTTAGATGGTTGCAATTGAAGCAGGTCATTCAGGCGGGGTTCCCTGAATGGAAAACTCTTAATAATCAATATAATTTAGAATTTTTATGCTTTCAGGTAGATTTCATGGGACACCAGGCTGCACAGTGGTATAAATTAATATCTGGATTTATGAATAAAAACCAAAAACTGGTCTTCAGGACATTTGGAGCATTGAGATTAAGCATCAAATTAATGTGTCTCAATGGCCACGGATTTGGTCTTGGAGGATGAGATGTGCAGTGTCTGCATCTATGAGACAAACTTGTTTTTTTTCTTTTGCAAAGAGCTTTTTGGACCCCTGTTCGTTTACAAAAATTAGATAGCTCTAAGTCTAATAGATGTTGGCACTGTCATCGTAAGGCTGGGACATTAGATCATCTTTTATTCTATTGTCCATTCATATTATTATTTTGGAAATCAATTTGGCCTCAAATAAATAAGATGTTAGAGAATCCGGTTGCCTTGACATATGATACTATTTTATTTGGCATGACAATGAGAGCAAAGATTCAAATTTCGTCAAATAATAATAAACTTTTATTTATATTAACTGGTATAGCCATTCAGCAGATTACATACAATTGGAAAAATTATGACAGATTAAATTACAACTTTTGGTGGAATTCTGTATGTCATATTTACAAAATGGAGCGCACAATAGCAACACAGAAAGGATATTTTGGTAAATTTCAGAAGATTTGGGGACCATTAACAAACTTTTGTAATGAGTAATAACATTTTCCCAAAGTAAGATATTGGATAGGAGGGGGTGTGGGTGGGTATTATTAATCTTATATGGTGGATGAGTATATCACTATTTTTGGATGGAATTTTCTGTCACGGGAGGGGAGGGGATGGGAGGGTTTTCTTTTCTAATAATAATTGTTTAGATATTAGATGTATTACATAATATTCAAGATATTGTGGAACATATAAGTATGGATTGGAACGTTGTATTTGATGTATTATATGAAAGATAATCAAGTGTGTATTTATAAGTTCATTTGATATTTTTTTTTTATGCACTTGTTATATGCAAAAATGAATAAAGAATTAAAAAAAAAAATTCTTATATAAGATCTCAGTTGTTTTTTAATGTTTGTATACCACCCAATTAAAGATATGTCCAACTGAGTTTTTATATTTTAGTTAAGGCTATTATTTAAGCTGTGTTTTGTATATTGCTTATTCCAGTGCAATAGGCGAGACATTCTAGACAGTTGGGTTATTTCCCCATACCCGCATGCTGCAGAAAGAATACACTATGGATTTTTCACTTTGCCTCTGGTGTACTTCACTGTTCAGTTTAGTGCCCTGTACAGTTTTTTACTTCTGCACACATTTCTGCAGTTATTTCTACCCCCTTTTTGGGGATGGAAAAAGTGCGTCTTATGAAGCAAAAACTACAGTAATCGTGAAATCCAAGATGGCTGCCATGGCAGCATATGGCACAAAAAAACGGCTCCAAAACAGAAAAAAGAGCAGGAGAGAGAAGCAGAGGCAGGAGACCAAGAGGGGAATCGGCAAGAGTTAGCTCTTACAGAGTCTGTCGTAGAGGAAAACACCCTCCAGGGATTCAAGACATCATGTTACACCCTTTTATTGTGAATTGCATTGGCTGCCAATGGAGGCCCGAGTATTGTTTAAACTAGGCTTTTTCTATTACAAGGCTGTTTATGGTACAGAGCCTTCTTACTTAGTCTATAGATTTTCTTTAGCATCATACAGACATAGTAGACAAACTCATCCTTTGTTTAATTTTCCATCTGTCCAGGGCTGCAGGAGTAAGAAATTTCTAAATCATACTTTGGCATCTCAGGCAGCTCTTCATGACAACGAATTCCGAATATTGATGCTTACTACCCATTCCTATGGCCATTTTAGAAAACAATTGAAGACCTATCTTTTTTCCTAAATATTTGACTATTTAATGAATCATCTTATTTCATGTAACATGTTTACTTTTATAACTTTTTGTAAACCGTGTTGAACTTCTGGTTACGTGGTCAATAAGCACAATGTTATGTTATGAGCTCAAGACCATTCATCTGTATGTCTTTCCTCTTTTGCCGATGGTCATCCAGGTCATTCGGAGGATCGCGACTCTTCAGGCTCTGTCATTCTGGTGGCTGCAGATTGGCCTCGCATAGCATGGTATGTAGATCTGCTGTATCTGCACGTAGGTTGTAGTTTTCGACTGAGCGCCTATGCGGACCTTCTCACACAGGGGCCTGTTGCTATGGAAGATCTGGGTCACTTTGCTCTTCCGGCATGGCTCTTGAAGGCTCAGTCTTAGAGTATAAGGATTTTCTGCTCTGGTTGTTAATACTCTTCTCAAATCTAAGAGGTCGTCCTTGGTGTTGGCTTATGCTTAGGTGAGGAAGACTTTCCAACATTGGTACTCCTAAAACCAGGTGGATCTGTATTCGGCTCCAATCTCGCTGATTCTCACCTTTCCTCAGGCTGGTTTGGAGAAAGGCCTTACCATTGCTTCTCTGCTGGTCCCAGTGGTCTGGATAAAGGCTTCTCTATGACTTATCTTTGGGTCCAGGTGACCGGGCTCTCTTTCTTGTTTTTAGATCCCGGGAGCGTCAGTCCTTGTCGACTTCTCATCTTGATATCGCTGATTTTCTGAAGGGGGCACTTCATGACAAACTGCCATTTAAGCAGCCTTTCCTGGGACCTTAACTTGGTGCCATCTAGCATTTCCAAGGCTTTTTTTGATCCCCTTCGAGATGCATCCCTCTTGGACTTGGCGTTCAGAACTGTTTTCTGGTTGCCATTCCTTCAGCGCAATGTGTGTCAAAACTACAGGCTTTGTTTTACTAAGTCATTTCCTCTGTATTTCGGAGGTTGGGGTTTCCCTTTGGACTGTTCCTTCCTTCCTGACGAAGGTGGTTTCAGCTTTCCATGTTATTAAGGAAGTGTATTTGCTTGCCTTTTCAGTCTCCAGGTTACAGGACACAGGATTGCCTGTTGAAGAAACTAGATGTGCGCAGAGTTCATCTGCATTATTTGAAGGTTACCAATAAGTTTTGTCTCTGACCATTTTTTGTGCTGACTCATTTAGTTAAGTGGGGCGCTCCCACTTCCAAGGCTACTTTTTCCAGATCGATCTGTAGGGCCATTTCTTTAGCCTATATTCTTTCCGGGAAACAGGGTGGTGCGGTGGTTGAAGCTATAACCTCCGCACCCTGGGGTTGTGGGTTCAAATCCCATGCTGCTCCTTGTGACCCTGGGCAAGTCACTCCATAGCCCCAGGTACGTTAGATAAATTGTGAGCCCATCGGGACAGATAGGAAAAATGTTTGAGTACCTGATTGTAAAACCGCTTAGATAACCTTGATAGGCGATATATAAAATCCTAATAAACTTGAAACTTGTCCTCTGTTTCTGTCAAAGCGCATTCTACCAGGAATGTGGCTTCATGGGCCGAAGCTAGATCTGTCTCTCCTGAGGTGATTTGCAGGGTGGCAACATGGTCTTCTCTTCACATGTTTATCAAGTTCTACATTGTAGATGTAGCTGCAAGACAGAACTTGGTTTTCAGGTCCTCTGTCCTAAGGGCTGGCACAGCAAGCCAACCCTAGCTATTTTGGGGACTGCTTTTGGGATCCAGGGGTATAATTAGAGGGTTACTATACAATATAAAATGCCCTTGAGTAATAGATCACTACAGGTCCTTGACCTGGGGGGCCGCCGCGGGAGCGGACTGCTGGGCGTGATGGACCTATGGTCTGACTCGGCAGAGGCAATGCTTATGTTCTTATGTTCTTTTGTACGTCCCAGCTGTCTAGAATGTCTCACTTACTGCATTGTAAAAAGAGATTATGTACTTACCCAGGTAAGCTCTTTTCCAGTAGATAGGTGAGACATTCTAGACTCCCTACCCTGTCCTTCCTGCGCTGCTTACAGTTTTCAGTCTGTTTATGCTTCTCCAAGCTGATTCTTGGATGCTTGTCAGCCTTTGAAGGCTTGGAAGATTTTGTAAATATGTTCCATTTATTAGGGAGAAGATTCTGAGCTCCTTTGAAGCCTGTGTTGGCTGTTAATGGTACTATTTAGTTATTTTTGAATAGAACAATTAGACTGTTACTACAGGTGTCTCTACTTCATATATATTGGGTGCTCCTCGGTGCTTGGATACTAACTAGAGGATGCTAAACTGCACAATAAAATATATACCAGAAGCAGAGTGAAAAATCCATAGTGGATTCCTTCTGCAGCATTTGGGTTTGGGGAAATAACCCAACTGTCTAGAATATCTCACCTATCTAATGGAAAAGAGCTTACCATGTCTCTCACTAGGACATGGAGTGGTTTATAAAAATCTGTTTTTGTATATGAGGCTTATTTTATCATGAAACCACTCTCTCTATCCATAAATGTGATAGAATCTTTTTAATTTGTTATTCTCTTCTGTTTAATGGTGCAAAAAAGCCTCAGATCTAGAGCAAAAGCACCATCTGATGTCTGTATGTGATAGCTCACAGTGCTTTTGATTTAATCATTGGCAAAACCCACCTACCTTCCTGTTTATTTAAAACAACCTTATTTAACTAATACTTTTTATTTTAATTTCTTTTTCTTATTTTTCTTTATTTTATGTCAGTCTATTTTTCAGGAAGGTTGTATACCAAGGCTATATTCTTATCCATCTTGTCTCTACACATATCAAAATTCCTTCATTTATATATTGCACTCAATTTGACGACCACTGTTTGTGAATTTGGATAATTTTGTTTATTTTATTATGAACTACATGGATTAGGTTCTTAGGTACTGCAGTATATAAATTTCTTTTAAAAAATAAATACGTATCACAAATAAAATTAAGTTTATATGAATGTGAGAGAGAAATGAGATGCATGCGTACTATCTAAGAAAGTTATTATTTTTTTTTTTTTACTTGAGGGCCTCCTGATGCTCCACTTGATGTCCAAGTGGAACTTGGCCCTTCACCAGAGATTCTCCTCATCAGCTGGCTGCCCGTGACTATTGATGCAGCAGGAACATCTAATGGAGTCAGAGTCACTGGCTATGCTGTATATACTGATGGACAAAAGGTAAAATCTTTAAACATTTTCTAAGATAGTGTTTTTCCAATGCCAGCAGCTATTTTGCCATGGAAGGATGTATGCTGTATCAAATAAATTATATTACATACAAATATATTTCATATGCCTTTTTCCATAGAAACATAACATAGAAGATGACGGCAGAAAAGGGCTATAGCCCATCAAGTCTGCCCACTCTGCTTACCCACCCCCTGTCTATGCCCTAATGACCCAATTTCCTTATCTTGACCCTCGTAGGGATCCCACATGGGTATCCCATTTATTCTTAAAGTCTGGCACGCTGTCTGCCTCGATCACCTGCACTGGAAGCTTGTTCCAATGATCAACCACTCTCTCTGTGAAGAAATACTTTCTGGTGTCGCCATGAAATTTTCCGCCCCTGAGTTTGAGCGGGTGCCCTCTTGTGGCCGAGGGTCCCTTGAGAAAGAAAATATCATCTTCCACTTCGACACGTCCCGTGAGGTACTTAAATGTTTCGATCATGTCTCCCCTCTCCCTACGTTCCTCGAGAGTGTAGAGCTGCAATTTCATACGAGAGACCCTTGAGCCCCGAGATCATCCTGGTGGCCGTCCGCTGAACTGATTCAGTTCTCCTACATTGGGGAATGGGTCTTATGTATGTGTATTCTCCCATATCTCCAATTATGAAAACTTTGATTAAATTCAAGCATAGCAGACATTTTATTGCAATAGGTATATCATTCTGGACAAGTGGTTATCTCCCAGTGCTTGTAAGCCTTACTGAAGGAATCCACTCTGGATTTTTTTCTAAATCCCTCCTACTTCACGAAAGGGTTCTGCTACCTCCTACAATTTTTTCCCTTTTACACACGAGCCTGAAGGAGAATTTCTGCTCTGCTTATTTCTTTATTTTTTTTGTCATGGGGGGGGGGTCTTTGCAATGTTTTGCTTCATTTCAGTGCTGAGAGCTCCTTTAGTCGAGGGTCCAGCTCTGCCTGCGTGGAGGAGAAGCAAACTGAGGTCTGCAGCTGACAGACCAATCTTTCATTGTACCAGTTAGCCAGCCTACAAAGGCCTTTTTGGAGCTTGGGCTGTTAGGCATCCGTAGGGGGCTCAGCGGGGTCTAGCAGGATGCCTGCTGTGTTTCGCCTCCCCACTTTTCGCATTCATAGGGGTTGGACACAGGTCAGACTGTCAGCCCGAAGATTTCAGTGCTGGAAGGATGTTCCGTTTTCAGGCGGTGATTTCTTCTCCCAGATCCAGCTACCCTTGGAGCCGAGGCAGACTGCAGCATATTGCCAGCACAGGTCACAGTGAATAAGGCTGTTACATCCTATGAGGAAAATGGGGGGTGAGGGAGGTCTATAATAGAGAATAACATGGGGCAAATTTTTCCTCGTCTCGTCCCCGCAAGTTTTGTTGCTGTCCTTGCCCTATTCCTGTAAGCTCTGCCTTAACCGCACAAGTCTCAAACACTTATGATTTTAAAGTGTTTGAGGTTTGTGCAAATGAGAACAGAACTTGCAGGGATAGGAAAAGAACTCGCCAGGATGGGAAAATGAATTCCTGCGGGGATGGTGAAAAATGTGTCCCCATGTCATTCTCTAAATCTTGTTTTTAAAGGTTTCTGACTGTTCCTTCATGTTCCCCCTCCTCTAAAATCCTAAATTTGCTAGTTTTGTTTTATTTTAGTGCTTTAAGAACATAAGAATTGCCGCTGTTGGGTCAGACCAGTGGTCTGTTTTTATAAATATTGGTTTTTGTTTTTTGTTATTTTGTAAGCTGCTTAGTTGTAATATGATTTGTGGGATATCAAGAATTAATGAACTTGAAACTTGATTTGTCAAATGTGTGTCTTGATTGCACTGGATTGGCGCTGGATCAGCAAATGTACCCAGCGTGCTGCAGCGCGCTGGAGGAAGGGGCATGAGCTTTGGGCTCCCTACAAATTGAAGGGGGCAGTAAAGCCCTCTGGAGAAGGAGCAGAATTGAAAACCTGGAATGGATTCCTTCTGCACAGCTCGTGAGCATGGGGAGAATACACTTCTGTCCAGATTTTACATCTCATATAGCATCTTATGAGTGTTCTTCATGAGCATGTTCTTGCAGAACATTGTACACCGTGTAGTAGAGCCTGCTGAAAAAGGGCAATGAACTCCATTACCATAGTCAAGAGAAGAGTGTGGAAAATACATGGAAGGGTGCATGTCTGTTCGTTCATGCTGCTGCTTTTTGCTCCCCCTGCAGCTCTTAGGGCAGGCATTTTATAGTCAGCCAGCGTTGAACAGAGAGAAGGGAGGAGTAGCAGAAGAGACACAAGTGCTTCCTCTTTGCCCTTCCCTGTGACTGTAGCATGGAGCTCTTCTCTTTTGATCCAGGAGTCTGCAGGAGAGAATATTGGTGGTACTTCATAGACATTGGAATGGGGGGGACCCACAGGGGCCATGGCCTCCCCAGAAATTCCTGGTGGCAACGGGACAGACAGTATCTACACAGGCAGCACTCTCCTGGGAGCAGCATTTTCCTGCCGACCAGCTTACCTGCTGGTCGGTTCTCTCTGCCCTGACATCTACTCCTCTCACCCCCCCCCCCACTCCCACCCCCTGCGTGTCTACTTTACATTTCTTGCAAATATTTCTAGGAGGAGGAACCAGTTCTCAATGCCGCCAGCATCTTCTCTCAACTGTCTGCCCCGCTCTCTCTGACAACTTCCTGTTTCCAATGGGGCGGGCAGTGGAAAGAAGTCACCAGGCAGCAGCAGGGTGGCATTGAGAATCACTTCCTCTGCCCATCAACATTTGCAAGAAAAGTAAAGTAGATGCGGGAAGGAAAGGATGTCAGGGAAGGTTTTGCGGCAGAGAGAGTCGACCATCAGGTACACTGGCTGGCAGGAAGATGCTGCTTCCACCAGAGTGCTGCCTGGTGCCGGCAGATTTGGGGAAGGGGTAGGAGGTAAAGAGGAAGCAATATAGGACTTGGGGGAGGGAAAGATGTTAGATTCAAATGAGGGAAGGAGAGAGAGATGTGACACTCGGGAATAGGGTAAGTGGAGGAGGGAAAAATGTCAGATTTGTGAGGGGCAGGGAGAGATGGATGGGGATGGCAGAGAGGGTAGAAGGATCACAGGGAGAGGTGGCAGAGGGGGGTAGAAGAGGTACAATGAGAGATGGATTTGGAGGATGACAGGGAGCAAGAGAGGGAAAGAAGGACATAGAAAAGGCAGAGGGGGTCAGGAAGAGATAGTAGAAGGAGGATGAAAGGGAGGGAGAGATGTAAATGGAGGGGCAAAATGTGGAAAAGGAATGAGATTCAGGGGAGGGGGCAGAAGGGGGAGGAAAGATGGACTATTCAGGGAGAGCAGAGGAGGAAGAGGAGAGATGGACAGGGAAAGGCAGAGGGGATATGGATTGGGGGCCAGAAGGGGTTGGAAGGAGAGATGTCAGACTTGGAAGGAGGGAGTGGAAAGGCAGAAAGGAGAGATGTTGGACTTGTGGGTGGGAGGGAGAGAGAAAGAAAGAAAGAAAGAGGAAGGAAATGCTAACATAGTAACATAGTAGATGACAGCAGATAAAGACCCGAATGGTCCATCCAGGCTGCCCAACCTGATTCAATTTAAAGTTTTTAATTTTTTTTCTTAGCTATTTCTGGGCAAGAATCCAAAGCTTTACCCGGTACTGTGCTTGGGTTCCAACTGCCGAAATCTACGTTAAAGATACTCCAACCCATCTACACCCTCCCAGCCACTGAAGCCCTCCCCAGCCCATCCCCCACCAAACGGCCATACACAGACACAGACCGTGCAAGTCTGCCCAGTACTGGCCTTAGTTCAATATTTAATATTATTTTCTGATTCTAGAACCTCTGTGTTCATCCCACGCTTCTTTGAACTCAGTCATAGTTTTACTCTCCTCTACCTCTCTCGGGAGCACATTCCAGGCATCCACCATCCTCTCCGTAAAGTAGAACTTCCTAACATTGCCTTTGAATCTACCACCCCTCAACCTCAAATTATGTCCTCTGGTTTTTACCATTTTCATACCCTTCAAGTATTTGAACGTCTGAATCATATCTCCCCTGTCCCTTCTTTCCTCTAGGGTATACATATTTAGGGCTTCCAGTCTCTCTTCATACATCTTCTGGCGCAAGCCTCCTATCATTTTCATTGCCCTCTTCTGGACAACCTCAAGTCTTCTTATGTCCTTCGACAGATACGGTCTCCAAAACTGAACACAATACTCCAAGTGGGGCCTCATCAATGATCTGTACAGGGGCATCAACACCTTCTTCCTTCTACTGGCTACGCCTCTCTTTATACAGCCCAGCATCCTTCTGGCAGCAGCCACTGCCTTGTCACACTGTTTTTTCGCCTTTAGATCTTCGGACACTATCACCCCAAGGTCCCTCTCCCCGTCCGTGCATATCAGCTTCTCACCTCCCAGCATATACGGTTCCTTCCGACTATTAATCCCCAAATGCATTACTCTGCATTTCTTTGCATTGAATTTTAGTTGCCAGGCATTAGACCATTCCTCTAACTTTTGCAGATCCTTTTTCATATTTTCCACTCCCTCTTCAGTGTCTTCTCTGTTACAAATCTTGGTATCATCTGCAAAAAGGCACACTTTTCCTTCTAACCCTTCAGCAATGTCACTCACAAACATATTGAACAGGATCGGCACCAGCACCGAACCCTGAGGGACTCCACTACTCACCTTTCCTTCCTCCGAACGACTTCCATTAACCACCACCATCTGGCGTCTGTCCGACAACCAGTTTCTAACCCAGTTCACCACTTTGGGTCCTAACTTCAGCCCTTCAAGTTTGTTCAACAGTCTCCTATGAGGAATTGTATCAAAGGCTTTGCTGAAGTCTAAGTAAATTACATCTAGCATATGTCCTTGATCCAGCTCTCTCTCTGGGTTACAAGAGTGGAGTAAGCAACAAGGAGGGGAGATGCTAGAAATGGTAGATCTATGTGTGAGAGTTGTCAAGGAGATGAATGAGTATATGAGAATAGAAATGTTGTAATGGGAAGTAGATAAAAGGGAATAGGAGGATGAGAAATGTGAAAGCTAGGGGGTGAGAGAAGGAGATAGAAATTTGATTAGATAAAAAGTGAAAAGGAATAAATAAAATGTTCCCTTTAAGCTGCATGGCTGCACACCTTTTGGTAGCAGGCCATGCAGCCAGCACATCATGACTTCTGGCCATACTCTGCTGCTGCTGTAGCTTTGTGAAGAAAGAAATGTGGCTAGAAGGAAGGAAGGAGGAGGGGGCCTACTTGGATGTTTTAGAGCCGGCCAGCAAGAGCACAGGTACACCCCCTTGGGAGGGGGGCATGAACTTGGAGGGAGGGAGGTGCCTTGGGTCTCAGAAGGGAGGGATGGAGGAAGAGGGGTTCGTTGGGACACAGAAGGGAGGGGAAAGGCGAATTGAGACAAGGAAGGGAATGTGAACTTATGACTAAGGAGGGAGGGGGCATGAACTTGAGACACAGAATGGAGAGAAGGAAACATGTGACACAGAAAGGAGGGAGGGGAATCAAACTTTGGACACGGGAGGGAGGGGCATGACCTTGAGATATAGGATGGAGGGAGGGAAAGAGATGCTAAAGTGGGGAAGGGACTAGAAAGGGAGAATTGTTGAACATGGGTGTGAGGGAAAGAGATGGTGTACATGGGGAAAGGAAGAAAGAGGAGAATTGGGCATAGGGAGGGAGAGAATTGTTGGACATGGTGCTGGGAGAGGAGTGAAGTTGAGAGAGAGAGAAATGTTGGGATGTGGTGGAGAGAGAACAGTGGGACAGATGGAAAGGGATACAAGAGGGAAGAATGTTGAACATGGTGGAGGGAATGGAAGAAAAGATGTGGCATGGTGCTGCAGAGGGATGATAGAAAGAGAAATGTTGGGCAGGGGCAAAAGATGTTGCACACAGTTCGGGGGTTAAAAGAGAGAGAAATGTTGGATGTGGCAATTAAGGGAATTGGAGAAATGCACCCTGGATCCCTCCTTCCCTCCCTCTCTCTCTCTCTCTTCCCCCTACTCCCTTTGCAGCAAGGAAGGGAATGAGAGAAAGAGAGATGGTGGACAGTGAAAGAGAGGAAGACATTGCATATGGGGGTAGAGAAGAGAGGAAGAAATGAAGAAATGCTGTGCAAGGGTGGGGGAGAGGAAAATTAGTGTGCTTTATGTAGTTTAATTTTGTGATTACCATTATGTATTATTAACAAGATTATATTGTGTGTACAGTATATGAAAAATGAATGTTAGAAATAGCATTTACAAGTTCTATTATTAGGGGGGGCGGAGCTTGGGTGGGTCTGGGGTGGAGCTTTTGGCCCCCCCAAACACAAAAAGCATTCTGCTGCCTTATGTACTCAATCACTTCCAAAAATAAACAGATATAAATGCCTAGTCTCACAAACATAAGAACATAAGCAGTGCCTCTGCTGGGTCAGATCAGAGGTCCATCATGCCCAGAAGTCCACTCATGCGGCAGCCTATCAGGCCCAGGATCTGTATAGGAATCCTCTATCTGTACCCTTCAATCCTCTTTTCCTTCAGGAAATCATCAAATCCCTTCTTGAAACCCAGTAGCGTACTCTGTCGTATCACACCCTCTGGAAGCGCATTCCAGGTGTCCACCACCCTTTGGGTGAAGAAGAGCTTCCTAGCATTGGTTCTGAATCTGTCCCCTCTTAATTTTTCTGAATGCCCTCTCGTTCTTGTAGTTTTTGAAAGTTTGAAAAATCTGCCCCTCTCTACTTTCTATATGCCCTTCATGATCTTGTAAGTCTCTGTCATGTCCCCTCTAAGCCTCTGCTTCTCCAGGGAAAAGAGGCCCAGTTTCTCTAATCTTTCCGCATATGAAAAGTTTTCCATACCCTTTATCAGTCGCGTCGCTCTCCTCTGAACCCTCTCGAGTATCGCCATATCCTTTTTAAGGTACGGCGACCAATATTGGACGCAGTACTCCAGATGTGGGCGCACCATCGCCTGATACAGTGGCAGGATAACGTCCTTCGTTCTGGTTGTAATACCTTTCTTGATAATACCTAGCATTCTGTTCGCCTTCTTAGAGGCTGCTGCGCACTGTGCCGGCGGCTTCATTGTTTTGTCCACCAGTACCCCGAGGCTACTTTCACCCATTACTAGCCCTCCCATCATATAGCTGTACATCGGGTTTCTGTTTCCTACATGCAAGACTTTACATTTCTCTACATTAAACTTCATCTGCCATTTATTTGCCCACTCTCCCAGTTTGTTCAGATCCCTTTGTAAATCTTCACAGTCCTCGAGAGACTACGGGAGCTCAAGGCAGCCATTTCCTATGAGCGATAAGTGTTGAGCACTGACTTATGTCAAATTTAATTAATATATAAAAAAAACCTCAAGATTTTTTTTTTAGATTGATGATCATTTAATGCAATGTGTGTTACAAGTTCATATGCTTTTGATAACAGTGTCTGAGATCTTTACTTCTAGTTAGACGTGTACATATATAATATTTATGCACATTTGAATAGAAGCAGATTGGCTCTTATACCTGGCAAAGGTGTTTATTTAGGTATTCAGTCAACTATAGAGCTGGCACCCATGTCTCTGTTTTCTCAGCATTGTGTGCATAGCTCATCTAAGGAGCTCAATAATTTTTTAATTTGCTGACCACCATGACTAAGGCTGAGATGGAATTATTTCCATGTTAAATTCTTTAATAATTATTGAATGTTTTAGATCAGTAAAAAGTTCTCTTGGTTCCCTCCTTCAGGTGCTTGAAGTTACTTCTCCAACTGCTGGGAGTGTCCTGGTGGGAATGGCTCACTTGAAGTTGCTCCAGCTGTCCCGTGAAGTTTCAGTCAGAACCATGTCTCCGTATGGGGAATCTGTGGATTCAGTACCAGCTCAGATCCCCTCCGCCTTTATGAATGTTTCTAATTGCTACTCACAGGTCCTTGTTTCTTCCAGTCTCTCCTATGAATTGCCATGTGGGGAATCCTCAAACTTTCAAGCTGAAAGAATCCCATCGACTCCCTTAACATCTTCCTTGAATTTGCTACATAATGTGCCCACAGCCATTTCTAATGCAAAATTTTCAGTCAATACTACTTCTAATTGTGACATGTCAGTGGATTCTATGTCAGTGAAAGTCTTATCACATCTCATTCCTTCCTTAAGTGCTTCCATAGTGCATTCGCCTGACATTGCCAACTTAATGTCACACACTTTGGGACATGATTTAAAGGATGGATGTCGCATGTCAATCCAAGGGTCTACAGCTAGCAGTCTTCCTCCAGAACCAGATTTTTCTACTAAGCCATATGAGGAAATGGCATTGCCCAAGATAACCTCAGAGAGAGATTCCAAAAAACAAGAGACTGTGGTATGTAGCAATGAATTTTGTGAAAAACTTTACAGATATATAGTTCATAATCAGAAAAGCTTGTATGGCAGTGGCATATATTGTTATAAATGATAAAACCAAGTCATTTTAAAACATGGTGAGTAAATGAACTACTTTACCCCCTCCTCCCTTCTCCTCTCTACTGTATCTTATTTGGTGACATTATTATTCAATGAACTGTATATTCAAGAATTTCTCTAAATTTATTGCAGTCACAAGAAGAAATATCCAGCAAAGGAAACTGGCAGTTGAATTCTCTTGACCATACCCACAGTTCAGATCTTTCAGATATTTTAGAAGAGGAAGAAGAGGAGGACCTAAATGTGGAGATGCAAAAAGTAAAGAAACTGGAGCAACAAGACAGGGAAGGAAAGGTACTGCTATATTTAATACAGAGTGAAATAGATAAAAATACCTGCTTGCTTCAATTGCGATCTGCGGGCCAGCTGCCACTATTCAGCAGCACCTAACCAGGCAGTGCCACTACATACTATTACTACTGCTATTTATTATTTCTATAGAGCTACCGGATGCATGTGGTGCTGTACATTAAACACACAAGAGCCGGTCCCTGCTCGAAAGAGCTTGCAATCTAATTATGACAGGACACAGGGTGGGTCAATATATACTGTTCATGAAGGGGGATATAAATGGATGAAGATGTAGAGAGGGTAGGAGATGCAGAAGGAATGAGAAACAGATATAGTGTATTACAAGGGTTAGGGTTAGGGCGTCAGAGAGGACATTCCGGTCCAGCCAATCGCTGCCTGGCTGGCCCTGAACTTTCTCTCCAACATCAGAATTGATGTCCGAAGGGGGGGGAGGCTTGTGGGCCTGGCGCTTGTGCAGTCGCTGCACATGCCTGGCCTGATGCGGTATCTGGGAAGCAGGGTGTGCAACATCAGCTAAATCAGTGGTGGCATTGCAGAACAGAAGTTGGGACATTAGACCACTTAATTTTTTTTTGTCCCTGTGTAAATGCATTTTGGAAATAATTTGGCCCCAAATTAATGAATTACTAGAAAATCATGTAGGACTCTCATATGATACTATACTATTTGGTACAGCAATGAGAACTCAGAGTCCGATTACAGCAAACAATAGCAAACTATTATTAATATTGACAGGGGTCACCATACAACAAATAACTCAAAATTGGAAGGATTATACCAAATTAAACTATACATTTTGGTGGAATTCAGTCTGTCATATATACAAAATGGAAAAAACAATAGCATTACAACAGGGAAATATTCATAATTTTAAGAAAATTTGGGAACCATTGACTCGTTATTCCAATGATCAGATTTCATAGCACATTAATAATGGTTATATTAGAATGGGGAGGGGAGGAGAATGTATATTATATGGATTTAAGAAATGAAAAAAAGGGGGAGGGTTATATTTTATGTGATAAGATGAATTATTTGTAATCACAATTTTTCATGTGTTAATTGAAGTTTTATGTACAATTAAATTATTGTAAGAATGAAAAATTTATAAATAAAATATTAAAATAAATAAATAAATAAATATCAGAATAATTTAGTCAGTGAACCCAATCCCCATCACTCACACTCACTTCCCAACTTTCACACACATAATTCAGTTATTGTGATTATTTTTATCCAAACTGGATCGTGGTTAGTTCATGTGTTCATTAGTCCATGATCATCTAGTCAGAGAGGCTTCAAAGTGAGAGTTGCACGACAGTCTAGCACATGAAAATCACAGTTTCTTAAACACAATCGTCAGGCCTCTCTGTCCTCATGATGGTCCTGTTCTTCAATTCATAAAGCATTCAGCTCAACACAAGACTGTGTTTCGCCACCTGGCGTCTTCAGGAGCTGTGTTTGCAAGGCTCACCAACATCACAACTTCACCTACAATGCAAAATAACTCACATACATTCCCTTTCATTCATACTAAAACCTCACCAAAATCTTTAAAACATCATTCGCCTACCACTAAACTGAGCAGGGACCCAGGGTTCGGCACAAACCGGGATCAGCTGACAAGCAGGAAACACATCGTCTACCAGGAAATCAAACTGCATGACCTCACTTCCTCTCCATAAACCTTATATCCCTGTTCCAGTTATAACAACTTACAGTCCACTTCTTTGTTGAATATAACCATATTCAGCCCCCATTCCTGTTACAACAGATTCCATTCCACTTCTTTGTTGAGTCCATAAGGCTCAACCCTATTCCACTCATAAATTAAGCTCTATTCCCTTCTAAGCAGTACCTCAGAAATATTACCACCACTTGGTAAAGACACTTGAATCAAAACCACAAACCGCATATCCTCTACCTTATGAGCATTTATTTGCCAATGCGAAACAAGCGGGGTATCCTCCTTACCCAATCTGAGATTACTAAGATGTTGAGCCCCCTAAATTTGATTTTCGTTGCGTTTGCCCCAGATACCATTTATCACACGGGCAAACTATACTGTACACAACCTGCTTAGTGTCACAGTCCGCGTGTGCTCTTATGAAAAATTCACGATCACTCCCAGGGACAACAACCTTGTAAGTTACCAAGGCAAACTGGCAATATACACACCCTGCACATTTAAAATGTCCCAGTTGTATTGCAGCCCCACTCACTGTTTCTGCAGGACTAGAAAACAATTCCTTACCCCTAGTGTAGGCAAACCTGGGCATTTCAACTAGTCAGGGATTAAAGTGAAAAAGTGGCCATAATTTCCGTATACTTTCCCTTAGCTCCTGTGCCTGATAAGAGTGTGGTGGTACACACATGACCGGCTGTGCACATCGCGTTTGATCCTTTCGCATCAATAACCATCGCCTATCAGCATACATAGCTCGCTTACGGGCTCTCTGAATCACTCTGAGCAAATCTTACCTCATTTCTTCTGCCCGTCGACAGAACTCTGTCCTTTCAGTACAAAGCCTTTTTAATTGCAAAAACAGCCCAACTGGAATACTGTCTCTCAACTTCTGAGGGTGATAGCTGTTATAATGAAGGACAGTGTTCCGTTTTATCTCTTTTCGATAAATTGAGGTGATAAACTGCCCTGCCGATAGTGTCAATTCTAAATCCAAAAAATGGATTGTTGGGGAAATGATGGACTGGAATGATATATTGGGATCACACGTTTCCAAATATTCCAGAAATTGCTGCAACCTAGCCATGGACCCGGTCCAGAGTAGCAGTATGTCATCTATAAATCATTAAAAACATCAAAAACCTACTCTGACAAAGTAACTTAGACACTCGGGAGAGTAGGCTTTGCCTAAGTTAAACAAACCTATTATCCAAAATGAGCCTCAGAGCTACAGGCCTGGCCAGGAATGCCAGAGCCTCTGTGTTCAGCCATACAGCTGACCTGCTATAATCATCGGCTCCTCTTACAGCCAGCACTTACCCAGGAAAAAACTCCACCCAAGGGAGGAAAAAACCTAAGGTATTGCTAGCTGTAGAGACAAAATCAAAAGCCCTAAACTCCCCAGCCTCTTTGGCTTTTGTCCAGCTTTTTGGTGGAACATAAAATAATACGCAAGAAAAGAAGTTCTCTAATTCCTTACTACAAATATATACAGGATAGTATTTCCAGATGATTTGTCATTTTAGAGTTCAACGCTTCAAATTCAAATCTTTCCTGGAGATAACTGCCAGTCCTCCTCCCCTTCTAGCATCACGATTGATTGAAAGAATTTAAAAATCAGTGGGCAATAAATCTTGAATTATTGGATCATCATCAGAAATCAACAAATTCCTATTTATATATATATATATATATATATATATATATATAGGGTGGGAAATATAGATATTAATATGAAAGAAAAATGGAAAAACAATTAATAGGGGAAAGGGATGAATATCTATGATATGAATTTGTACATACATATATATTTTATTATACATTTTATAATATGTGATTCATGTATTGAAAGAATGAAAATTCTATAAATAAAAAGTAAAAAAAAAACAAAAAAACAAAACAAATTCCTATTAGGCTAGTCATTTACTGATGATACAATCCTTAATTTAAAAAGCTTTATTCTAACAGACCGTATATTAAGATACACACAGGAAACATTAGTGCAAATATTAGTTGACAAAGAAGTGTTAGTACTGATAGCTATTTGTTAAGAGGGGATGTGGGTGGGTATTATTTTAATTATCTCATAATATATATGAATTTATCAATATATTTTGTTGTATTTGTATGCAATTTTTTTGAGGGGATGGGTGGGTTTACAATTTGAGTAATAATTGTTATACATATGTATTACATACTTTTTCAAATATTATAGTACATGACTATAGAATGATATGTTGTATTTACAGTAATGCATGAAGGAATATCAAGTGTGTATTTTATGAGATTGTATAACTTTATATGATACACTTATTGTAGTATGAAAAATGAATAAAAAATTTAAAACAAAAACAGATTTCAGTTCTCCTTTTTTTAAAGGTACACTGATGTCTATAATTACATTAATCTTGGTAGGCTTGTTCTCCTGATGTTCAGATGGAATTTGGGGGGAATTTTTTGTACCTTTTGAATTCGGATATAATTGTGGATAGAGAGAACTAACTTCAGCTACATGAGACTATCAACAACTTAACCCAAGAACATAAATGTTAATTCTTCTTTCAGATGGGTGTCTCTGAAGGTCCCAGATTAAACCAACATCCAAGTCCTTCGGTGTGGCATGCTTCAACCAGAAAGATCAGATCGAAACAAGCATCAGGTGATAACAAGTCAGGTAAACTCTCAAGCTTTCCAAAGATAAGGTAGTATCAAGGACAGAAATATTCAAATGAGAAAAGGTACAAAAAGGTGTTAAGGATCAATTTTCTTTTTTTTTTCTTAAATTCTTTATTCATTTTATAATTCACAACAAGTGTACAGTAAATATCAAACAATTAGAATACAATATCACTTGAAAATCTACCATATCATACAACAAAAAGAATAAAGGATCAATTTTCAAAGTGATTCATCACTTGTCTTTGGGAGTAATATCCATAAATTAGTCCTTTCAAATACTGAGCTAGGCTGAGTGCTTAGATTTGGATACACTATTCACAAGAAACCTAACAGAGGGTTGGAGTAAAGGGCCATTACTCAGACTGGCAATGGGTCACGAGTGGAGTTCCACAGGGGTCGGTGCTGGGACCGCTTCTGTTCAATATATTTCTTAACGACCTGGAGACGGGGACGAAATGTGAGGTTATTAAATTTGCTGATGACACCAAACTCTGCAGCAGAGTTAGAACCATGGAAGACTGTGAAGACCTGCAAAGGGACCTAACGAGACTGGAAGAATGGGCAAAAAAGTGGCAAATGAGTTTTAACATAGAGAAATGCAAGGTCATGCATGTAGGGAAAAAGAACCCGATGTTCAGCTACAAAATGGGGGGATCATTGCTAGGGGTGAGCTACCTTGAAAGAGACCTGGGGGTGATGGTGGACACAACACTGAAAGCATCAGCACAGTGTGCGACAGCCTCAAAGAAAGCGAACAGAATGTTGGGTATCATTAAAAAGGGTATCACAACCAGGATGAAGGAAGTCATCATGCCGCTGTATCGTGCAATGGTGCGCCCACATCTGGAGTACTGTGTCCAGTACTGGTCGCCGTACGTCAAGAAGGACATGGCAGTACTTGAGGGGGTCCAGAGAAGAGCGACTAAACTGATAAAAGGTATGGAAAACTTTTCATACGCTGACAGGTTGAAAATGCTGGGGCTATTCTACCTGGAAAAGCGGAGACTTAGAAGAGACATGATAGAAACCTTCAAAATCTTGAAGGGCTTAGAGAAGGTAGACAGAGACAGATTCTTCAGACTGTGGGGAACCACAAGTACAAGGGGTCACTCGGAGAAATTGAGAGGGGACAGGTTTAGAATAAATGCTAGGAAGTTCTTTTTTACCCAGAGGGTGGTTGACACATGGAACGCGCTTCCAGAGGTTGTGATATGCCAGAGCACATTACAGGGGTTCAAGGAAGGTTTAGATAGGTTCCTAAAGGATAAAGGGATTGAGGGGTACAGATAGAAGTAGAGGTAGGTTATAGAAATGGTCAGGAACCACTTCACAGGTCATAGACCCGATGGGCCGCCGCGGGAGCGGACTGCTGGGCGCGATGGACCTCTGGTCTGAACCAGTGGAGGCAACTTCTTATGTTCTTAAATGGGTAAAAAGTAGGCACGGAAGTGGTTAGCTGCTTATTGCTGACTTTAAGTATTGTGTGCCAAAGTTAGGGGTTCTAATGGCAGATCTAAAGCTAGCTGGCCCAATTCTGGTCACATAAGCTTAGCAAAATATTCAACAACTAGTCTTTAAGTCTGTTACATTAACGGGTGCTAGAATAAGAGTTTTCACCTCATGCAAAATTGTAATTTCTTTAATAAGACATTAACTATTTTTTTCTGCGGCTCTCACAGTTAAAGTTTAACATCTTTCCTTTCTCAAAACTGACACATTTCAAGAATTAACTTATGATAATGTGTAATAACAAACTTTTATTGATTTTGACCGGAGTAGCCATTCAACATATTACTAATAACTGGAAAGGCTCAATTTTAAATTTTGGTGGAATTCAGTTTGCCACATATACAGAATGGAAAGATCAATAGCGGTGCAAAATGGAAATGATAAAAACTTCATTAAAATTTGGGAACCATTAACGTCCTTTTGTCATGATTGATGCCATTTTCCTAATATTTCTATATTTAATATGTAAGATAAGGGTGGGGTGGGGGGAGGGTTTCTATTACATGTAAAATAAAAATTACTAAAAGGATTTCAGGATGGGAGAGGGAGGGTTATATTTACAACTATAAGCTATAATGATAAGATGTACAAGTGGTTAAATCTATGTTATTGTGTTGCAATTTTTGTACACTTGATGAAAGTTTTAAAATGAATAAAGAATTATAAAAAAAACTGACACATTTCAATCACTGTATGGAAAATAAAATCATTTTCCGTACCTTTGTTGTCTGGTGACTTAATTTTTCTGTGCTTTTAACTATATATCCAGTGCCTCCTGCATGCTTCTCCTTTGGTCCTCCTTCCCTCCTCCAACCAATATCTCTCTCTCCCTCCCTCCATAAGTCCAACTTTTCTTTTTATTTATTTATATGCATTTTCAAATAAATCCACAAGCATCCACTTGTTAACAGAAATACAGAGTTAAAGAAATACAATCAAAGAAGAAATCCGTTTAGACATCATTAATACTCTTCCTTAGACCATGGTTAAAGTACTATATTCCAACCCAACTACAAAGGTTCTTATTAATGGTATATACTCAAATTCATTTAATCCAACTAGAGGAACTAGACAGGGGTGTCCACTATCGCCTCTACTATTCAATATAGTGCGGGAACCATTATTGATTGCGATAAAGTCTCATCCTCACATTAAAGGTGTACAATGTGGAAGTTCGGAGACGACATTTTCTTATATGTAACACCGGACTCACTGAAGCAGATATTACAAATTATCTCTTCTTATTGTATGAGAATACACGCCCTGCTGTCCTCGGAGAATATCTGCTCATATGAAACTCAAAGCAGATGATTTAAATGCTAAACTATACTATAGACTATCTTTGTTAGCAGAGTAACTTAAAGAGCTGAAATTACCTATTTAAACACAAGTCTACCTTTTCCCAGTTTGAATGCAATTTCTCAACAGCAAAGTTTTCTTTCTCTCAGCAGGTTCTGCTCAGCATCTGTTTAAGATTCCTCCTATCTTTTGTATCTTTATTAAGACATTTCTTCCCAAGTTGAATACAGTGTTTCAAGTGTTTGGGTAGGAACCTTGATGTCTTTGCAAGTCATCTTTGCAGAGATGTCCCCGTGATTTCTTGTTTGGAGACTATTTTTTTTTTTTTTTTTTAATTGTATTCCACATTATCTACTATTCTACGCAGATCACAACTGAATATACATAAAATTCAAATGACAGAGCAATCTCAATAAAATATGATTAACATCAACATTCAAAAATACAGTACCCTCCACTCTCAGTCATTGTTTTCAAAGGAATTCAGTGCTCCACCCCAAAAGCCCACTCAAATAGAAAGGTCTTCTTTGCCCTAAGCTAGGGCGGCAATACATTCCACAAGATGAAACTAGCTATATAAAAAACTGAAGATGTATACTCATCTAAATACACAATTAAAAAAGAGGGGACATCTAATAAATTCTTTGATTCTGACCATAATTATTGGCAAGGTTGATGCAAATGCAAAGGGGAAGCCATTACTACTGAAATTTGTCCAGTGAGTAACAGCAAAAGATTTTATTCTGGATCTGAAATTCAACAGGTAACCAGTGCAGTCTTCTAAAATACTGATGAGAGATTTTCAAATCCGAATAAACCACATAAGACCTATGCAGTTGCATTTTCTATTATCTGCAAACGCCATTGTACTTTTTTTAGATAAACCAATCAGCAAGCTATTATAATAATCAACATTTGGAATTATGATACTCTGCACACTAATCTGCTAATGTAATCCTTCAAATGTCTTATCAGTGTGATCCAAAGGAAGTAGGGCAAATACTAGTTCCCTGCATGAGGACTCATGAGACCTTACTTTAAGAAATAGTTGATCACTTGACAGTATGATAAGACTAAATTGAAGGAGGACACTGATATAGTAAGGGGAATGAAGGGGTACACCACCCCAGACGCCACTTTGGCGAGGGTGCTGGCACCTCTCCTCTTCCCCTCACCATGTACCCTTTCCTGCACTCCCTCCCCCAGTACCTCTTCAAATCTTTTCCAGCCGCAACCAGCACCTCTTACCTGTTCTGCTAGCCTCATCTTCCTGTTCACGGGGGCCAGGAAATGACATCAGAGGTAAGGATGAGGCCAGCACGAGCAGCAGGGAAGAGATGCTGCTCACAGCCTGTGAAGATTTGAAGAGGTATTGGGGGGGAGGGGGCAGTTTGCGGAAGCACACAGCATGGTTATGCCAGATACTTCTGCTCCGAGCGCAAGCTTTCCTCCTGAGCACTGAAGGAGGAAGAATTGTTCAGTATCAAAATATTAATGTAATATTCTCATCTATACAGAGCAAAGGCAGTCTATTAACAATGAAGAATTGAACACCTCAAGAACCATGGTGGCTAGTTTTGATTATAATCCTAGAAAGGACTCTCCTAATCTTGATGTGGAGGTAAGTAATTTTAGATTACTACTTCTGTTACTTTGAGTATTTTAATATATATAACAAACTGATCATTATTTGTTCTTGAGAGCAAGTAGGATCAATCAGTTTTCTGGGGAGTTCTGAAAAAGACATTAACATTGGTAGGGCTGGAAGTCGGAGAATGAGATTGAGACACCAAAAAGGACTCGGCTCCTTGCAACGAGGTATCTCGAGGCACTTTTAAGGACTTGACTCCTTGTATAGAGTGTGTAGACTGAGTTCGAGGCACTCTTAAGGACTCAACGCCTTGTATAGTGTTGAGATTCATGTGGAGGCACTTTTAAGGACTCGACTCCTTGTATAGAGTGACTAGGTTGAGCTCGAGGCACTGCCAAGGACTCGACTCCTTGTAATACTGCTGAGTGCTCAGGCTGGACTGCAGGTAGCAGAGTCGAGGCAGGAGTGAATTGGGCAAGCATGTTACCAAACAACTGATACAGAATAGTTGCCAACATATTCTGCAAAACCGGCAACAAGACCATTGAATCTGGTACATTTGGTGTGGCTATAGTCTCCTAGGAAGAGGACCTCGAAGAAGAAAGAGGTAGGAAGCTTCAGAACCACCGGTTCTAATGGTGGCATGTCTGGAGGAGTTGGCTTAGCTATCTTACCTGAGGGAGACAGGAGAAGATTTAGCTGATTTCCCCCGAAGACGAGGACTTCTCAAACGAGGAAGGTTTGATTAAGGTTGAGGTGAAAGGCGGTAGCCACGTAGAAGACTTCACTGGATTTGGGGTCGGGGTTGGAATTGGGGTCAGGACCTTAGGTAAAGATTTATCCATACCGCCGAATATTTTTTCTACTTGAACTCGACAATTTTTGATCTCTTCTGCATTTTTGATCTCTTATGTTTCCAGGCAGATTTTCTGGGTCACCAGGCCGCAAAGTAGTATAAAATTATATCTAATTATTTGAATAAGAAGCCTAAAAATGGATTAAGAGATATTTGGAGCATTGAGATTAAGCATCATATTAATGCATCTCAATGGCCACGTATTTGGTCTTGGAGAATTAAAGGTACGATGTCAGCATCTATTAGGCAAACATGGTTCTTTTTGTTGCATAGAGCATTCTGGACCCCTACTAGATTACAAAAATTAGATTGCTCTAAGTCTAATAGATGATGGCTTTGTAAAATTGAAGTTGGAACTCTAGACCATCTTTTATTTTATTGTCCATGTATTCAGGCATTTTGGATATCAATATGGGATCAAGTTAATATGTTGATGGAGAGTCATGTGGCTTTATCCTATGACACAGTGATTTTTGGAATGTGTATGAGGGCCAAATGCCAAATATCTGCAGCAAACAATAAATTATTGTTGATTCTTACGGGAGTGGGAATTCAATAGATAACAACTAATTGGAAAGACTGTTCTAGATTGAATTGTAATTTTTGGTGGAACTCAGTTTGTCATGGGATGGGATGGGAGGGATAGGGAGGGAAAAATATTGGAAATATGTTGTTATGAAAAATAAGGAGATATATGTAATAGGATGGGATATTTATTGTTGTACATTACTGGATATAATAAAATGTTTAAAGTGTTTGAGGAAGAAGGATGGGGGGAGGGACAGATTTCATGTCAGATTAATTGTATTATCAAAAAGGGATGTATAATTATATATAAATTTGGAAGGAATATTTTATTGATATGGAAAAGGGTGGGAGGTGGGGGGAATAAAAACATGTATAATAATATTGTTTAAGAATGCCAAGTGTGTTATGTAAATTAATTGTAATAATACTGTACACTTGTTGAAAGAAATAAAAAGGAATAAAGATTAAAAAAAAAAAAAAAAGTAAATACTTTTTAACGTGAAGGAGAGAAGTACTTTTATGTACCTTTGCCTTTTATAGTACTAGCTTTCTACATATATCAGGGAATAATTTCCTCAAGTATTACATAAAGAGATTATCACCTACTTTGAAAGCCAGATTTTTTCTCCTATAGTTCTAATGAAAGATAATATTTTAATTTTACCAAATGCAGTAATAAAGGGCTCTTTTTATCAAACTGTGCTAGAGATTTTTAGCACAAGCTGACATGGGAAAAATGCTATGATGATCACAAAATTACTATAAGCGTCAGAGCATTACTTTGCTGGCCCATGCTCAAAACCTCTAGTGCAGTTTGATAAGAGGGGGATTAGTAACTTTACAAAGTATTAATAGGAAATTAGAATAACCAGAAATACATTATATTTCATAATTGCTATGTTGGACTAAACTTTCCTTTGTGTTTTATTTCCAGGCTGAGTTGACTTTTAATGCTGGAGATGTTATCACTGTTTTTGGTGACATGGATGATGATGGATTCTTCTTTGTAAGTTATAGAATCTGAAACATTGACTCCAAAAATCAGTTTCATGCTCTGTTCTGTAATTTGTTTTACTTAAAAAGATTCTTTTTATTAATTTTTAGATGTTTACAGTCAGCTTTTATATAATATACAGTGAAACTTGAGTAAGACAACCATGTTTATATTATTTGGATTTAGCTCACATCTTTTTAGGTAAGTTACATTCAGATACACTATCCTCCTGTTTTACAAAGCCGCATGGCAACAGCCCTGAAGCCCTTTAAATCTCTATAGGCTTCGGGGCCATTACCATAGCGCAGCCGCTAACGGCGACTTTGTAAAACAGGCCCTAAGTATTTCCCTGTCCCTAGAGGGCTCACAGTTTATCTCAAGTTACCAATCACAACAGAAAGTTGAGTCATTTGAGCTTCAGTGCTGGAGAAGGATTTTATGCATGCCATGAACCACCAGTAGAAGTAACAAATCAATTCTGTTTCTTGAAACCCAAATGATGACATTGCTGACTTGATTGTAACCTCTTCGCTGACTTTGACTGTAACCTCTTCGTCGATTGTCCAGCGCTTCTTGCTGTAAACCGCCTCAAACTTCTATGGCTTTGGCGGTATATAAGAATAAAATTATTATTATTATTATTATTTTGATCACACCGTCAGAAGAGAGAGATCACTGGAGAAGGACATCATGTTTGGGAAGATCGAAGGAACCAGGCAGAGGGCAACCTATAATCAGATGGCTGGACATATTGTAAACAACCATAAGGATGATGCTGGAGGAGCTTTACCAGACTAGCACAAAATTGATTTCTTTTTAGATCTGAAGTTCATCAAGTCACTAAGATACAAGTCGATGGCACCTAACACACACCAATCAATACAATACCCATAGAACAGTGGTCTCAAACTCGTGGCCCACGGGCCACATGCGGTCCGCCAGTTATTATTCTGCAGCCCATGGTCTGGACACGATGATCAAGTGCTCCCTTGCTGCAATCATTTTTCCGTTCAAAGCCGCAGCTGGCGGCAGCTCCGCACCTGAGTCAAAAGCCTCTCTGACATCATAACGTAGGCATAGACCGCGGCTTTGAACAGAAAAACGACTGCAGCAAGGAAGCTGGCCAGAAATTAAATATTCGCCGGCATTCTCTATTATGATATCGTCATGACATTGCACTCCACAGATTTTCTGATACACATGCATTGTGTTTTTTTACACTTTTTTCAGTTTTGATGTGGTTTTTCATGTAACTGTAAGTTCTGGATTGTAGGAATCCTTGAAACCATGTGTGTACCTTATCTGTGATTCCTATTGTATCTAGTATTTGTAGTAGGATGTTGTGATCCACCAGGTCAAATGCTGCGGTGAGAACCAGTTGTATAATCAGCATTTTTCTACCTGTGCTGAAGTGTTGTATTTACTGAAGAAGATTTACACAGCATACCAGAATTATCAGACTATGTGCTGGCAACAAAGATGGAAAGCTGACAGGATTGACGGTCAGTCTAGAGGAGGTGTGTAGGCAGATTGATAGGCTTGAGCAATAAATCCCTGGGAGTGGATGGCATCTATCCGAGGGTCATCAAGGAACTGAAAGGGACCATAGCTGAACTACTTCAACTAATAGCCAATCTGTCGATCAAATTGGGAAAGATTCCGGAAGACTGGAAGGTGGCGAATGTTACACCGATCTTCAAGAAAGGTTCGAGGGGAGATCCGGGAAACTACAGACCGATGAGTCTGACCTCAGTACGGGGAAAGATGGAAAAGTCGCTGATAAAGGACGGCATCATTGATCACCTTGACAGACATGGGCTGATGAGGACCAGTCAGCACAGTTTTAGCAAAGGCAGATCATGTTTGACGAACTTGCTGCACTTCTTTGAGGAAGTAAACAGACAGATAGACAAGGGCGACCCGGTCGACATTGTATATCTGGATTTTCAGAAGGCGTTTGGCAAGGTTCCACATGAATGACTACTTCGGAAAATTGCGAGCCATGGGATCGAGGGTGAAATACTCGCGTGGATTAAAAACTGGCTAGACAAAGGAAACAGAGAGTGGGGGTAAATGGACAATACTCAGACTGGAGTGGATAAATGTAAAGTGATGCATGTAGGTAACAAAAATCTCATGCATGAATACAGGATGTCTGGGGCGGTACTTGGAGAGACCTCCCAGGAAAAAGACTTGAGAATTATGATTGACAAGTCGATGAAGCCGTCCGTGCAATGTGGTGCGGCGGCAAACAGAATGCTAGGAATGATAAAGAAGGGGATCACGAACAGATCAGAGAAGGTTATCATGCCGCTGTACTGGGCCATGGTGCGCCCTCACCTGGAGTACTGCATCCAGCACTGGTCGCCGTACATGAAGAAGGACATGGTACTAGTCGAAAGGGTCCAGAGAAGAGCGACTAAAATGGTTAAGGGGCTGGAGGAGTTGCCATATAGTGAAAGATTAGAGAAACTGGGCCTTTTCTCCCTCGAAGCGATATTCAACATAAACAGCATGCATATAATTTGAACATAAGTTGGTAATTTGAAATCTTTCTATCACCTGTTGTTTTCTGAGCAGTGCCGGGACTTCTGTGCCTCTGCGTACAAGAGTAATAGACACAACACTAACACGCTTATTATAAAATATAATCTAGCAAAAACAGAACGGGTTACAATAAAATAAAATTAGGTACTTGGAACTCCCCTAACTGTCCCAAAGGCTCACAATCTAGCTAAAGTACCTGAGAAAACAATTAGTAAATAGGAAAGATCTAACAATTCAAATAATAAAAAATAAAAAGAATAGCATCAAGTAAATCAAAACCTCAAAGACCCAAAGCAGCACATGGGGCTGAATACCTCATAGCTCACTTACATCAATAGATTCATTAGATTAGCCAGCCCTGCTGCCGAAGTGCAATGGAAATGGAAAGGCTGAGGATATGATTTATAGCAGGAATAATATCCCAATAGTCTCTTAAAGTTATTAGATGTAGAAGGGGCATTTTCAATTTTAGAAACAAGAAAATGTCTCTCTTGTTTAGAAAACGGCTATTTCATAGATGTGTTTGTGCTCAGTGAGTTAATCTTTTTAAACTGTTTTTAAAAAAACTACATCCAGAAGAAAAACACACAAAAGAAACCATTGAGATGTGAGAGGGCCAGTAGACTGGCCACACAGTGCTAGCAGGGCGCCTTAGAGGGCACTGCAGACTTGATATGACCCCCTTACCCAACTATACAGCACAACAATATCACAGCTTTGAAAAGTGGGAGGGATTAATAAAGACAATGAATTTGAGAGTGATGCGTAGAGTCACAATGAGCTAGTCATTAATTGATCAAAGTGGCCAGGAATGTAGCCTTTGATTTAGTAGATTTGAACCACTTCAATACTTAATTTTTATCTTGAACTCTTGGGGGTTTTTGTTTCTTCTTTGGTGGTTTAGTACCATGAAGAAGTCAGTTCAAACTGTAGTAGGGAGCAAATGATAATTGATAACGATGTTCAAGCAGAAAGTTTGTAACGCAGATCTGCTTTGTCAGTTGTTCCAGGGCTGCACCAGTCCTTATGCTAATTATTTGTTTATGTAACAAAACTTATATCAGCGGGTTACAAAATACTTCTATAAAATGAATGACATAACAAACAATAATATGAACATGATGTTTTATAACCCATCCTGCTCACATGTCCATTTATTACTTTGTATCCCACTGTGCTTGTTTTCATCTCATTGTTTTTCTTGTACTCATATAATTGCTGTAGTGTGAAAATAACAAGATAAACTATTTTTTATCTTTATTCTACAGGGGGAGTTGAATGGACACAGAGGTTTTATTCCATCCAACTTCTTAGAAGCCACCTGTCTGGATGGAAAAGTGTTGATGGGGACGTTACCAGAAAACAGGGAAACCCATGAAGCAAGGGAAGAAGCACAGGTAAAATAATAATTCATCTTAATAAAGGAATTAGAATAAAAAAGTATTAATTTTTTTGTTTAGAACTGCATAGATATTATTCTTGTACAATCCCTCTGGAGCCTGAACTATCAGGTAGTGCATCCATTCCGAGGTCACCTGTGCGGCCACACCCCTTGAAGTTCAGTTTGATTCTGCAGCCTTGATGAGAACTTCTAGTTTTCTTCTGCTCATGATTTTATTTCTCAATTCCTAGTCTTTTATTTTCTTCGGTACCGCGGGTTTGCCCTCGTGCTGCGGATCAACTCTGCGAGTGATCCTTCGGCGGGAGATCGCAGACATTTTAAAGTTTGTCTACTTCTGGAGGGTGCTCTGTAAGCCTGAAACTGCAGTAAACCCTTCTGGACAGCCTGCAGATTGAATCGGATCTCCAGGTTCGGGAGCCATCTCTCCCCTGGTTCGTCCGCAAAGGGGTAGAGCGCAGGCTGCTGCGGTTCCGAGGAGGTACGCCGGGATCGAAACCGTGCCACGTGTCTTCCCTGATTTCTCTGAGGGGTCCTGGTGGTCGTGATCTGAGGTGACAGGGAAGTTGAGGTGGCCAGAAGATCTGAAATATCCACTTTAATCAGCTCCTGAGGTAATGATCTCCCTATGCCGGTACTGTGTATTGCTGGCTGCCATTGAAATGCATTGCAGCAGATGTCTGTGGTGTCTGTGAGTCACAGACTTTGCCGATTTTGGGGGGTCCTCAAATCAGGGTTTTAGGGGGTTTCCCTGCATGCCCTGGTCCCCCCACCTGTAAAATCCTAAAATCGCCATTTTTAGCATTTTCCTGCATTTTTAATGGCCGTTTTTCTGTCAAAATCGGCACCCACGGTGGCCATCTTGGATTTTCTTTAATGTTTTTAAAAGTATATTTTTTGGTCTTAGAAGCTTTGTTTCTGCTCCAAACTTCACAGATGGCCACCTCAGGACAGGATGGTATGGATTCATGCCATAGATGCGGCGGCTGGATTCGCGGCCATTTATCCTGTGCGACATGAGCAGATCCTGCGCTCTCCTCCTCCTGAGAGGCCCTAATGCCATTTAATTCCACCGGAGTCGTGATTCCTGCATCCGGGGCGTGGATGATTTTTTTGCGAAATACAAGCGCAGTTTCCGGAAAAAGTCTCCTCAGTCTGCTGATCCTGTGAAATCTGAGACGCACAGAGCGGTTCCAGCCGCCAGTGCCTGTTTTTCACCAGATTTTGGGGCTCTGAAGTATCTGACTGTAAAAAAAAACAAACAACCCCCCCCCAGGAATAAAAGGGGCTTTGCCTGTTTCTCCCACTCAGACTCCAGTACAATAGTCTGTTCCACTTTTGGATGCCAACATGACTATTTGTTCCTTTACTGGGGTACCAGAAAGCAGACAGCTCGTCCCTGTCCTTGCTTTTGCTTCGGTGTCTGTGCTGTTGCTGTCGCCTGGTTCTTCAGCGGAATCAGCAGAAGTGTGGTTAACTTAGCAGATCTGGGTGATACCCAGACCAATGGGTTCCAAGACCTTACGGATCACCAGGCGGAGTGATGGCTCTTCAAGACTAGCCACCTGCCCGTCTTTATTTTTGGTCTACTGTGAACACAGAACCTGGTTCAGACCATGCGGTTCCGACAGAATGTACAGTTCGGAGTTCTATCCCTCCGCTGTATGCCTCCTTGCTGCAATGTGGTTTTGGCGGAAGTGCTGTTAGAAGTCTGGTAGTCCATGGAGGGTTTCCTTATCCTTGGACTTGGCAAAGTTGGATCCCATGGCATCATACTTCAACTAGAGACTGGTCCCGCTGACGATGGATTCAGCCATGGCTCAGGTCGCTAAGCTCCTTTTCCTCAGATGGAAGGATTGTCCTGCAGCATGTTCAGGACTGACAATTGCATTTTGATCTCCAGTGTCATTCTGTTTCCGCTAAAGTGGGAGGGCAAGCTGCAGCAGCCACTTCTGTGTGGCCTGGGAATGTCTGAATTTTTTTGCCCGATGTACTCTGTAGCATCTTGAACTAAGCTCGGAGCTTCTTCAGGCTCCGCTTGGCGAATGACTTGGATTCACCAGTGGTTGGGTGCTACTTCAGCTAAAGGCTCAGTGATCAGGTTCCTTTTACGTGTTCGCTCCTGTTTGGCCAAGGTTTTGATGACCTGTGGCCAGTGTTCAGGTCTGTAGCCTGAGGTGCTCCCGGGCTCTAGACCTCGTCCGACTAGGGGTTTGGGATGGCCAGATATTCGTCCCTGCTGGAGTTCACTGGACCCCCAGTGGCGGGACAGCGTTTCGGAGCTCCCTCCAGTCCTGGCTTTGGAGGTGCAGCGCACCCACAGTTTTTCTAGTCCTGGCCTTCTGCCCCTTCCTAGAGAAAAAATATGCTGCCAGGTCTCTGACGGGCTCCCCTCCCCCGATTCGGGGGGCGGCTTTCGGCCTTCCTTCCAGAATGGCAAATGGTAATCTCGGCCCAGTGAGTCTTCGTTGTGCTCAGGAAAGGTCTTTGACTACAGTTTTTCCAGCCTCTGCCGGAATTCTTCTTGTCCCCTCCTGTGGGAATTCTGGACAGGGCCAACCAGGTGCGAGCCACGGTGCACAGGTTGCTGGATCAGGCAGCTATACAGCCTGTCCCGAAGGGAAACTGTGGCACCGGGAGATACGCTATTTACTTCATCATGCCAATGAAAGAACTCTGAATATTGCTGACCAATTATGGACCTGAAGTCAGTGAACGTTGTCCTATGAGTTCCACGTTTCCGTCTGGAAACGGTGCACTCAGTAGTGGCAGCAGTGGCGCCTGGGGAGTTTTTGGCTTCCTTGGACTTCTCGAAAGTGTACCTCCACATCTCGATTTTTTGTTTTGTTTTTTCCGAATCACCGCAGGTTCCTAAGGTTGCATGTTCTCGGGAGGCACTTCCAGGTCGCAGTGATGCCCATCGGGTTGGTATCGGCACCTGGATCATTCACCACAGACTTGGTGGTGGTGGTGGCTGTCCATCTGCACTCACTGGGGGTGCAAGTCCATCAGTACCTCGATGGCTGGCTGATCAGAGCTCCCTCTTTGGTGGAAGGCCCTTGGCGGTTCGCCAAGCAGTGACTGCTGGACAGTCTCAGCTGGGTGATCCATCTCACAACGTGTCGCTTTGAGCTGCCGCAGGAGTTGGAGTACATGGGGTCTGGTTCCATGTGGGCAGGAACCAAGTGTTTCTGACAGATGCCGGGACGATCAAGCTTCGGAGTACAGTCGGGACATGTTAGTGGCTCCTGCCCAGACAGTATCTGCAGGTATTGGGTCTATTGGTTGCGACCATAGTTGTGATCTGTGGGCAAGGGCTCACATCCATTCTCTTCAGTTATCCCTTCTGTCCCAGTGGAATCCTCAGCGGGATGTGCTGGGGTGAAGTTACCATGCTTGGCAATGACTCACAGCTGTATGGTGTTGTGGTTGAACCTGGTTTCTCTGTGCAGCGGATTCCCTCTGCGCATCTTGGACTGGGTGCCCCTGGCGATGGACGCGAATCTCTTCAGTTGAGGAGCAGTTTGCCGGTCTGTGCTGGTCCATAGTTGGTGGACTGCATTGGAGAGCAAATGGTTGTTCAATCGGCTGGAGATGTGTATGGTCTGTCTGGCCTGCTGCGATTTTAAGGGATTCTCTGTGTATTCTTGGACATTGCGCCGGTGGTTGCCTATGTCATCTTGTCAGAGGGGCATGAGGAGTCCCCTGCTGAGCATAGAGGCTTGGATGCTCATTGCCTAGGCGGAGATGCATCTGATGGCCTTGTCCTCCACTCCTGTGGCAGGGGGGGGGACGTTGTGCCGGTAGACTTCCTCAGTTGTCAGATTCTGGACCCGGGAGCATGGTCCCTGTCTGAGCTAGTGTTCGAAGCCATGTTTCTTCGGAGGGGTCACCCCGCCTTCAATCTGATAGCGTCCTCGGGAAACCGGAAGGTGGACAGGTTCTTCAGCCACCGATGGGAGGTCAGCAGAGCAGGGCTCGGCACTCTGGTTCAACCATGGACTGATGGGGAACTTCTTTATGGCTTTTCCCTGTGGCCTATGATAGGGCGCGTTCTGGGCTGGGTGGCATCTCGCGCAGGTCCGGTGTTCCTTTTGGCCCCGAACTGGCCCGGCTGTCCTTGGTACGCAGACCTGGTGCAGTTGAGGGGTTTGTGTCTTTCTTACCATCGGAGATTGCTCACGCAGGACCCGATAGCCCTTCCAGTTCCAGATGGCTTGGTCTTGCGACCTGGGGAAGTACGCACGGTCTTGCGGACTAGGGGCTTCTCTTCTGCTGTCATTGCCATGTTTTTTCATGGCAACAGGAATTCGATGGGGTCAACCTCCGGGAAGGCCTAGAGCAGGGGTATCCAACCTTTTGGCTTCCCTGGGCCGCATTGGCTGAAAAAAATGTTTCTAGGCCGCACAAATGCGCAAACACTGCAGCAAGACAGAGGAGGGAGCCAGCAAGATGGTAAACACCCAGGGGCAGCAGAGGAAAATACTGCATCGCCCTCAACCGGGGCCGCACAAAATACTTCACGGGGCCACATGTGGTCCTCAGGCCGCAGGTTGAACACCCCTGGCCTAGAGGTGATTTTTAGCCTGGTGTACAGCAGTTCACATGGATCCTTTGGCCCCATCGATGCGCCTGTTCTGGCCTTCCTGTGGGTTAGAAACATAGAACATGACGGCAGAGAAGGGCCGATGGCCCAACAAGTCTGCCCACTCAAGAACCCTCCCTCCAACTAGTCTGCCTGGAGTATCTATCGATTGTGCATAACTCCGTAGTACTCCCACCTGTTTGTCCCATCGACTCTTGAAGACGAGCACGCTACTGTCCTCAACCACCTGCTGGGGAAGATCATTCCATCAATCAATCACCCGTTCAATGAAGAAGTATTTCCTGGTGTCGCCATGAAATCTTCCTCCCTTAAGTTTTAGTGTCGCTCAGGAAGGGTCTGGCGGTTTCTTCTTCCAGGTCCCCATTGCGGGACTGTTGTGTTCGGGTCCCTCTTCTCTTGGGGGTTCTCTGGTATTTCCCCAAGATGTTGTAGCTTCTTACCGGGGTGGGGTGGGGGGGGGCGTGGAGGCTGCGGCCTCCCTTGCGACTGCCGGGTTCTCCAAGGGATTTGAGTCTGGCTCTCCACTCATTGGCTCGTCTGATCTATGAACCCCTGGCTGGGATTTCTCCGAGAGATGTTGCCATCAAGACTAATTTCCTCGTTACGGTCGCTTCTGCTCAGGGTCTGTCAGAGCTTCAGGCTATGTCATGCAGGGATCCTTTTCGCCGCATTACAGTGTCTGCGGTTGTTTTGAGGACCGTGTCTTCTTTTCTTCTGCACGTGGGGTCAGCAGTCCAGGTCACCCAGGTAGTTCGGCTACCCACTTTTATTCTGTAGGTTCCGTGTTATGCGGTTACCCACTTTTATTCTGTCGGTTCCGTGTTTTGCAGTCTCTGGAGGTGCAGCATCTCCTTTTGAGATGCCTTGAGGTTACTTCCGTCTATTGGACCATCTGTTTGTTCTGGCGGGCCCCGCACACCGGAGTCGGCCTGCTTCCGAGGCTACCTTCTTGCATTGGTTGCATGCGGGCATTTCTGTGGCCCATGTGATGGCGGGGAAGCAGCCTCCCCTTGGCATGAGGGCTCACTCTCTGGAGGAAGAGCTTCCTCATGGGCTGACTCTGAGGTGGTCTCGCCTGAGGAGATTTGTCGGGCGGCCACGTGGGTTTCCCTTCATATTTTTTTTACCAGCTTGTTGTGGCAACTATGGGTGTTGCGGCCTTTGGCCCTTCTGTTCTGGCGGCAGGCTCATTGGGCCCCCCATGAGATTTGGAACTGCTTTGATAAGTCCCGATAGTTCAGGCTCCAGAGAGATTGTACAAGAATGAAAGATTAGGTTTCTTACCTCTGCTAATCTTCCTTCTTGTATATCTCCTCTGGAGCTTGAACTCCCGCCCATCTGTTTTGTCCAATTCGCAGGTTGCCTACCAGTAACTGGTAAGTTGGCTTTCTCCCTTTGACCAGCCTCGCTACCATTTCCCTGAGTGTCCTTTTATTTAAACTTATGGGGTTTTAGGGATCCTGGGATGGTGCCCCTTCTCTTTAGGCTGGGTCTTCTTTAGTGACCTGTTCCTCAGTTTTGCAGGTGTGAAATGTTTCAATTTCTTATTATCCTAACTTAGCCTTTTATTGGCGGTTGTTAATTATGTATTTGGTTATCATGAGCAGCACTGATTTGTACCGGGAGTCCCCGCACCCCCCTCTCTTTTTCTTGTGTTTCCTGTTTGTATTAGATACTCCTGGCTTTGCTACCTACTGAACTTCAAGGGGTGTGGCCGCACAGTTGACCTCGCAGAGGGGGTTGGTGTTATTTTTAAGTTCTGCAGCCAGGCTCCAGAGGAGATATACAAGAAGGAAGATTAGCGGAGGTAAGAAACCTAATCTTTCATTCTTGAGTGCTTTATATCATTTTATATGATACATTAATTATGTAGGAGAGTATTCTGTTGCAAAGACATAGGATTGTATACTGTAGCTATTGCTTCTCAGTATTTGCAAACTTTACAGAAGGGCATCGCTCAAAACTCTCAACTCCGGATGCCCTTCTTTCTTTAACTATCCATAAGGAAGTCAATCTATGAAACACAAAACCAAGGCACTCTTTTCTCTAGTGCTTACATCTTGGATGTTAAAGGGCAATAATCTTTTCTTTTGGTTGTTCTAATAACATCAAGGGAAATCAAAGGAGCAATCTGTTATAGGCTTATACTCATTCAGATGGAAAAGGTTTACTATTTGGTGTAACAGTAAAAAAAATTCTATTTTTCGGAGTATGGCTCAAAATTCAACTCAATATTCAAGTTAGCACTAACGCTGCTGATTCTTCTCCTGTCATAGCAAGTTTTCAGTGACAGGGTAATTGATTCTTCCATCCGTCAAATTTCTGCCTGTGTCAGCTAACTGCAAGTATTTTTGATCACTCGTTTAAAAAAAAAAAAAAAAAACCCCAACAAAAAAAACAGGCCAGATTTATTTTCGTCAAGACAGCTTGGCACAGAAAAAAAAAAAGACAAACTTGCCTCACAGAACAACACAAAACCGGCAGAAAAATCAATTGTACTTCTCACTGACAAAACGCAAGTATTTCTTATTCAGTGTTTTACTTCACAAGCTTTACCTAGTTCATCTCTTAAACGTCAGCAAGCGAGTGTTCTCGGTTCGTTTTTCAAATTTTTCAGTGGCAATTAAGACAGCGAAGACTCCTGCCGGCTTCATGTCAGCTGCTTCCCCTTCTACGCCACTCTGTGCCGGCATAACAAAAAAGCTGGCGAAACAGCTGATTTTAGCTTCCTCCCCACAGAGCTCTGCTTTGGCTCCAGTGGGGGAAGATAGCGTTCAGCCACCTAAGCTGACAATTCTGAAAGATTCAACACAGGTAGCGCCGCAGAAGAAAAAGGACAAGAGAAAAAACCCAATGGTGCAAAGGCTGAACACCCCCCTCTCCACCGTCGGCAGCTGCAGTGGCATGTCCCACTAAAAAAGCTTCAGAGCACAGCCTTTCAGTAGCGGCTACATCAAAGGGGATTCCTGCGGGCCAGACAGCAGCCTCGCGTTCCTCCCCCCTGCTCTCATTGATTTACCTGCAGCGTTTCACTCACAGCAGGTAAAGGCAGTTTCAAAGCCTAAGAGAGCTGCTCCTCCACTGGCTGTGGACACTCAGCAGGTGCCTGAAAAGAAATTAGCCCTGTCTCCTTCAGTGCTAGGCTCTCCTACTCCTGCTCCCCAATCTTTGGCTAATTTTTTCACCTTTGTTCCAAAAATTTATGCAAGATAGTGCAGAGCTTTTTCAACAACCAAATCCTGCACCTTCCATTCTATTCCTATTTTGAATCCTCAGCAATGCCCTGACTCTGACAACTCTGTACCCTCGCAAGCTGTGCTAGACATACCCCCACAGCTGGAATGGAGCCCTGGAACTGCCATCTGCTCCTCTCCTACCCAAGGGCCGTCGTCTCCCACAGAATGGTCAGACCAGCAAGAGCATTTACCTATAGATGCAGACCCTGTCTCTACCTCAGCCGCTTGCCACAGAGAAGCATTCCTATCCCAAGGTTTACAGATTCTCAGTCCGGATGCAACTCCCTCAGGAAGCAAGGATTTCCAAACCATCCTTCAATCCTGCAAATCAGGGAACTTATTGCCTTGCCAGTGCGTCTGATCCTCTAGGATCTGCTACTTAGTAATTGGCAAAAAACATGGTCTATATCCACGGCTTCCAAGCACCTGGAGATCAAATACAAGGTGCAAAAGGCTCCTGGGCATGATTCCCTTCAACTTCCTCCCCATTCTATGGTTTCAGAGTCAGCCATCAAAAAGGGTAAGGCTTCTAGGTCCATCACTAATGCTCCTTTGGGTAAGGACTGTCATCTCTTGGACTCTACAGGCTGCAAGGTCTACCAGGGCGCAATGCTTTCCTCAAGAATTATGGCCCATCTGCTCCAGATTCTGCATTATCAGCATTCAATCTTACAGCAACTGGAATCAGCTTCCTCGAGTCCGTCCCCAATTTGCAGGTGGCTTTTCAAGAATCCACTTACCATTTAATCAAGACAAACTATAACACCTATGATATGATCACTAGGACAGCAGCTGTGGTCATAGCTGCCAGACACACTGCATGGCTGAAGGCATCAAATCTTACAGAAGATCTTCATGATAGGCTAGCACAGGGGTGAGCAACTCCAGTCCTCAAGGGCCGTAATCCAGTCGGGTTTTCAGGATTTCCCCAATGAATATGCATGAGATCCATTTGCATGCACTGCTTTCAATGCATATTCATTGGGGAAATCCTGAAAACCTGACTGGATTCCAGCTCTCAAGGACCGGAGTTGCCCACCCCTGGGCTAGCGATGCTCCTTGCTTAGGAGACAGTGTCTTTGGTGAAAAGGTGAAGGACACCGTTACACAACTAAAGAAGGATTCCTCAGCCAGCTGAGAACTTGCTGCACATCCCTCGGATCAGTCTAACCAATTTTGCCGCCCTTCTTCTAATCTTCCCTACCGAAGAACATATCAATCACAACAGTTCCTCCAGCAATATTATCCAAGGAGAAGATTTGCACCTTATCCCAGAGCTCCTTTGCAGCGTTCTCAAACTTCTCAGTATACACCTAGACAATGTCCTCGGGGCGATAAGCAGCCAGCTGTTTCCCAACTCTCGGGACTCAAGCCTACCCCTAGTTTTTGACCATCTTCCAGTGGGGGGGGGGGGTCTGGCCAACTCATTTTTACTTAATTTGACAGCAGATCACAACAGATCAATGGGTCCTCAGCATTGTGCTTCAGGGATATCGACTAAATTTCCAATCCCATTTCCTGCCTTCCAAATCTCCACCACCATCCACAGTTCCTCCGCTACATGTATCCCAATTGGCAGTGGAAATCCCACTTCTACAAAACAATGCCATAGAAGAAGTCCCGCCTCTTCAGATCAATCAGGGGTTCTACTCAGAATTTTTTCTTATTTCCAAGAATACACAAGGCCTTTGTCCAATTCTTGACCTCAGACCTCTCAATATCTGCCTAAAAAGGGAAAAGTTCAGAATGCTCTCCCTTCCTGTGATTCTGGCCCCTCTCGTACTCGAAATACCTACCTGTTCTCCTTTCCCTCCCTGAAGGGCTGCCTCTACAAAAAATTTCTTGATCGATCCCTAGCATTCCAAGCGGGCAAATGGAACAAATGCCTCTCTACTCTCATCTCCAATTCCCCCCACTATCAAAACATTCAGGAAGTTAACTAAAACCTACCATTTTGACAAATTCCTCTGATCTAACCTCCCTCCTCCTCCCTTCTCTTCTGACCTCACATTGAGAACAGTATGTCTGTTCAGTAAGAAACTGACTTGATGATTGCCTATAATGGTGATGTGCAGCTCCATTAGATTTTAAACTGAATTTGTTGAATTATCTAACTGATAATTTAAAGAATGGAAAATTCCTCACTAATAATGGTCATATTATAATAACTCCAATCCCCAAAAAACCCAAAGAATCATTAGCATTAATCACTAATTATAGACCAGTAGCATCCATTCAATTTTTTGTAAAATTTATGGAAGGATTGGTCCATTCTCAATTAATGGAATATCTTGATCAATTTTCTCTCTTGCATGAATCTCAATCTGGTTTTAGACCTTTATTTAGTACCGAGACAGTAATTGTGGCTATTTTGGACAATTTACGTTCTTTGTTTAGTAAAGGTCTTAATGCCTTGATCATACAATTTGATATGAGTTTTGCATTTGATTTAGTGGACCATGGGAAATTGCTGCAATGTTTGGATGCTATTGGCACTAGAGGAGAGGTGTTGGAATGGTTTCGGGGCTTTCTCATGTCTCGCACCTATCAAGTTCGTTTCAATAATGATCTTTCAAGTATTTGAAATAATTCATCTGGCATTCTGCAAGGTTCACCATTGTCCCCATTGCTCATTAACGTTTATATGTCATTATTAGGTATGTAATTGTCCCAGCTGGGGATAAACCTGTTTAGTTATGCAGATGATTTTACGATCATTATTCCATTTGCTATTTCTCTTTCTGAAGTTATTCCTAAAGCAACAGAAGTATTAGGTCTAATGGGGCAATGGATGACTGAATTTAGACTGAAGCTTAACTCAGAAAAAAACAAAGTTTTTTGTAGCTTCACCACGCCCATTTGATACTAAAACATCATTGTGTATAAATAAATTCAGCTGTCCTATTCAATCTACCATTAAGGTTTTGGGAATAATACTGGACCAGGGCTTGAACCAGGTGGACTCTTTGGTCAGAAAAGGTTTCTTTACTCTTTGGAAGCTTCAGTCCATTAGGGCATATTTTGATGTTTCATCATTTAGAGTCTCTTATACTAAACCAGCCTGATTATTGCAATATTGCCTATTTGGCAATTTCCCCGAAGAATATGCAACGATTGCGAATAGTACAAAAAGCGACAGTCAGCTGATTTTTAGATTGAAGAAATATGATCATGTAACACCCTCCTATCGAGTACTGCATTGGCTGCCAATGGAGACGTGGGTGAAGTTTAAGTTTGGTTGCTTCTGTTTTAAGGCTTTGTTTGGTTTAGCTCCCAAATATATAATTGAGCTTTTCTCTTTTGCAACCAACAGACATAAGAGAAACTCGCATCTGAATTTAATTTTTCTGCCTGTTAGAGGATGTAAACTTAAAAAACATCATCAAAATCTTTTTTCATATCAAGCAGAGTTATGGGGTAAGGATTTAGAACAATTGCTTTTGCTTACTGACACTTATGGGGAATTTAGGAGACATCTAAAAACATACTGTATCTGTTTTCAAAGTATATGGGCAGCTAATTCGTTAAAAAATTCTATTATGTACTATTTTGATCATTTTAGTGTCTCTAATTATTGGCTTTTAACTTTTTTAGTTCTATTCAACTACTTTTATTGTGTGCTTTGTTTTGTTTTTTAAACTATTGTAAATCGCATAGAACTTTATGGCCTTGCGGTATATAAACTGATTATTATTATTATTAGATGAGTGGCTAAGATTTTTGAAAGGATCTTAAGGTCAACATTTATCAATGATATTGGTCTATAAGAGTCTGGCAGTTTATCTTTCCACGGTTTAGGAATCAAAGTGATTAAAACACCCTTCTCTTTAGCTACCGAATAGTCAGGGAATCGTCAAGGAAAGTCAGGGATCGTCAAGGAAAGTGATAGTATTTGGTAGAATTCAGGGATATGCCCATCCAGTCCCAGAGCGGTCCCCCGTTTCAGCCCAGAAATCACTTTCTGTACCTCTTTAGCCTGGAGAGGGCTACTTAAATTATTCAGGGCTGTTTAAGAGACGAGCAAGCCCAGAATCAGCTAGATAATCAACTATAGGAGGCCCTCTCAGGAGCCAAAGGGTTGACATAAAAGTTCTGAAAATAAGTATAGAAAATTGCATCTCTATCCTCAGATTTATTAACAAAGCGCCCATCTTTCCTCTCCAAACAAGAGATGTAACGGGACCCCTGACAACTTTTAGTGATAGATGCAAGAGGTGTCCAAGTCTGTCGCCATACTTGTAATATTGAAATTGACTATAAGGGAGCATCTTTTTCATTCTCTCGTGAATAAGGGAAGTCAAGGCTACTTGAGTAGCAAACCATAAATCCCTGTTGGACTGAGTGGGATGAGTCAGGTATTTGGTCTTATCCTTCCAACTGCGCTTCTCTAAAAGTAGAATACCTTGAGCTATGCGTTTTATTTTGGGCTGCAATGTATGCTATTATATCCCCCCTTAGGACCACTTTAGCTGTTTCCCAAAATAATGGGGGGTCCTGCCTATGTTGTTCATTAAAACTGGCGAATTCCTCCCATTTATTTTGTAGAAAGGTATGAAAATCGGTGTCAAACAAATATGCCGGAAATCTCCAGCTATTGGTCTTCAGCGACCAACCAGGCAGCTCAAGAGTAAACCAGATTAATGCATGATCTGATACCTCAGTAAGGCCTATCTCCGCTCCTTTAAAAAAAGGCAAATTCTGTTTTCGAAATAAAAATGTAATCAAGCCTGGAAAAGGTGTTGTGAGCCCTAGATAAGTGTATTTAGTCTCATTCCGTGGGGTAAAGGAGATGCCAGTGGTCCACCAGCATTAATGCCATACAAAAAAAAAAGGTATGCCCCTGGCTCCCCTGCCTCCCACCAAACGAACCGCTGAGAAGTGATTCAACTGAGAGTCCAGGACCTGATTCAAATCTCCCGCTAGTAGTAGTGGATTAGATGTGTCTTACATTCCAAAATTGACTAACTCCATGTAGAAAGCATGGCTGTATGTTTTGGGTACGTAGACTGTCAATACCTGAACATTGTACTGTGTGTGTTAACTTGTAATAGTATATAGCGGCCTTGAGCATCTTTCTTAACTACCTTGATTTCACATTGTAAATTTTTTCTAACACTGCAACACCCGCTCGTTTATGGGAAGAAGAGGAAAATATATATCTAACCCATGAGCTTCAAAGTTTCACATGCTCAGTGTCGGTCATCTTCGTCTCCTGTAAACATGCTATGTCAGCTTTATAGTGTTTAAATAATGTTAGAATTTTGGTCCATTTCACAGGAAATGAAATACCAGATACATTCCATGACATCATTTTGAGACCCTTAGCCATCACAGAGTACCCATAAGAAAGGAGAAGCCAATCCCGTTACCTGTATATATGGAAAACTTCCCGGAGCCCAGTCCCCCTCCAGGAAGTATACCCAGCAAATAATAAAACAGAAAAACATTATCAGAGAGAAAAAATACCACAAGTATCTTGAGAATCCTTTACAATCCATAAGGCAAATAATGTACAGTGACACTAAAAACCACCTGGCATTTCTAAACCCTCCCCCCCCCCCCCCAATTCCCTCCCTACCTCCCCCCCCCATCCCCAACTGCATTCATACTGAGAGTCACATTTTCTTTGAAACCACAGAGAATCTCTTTTTTATGTATAAAATTATGTTTGAGTGTTGTCCTCCTGGCGGCAGCCCTCTCAACACACAGTGTTCGCTCAGGCTAAGGTAGATTCTTTAGTGCACCAAACGCATGGCCCTGCCAAGTGAGGGAGCCGTGGTATTAAAGGAGATAGGCAGGATTACAGAGTGAATGTGATACTTAATAGACAGTTCAAGGTGCTGGCCATGGGAATCGAAGCAGCTTCAGCGGCCTCTTTTGTGTCACATACTTGTCATACCAGACTGCATGGGCTTGCACTGGTGGAGAGCGAGCCTTTGTCCCAGCTTCTATTAACAGGGGTGGATTACATGACCGATGATGTCTATTACATCGTCAGAGTCATGAGCAAAGACTCGGTGTATTCTATCTCAGCCCACAGAATGCTCTGGATCTGGCAATGGGAGTGAGATTCCACCTCCAAGGCTACCCCCAGCAGACTACCTTCAAATGGCAAAGATTGTTCGGAAAGGGGCCAGCATGACAGACTGTCAGCCTTCATCTCTACCTGAGAGCAGACCATGAACCTCAAGAGGTTCCAGATGCTTTTGGCAGTATTCAGGAGCAGAGAATCATACCAGGGATCAAGACAGAGATTTTCAGTACCCAGGCGGAATGAAGCCTCCAAGAAAGCACAATGACGCCAGGTCTGGAGCCATTCTCCTGAAGATAGGGGGATGATTAAGAACATAAGAATTGCCGCTGCTGGGGCAGAACAATGGTCCATCGTGCCCAGCACTCCGCTCTCGCGGCAGCCCCCAGGTCAAAGACCAGTGCTCTAAATGAGTCCAGCTTCACCTGCGTACATTCCAGTTTAGCAGGAACTTGTCCAACTTAGTCTTGAATCCCTGGAAGGTGTTTTCCCCTATAAAAGACTCCGGAAGAGTGTTCCAGTTTTCTACCACTCTGGGTGAAGAAGAACTTTGTACGGAATCTATCCCCTTTCAACTTTAGAGAGTGGAGAGGGTAAACAATCTGTCTTTATGTGCTAAGTCTATTCCCTTCAGTATTTTGAATGTTTCGATCATATCCCCTCTCAGTCTCCTCTTTTCAAGGGAGAAGAGGCCCAGTTTCCCCAATCTCTCACTGTAGGGCAACTCCTCCAGCCTCTTAACCATTTTAGTCGCTCTTCTCTGGACCCTTTCGAGTATTACCATGTCCTTCTTCATGTATGGCAACCAGTGCTAGATGCAGTACTCCAGATGAGGATGCACCATGGCCTGATACAGCGACATGATAACCTTTTCTGATTTGTTCGTGATCCCCCTTCTTTGTCAGTCTTAGCATTCTGTTCGCCCTTTTCGCTGCTGCCGCCCCTGGGCACAGATTTCGTCAGACCATTGGGTGCTAGAAATCATTTGGAGTAGTTAAAAACTTGAGTTCGCCCATCACTTAGCAGACTGGTTTGTGGACTCCACAGCAGGGTGCCCAGAGAAGGGAAGCAAGGTCTCAGCTACAGTTTAGAGACTGATAGATATTCAGGCCATAGAGCCTATGTTGCCCGAGCATCGGGCTTGGGCAGATACTCCATATAGTGCCCAAGAAAGGCTCAGAAGATTAGAGACCCATTCTCAATCTCACGCATGTCAATGCAGCGCTGAAAGTTCCGGGGTTTCAGTTGGAGGCAGTGCACTTGGTTCTTGTGGTGGTGGTGCTGGGAGGGGTGATATCTGGCTTCTCTGAATTTGAAGGAAGCCTACCTATATATTCCCATCTTTTCCGGAACACAGGAAATTCCTGATATTTCATTTCTTGAAGAACCATTACTAGTTGTCCCTTTGGTCTGGCAACAGCACCTTGCATGTTCACCAAGGTGATGGTGGTGGTAGCTGCACATCTCTGCTGGACTGGATTGCAGGTGCATCTAGACCAGGACAACTGGCTGATCAGAGCTCCTTCATTCTCAGAAGGAGAACACACGGTGGCTTACGTGAATCAGGTCCTGCAGAGCCTGGGTTGGACAGTGAATTTCAGAAAGAATCAGCTAGTTCAGTCCCAGTTTCTAAAATATCTTGGAGTCTTCTTCAACACATCAGAAGGCTGTGTCTATCTTCCAGAGGCATGCAAACAGAAGCTTTGTACCCAGATAACAAACTTGTTTGCCAAGCCAGTTCTGTCCATGTGACATTACCTCCCAATGCTAGGCTCTATCGCTGTTATGATGGATGTGGTCCAGTGGGCCTGCTGATAACGGAACTGTGCAATTTTAAGAAAATGCTGAAAAAACATCTTTTCTGTAGGATGAAACATGGGACCTAAACTGGTATGTGTCTAGGGGAGGCGCTGGTAACCTCTTTGTGATTTTCACGGGGTTTTATATTATTTTTATGTTATGATGTTTGAAATTGCACCTGCCTACTGTCTCAGAATCCAAACTGAAATTTTGGATGTCAGCCAGACCTCAAGGGTATGAAACATAGATACATGATGGCAGATAAAGGCCAAATGGCCCATCCAATCTGCCCATCCACAGTAACCATTATCGGCTCTCTTTAAAAGATCCCAAGTGCCTATACCACGCTTTCTTGAATTCAGATACAGTCTCTGTCTCTACCCTCCTCTCCCGGGGGAATGTTTGAGCTCCATAAATGTTTCTGATTGATATGATTATTTCAATATTTGATTGTTCAATGATAATGTTTAACATGTTTGTTATATTTTCAGAGCAATACAGTACATGTGTTTCTATATAGGGCTATCGCCTGCTTTGGTACAAACTGAATGGGGCAGCAGACCCTTCTACTGAAGGAAGAGGTGTTAAAATCTGGAGTGTATTCCTGCATGGCTTACGAGCATGGGGAGAATACCGTACCATCCAGAATTACACACCTATCTATTAGAAAAGATATTAGCAAGGTAAGAACCTAATCTCTTTTTGCATTGTGTTTAGTTCATTTACTTTGATAAAGAAAAATTAATGTCCACTCTTTATACAGTAGAATTCTGGCTTATAGGTAGAGTAATTTTTTATACAGTGTTTTATATATTGCAGAAAATTGTTTGTTGTAAAAATGATAACCTTACACTGATTTATTTTTAACCATTAATGTTTGTGGTAGCTGTTTAATTTGCAAATATTTTGTTATATAAAAGCTGATAATCAAACTGTTCAAATTACAGTAGGCTTGAAGAAAAAAAGTTAAAACCATCGGAAATTTAATCTTTTGTTCCTAGGCCATGACTTTAAAAATCAGTGCTTAGTGATGAGTGTAAAATAATGTTCACAAAGTACTATTTAAAAAAAGCAATTTGGTAGCATTGTTTATTTAATAAAAGTATCATTTCTATCCATCTACTCTATTTTTGTTAAAAATACATTTTTATTGGACAAGCTAACAGAATACTCTGTTACTTTCTGAAAGAATAGTTAGAAAGTTATCATTTTCTAATTACTTTCATCTTGTTTATTTCTGTCTGTGAACCAATGATGGTAATGTTCAACAGATATTCAACAGAGAAGACTCAAGTAGTAGACTTACATAGAGACAGACAGAACATCCATGTAAGTCAACAAGAGCTCTCACTAACCCTAAATGCCCTACCTGTTGCCACAGTGTAGAGCTAGATGTAAAATGCATAACAATATTTTCATTACGTACCCCTTTGCCAGTCAGGTTTTCAGGCTATCCACAAAGAATATGCATAAACTTGATTTGCATTCACTGCTTCCATTATATACAAAGTTCTTTTATGCATATTCATTGTGGATAGCCTGAAAACCTGACTGGCAAAGGGGTACTCCAGGAGTGAGTTGAGAAACACTAGTCTAAGCTACCCCCTCATGCTCACTGCTTGATATAGATATAAAATATTTATTCTGGTGCAAAAGGCACATCAGTCTTGACCAGTGAAATATTTTCCTTTCTAACTTCAAGTTTTTCAGTTGTGCCTCCTTCCTTACTGGGCCTTGTTGTAGTTCCTCAGTCTTTTCATCTACTTGCGAGTTGGAAGATGTTTATCTGATCTGCTCTGAGTGTACTTTATTATTTTGGGGGTTTTATCCAGATTTAGAGGCTTTTTGGTCCTCAGGAGGCCCCCAGCAGCCTTGGGGCACCTCTGAGCAGAAGTCTGTGTGTGGCGCAGTGGTTAAAGCTAGAGTCTTACCACCCTAAGGTTTTGGGTTCAAACCCATGCTGCTCCTTGTGACCCTGGGCAAGTCACTTAATTCCCCCCATTGCCCCAGGTACATTAGATAGATTGTGAGCCCACCAGGACAGACAAGGAAAAATGCTTGAGTACCTAGAAAAATTCATCTAAACTGTTCTGAGCTTCCCTAGGAGAATGATATAGAAAATTGAATAAATAAACAGGGCAACCCTTTTACAGGGAACCTGTTTAGCCAGACTGCATTAACATTTGTGGCACTTGGGGTCCATTCCCTTAGCAGCAAGGCTTGTTTCTGGTTAGTCCTCAGTAAGGCTCCGTACGAGGCTTTGAAGGAGGCATCTCTAATGGATCTTGCTGTTAAGACAGTTTCTCTGGTGACTATCACCTCGACAAGAAGAGTGTCTAAGCTGCAGGCGCTCTCATACAGAGAGCCGTTTCTCAAATTTACAGAGACTGGGGTATCCCTGCACATGTTACCTTCCTTTTTGCCAAAAGTGTTGAACATGCTAAATTAAGGAAATGGTGTGTGGGGAACTATGTAGCCTCTTCAGCTCAGGGTAAAAAAGGTGGTGTGATCATACTTTTTCAGAAGGGACCTGTTTCTCAAGTGGATCAGGTCTGGGCAGATATGATAGAGACTTTTAAATAACTAAGTGATGTAAATGCATATGAGTTGAGTCTCTCATTTGAAAAGAAGTTCTGGAATGACAGGGCATAGGATAAGAACATAAGATTTGCTGCTGCTGGGTCAGACCAGTGGTCCATCGTGCCCAGCAGTCCACTCACGCGGCAGCCCTTAGGTCAAAGACCAGTGCCCTATTTGAGTCTAGCCTTACTTGCAAATGTTCTGTTCCAGTAGGAACTTATCCAACCTTGTCTTAAATCCCTGAAGGGTGCTTTCCCCTATAACAGCCTCCGGGAGAGTGTTCCAGACCTCCACCACTCTCTGGGTGAAGAAGAACTTCCTTACGCTTGTACGGAATCTTTTTCCTTTTAACTTTAGCGAGTGCCCTCTCGTTCTCTTCACCTTGGAGAGGATGAACAATCTCTCTTTCTCTACTAAGTCAATTCCCTTCAATATCTTGAATGTTTAGATCATGTCCCCTCTCAGTCTTCTCTTTTCAAGGGAGAAGAGGCCCAGTTTCTCTAGCCTTTCGTTATACGGCAACTTCTCCAGCCCCATAACCATTTTTGTCGCTCTTCTCTGGACCCTTTCAAATAGTACTATGTCCTTTTTCATGTATGGCAACCAGTGTTGGACGCAGTATTCCAGGTGGGGGCGTTCCATGGCCCGGTATAATGGCATGATAACCTTTTAAGATCTGTTCATGATCCTCTTCTTAATTATTCCTAGTATTCTGTTCACCTTTTTTGCCGCCACCCCACATTGCGTGAATGGCTTCATTGACTTGTCTACAAGTACTCCCAAGTCTCTTTCCTGGGGGGGTCCTCTCCGAGTACTGCACCGGACAGTTACCGAGAGGCTATAATATCACCAGGCCAGGCATTTGACTCAACAAGAGATATCTTGAGTCTCAAGATCGACTCTGCGGTGGAAACGCCTATGGAAAATTTGGAATCAGAGGTACAAGGCAGACAAGAAGGAAACCTGCTGGGTGAGCAAATTAGAACAGTGCCTGAAAATATATTTTCAATCACTAAAACTACTGAGGTTACTTTAGAGTCTTTATGGGACCTGGTGGTGCGAGCAGAAGGAGGAATTAAAAGATCTTAAACAAGATTTGATTTCTAAAAAAGTAAAGGTGGAAAAAATAGATTAAAGACCTTTCAGGTTTAAAACAAATACAAGATACACTGATTAAAGAGGAAATTAATTAATTAATTAAAGGAGGAAATGAGACATTATGGAAAATAACTATCGTTCTAACAATCTCAGTTTGTTGAATTTTCCTAAAGTGCCTTCTATGTCACCAAAACATGTTAAGGAAATATTTCATTGAAATTTTGAGCATTCCTCCACTTACACAAATTTATTATTTACCAATTAAAGAGCAGCAACAGTTAACGGAACAAAATCAACAAGAATTGCAGCTGGATATAACAATTTTAGAAACTTTGCTCAAAGAACTAGCTAAACCTGCGACTCTTAATCACGGTGGCATTATTACCTGATAAAAATTGGATTTTGAAATTATATTTCAAAAATAGATATAAAGAATTTCTTGGACAGAAAATTCAAATATTCCCAGATGAAACCTGGGAAACCCAGAAACAAAGGCATCAGTTCTTGATTTTTAAACCTGGAGTAATTGTGTTTAGTGGTGTTTTCTTTCTTAGGTATCCATGTAAATGCATTAAGTACAGATCTCAAAAATTTGTATTCTTTGATCCAACTCTTTCCCTGAGACGCCTTGAAGGAGAAGGACCAGCATGTTAAAATGAAGCAATTTGGACTCCCAGAACTAGTAATCAGATAATTAGCTTTCCTGATATTTGGATAATATTCCAATTTTTCTTTTTTTCACTCAATAATCTTGGATCCAAACAGAGGTCTCTAGATTGATTAAGTAATGATTTATTAGTATATTTTGTTTGTTTTAATACGCTGTAAGTCTTGTATCAGTCTTTGCTGTACAAGGCATTTGGTGCTTGACAGTGTTTCAAATTAAAAAAAAAAAAAAAATATATATATATATATACAACTTGCATCAGTGATGTCTCAATGTCATTTTCATGAAGTATATGTCTGGTCAGAGATCACAACGGTTTATATATAATACATTCGATAATATGTAATACACATATAGTAGAAAATAGAATTCCATTAAAAATAGGAAAGATCATATTCACTTGCAACCACAAAAAAGTACAATTCTAAAACAAAATCAAAAACTAGAGTTAAAGTGAACACATTGACCTGGCATCCCTCATAGAAGAAGTTAAAAGCTAGATGAAAAAAGTAAGTCTTCAAAAGACCTTTAACTTTGGTTAGGGAAAGGAAGGAGGTAAATTATTTTGTACTTTTTGTGATAAAAAGAAAAAGGCAGAATTTCTGGTATACTCATAATGGTTATTTTTTGGCAAGGGTAGAACCAATTGGTGAGCATCAAGGGAATGCAGGATGCTAGACAGGACATATGGTATAATCAAGGATGAAAGAAAGAGTAAGTTACCCAAATGAAGGGCTTTTGAGAGTGATGCAGATGTATGATATTTTACACAAGACGGTTTATTTAACAAATGTATATGCAGGTCTTTAGATGTTTTTATGATATTCTTTAGAGAGAATTTTTGGGCTAATTCAGTACTCCCACTTAGTTTAATTTAGCATACACATATGCAAGATTTTTTTACATTCATTTGTCTTACATTTTTACTTAGGAAATTTGTCTGCCTAATTTGTATACCTTTTCTTATTTTAAGGACTCCTCAAGACCGCATATCATTTCCGCCATACTTTTTGTTAATTATTGACTGGTATGTTTTATTCCTTTACAGCACTTTTTTCACTTCTTAAGATGTCACAGTCTTCTTATCTTGTGATGCTTCTAATTTTTAACTTTTTTTTCTAAATTACTAGAGCCTGGACCAATATGATTTGAATAATGACCAGTCAACAAAAGGTAGAAAAAATAATTTTATTTTCTGTTTTGTGATTACAATATGTCAGATTTGAAATGTGTATCCTGCCAGAGCTGGTGTTAGACCGCGAACGTGAGCTAGGATTTAGCAGAGAGAGGCAAAGTCTTTTTGTTTGCTTATTTTGTTTACACCACAGCGCTAGTGTGGATAGGAGAGGGCAAAGGGGGTAAAGAGGCTATAAAATAGACCCACCAGGATGTTTGAAAAAAACACCCAATTGGGCAGGAAAATCGAATCAATATATTCGATTCAAAAGGCTGAATTGAATCGAATCAAAAAATTTTTTTCCTGAATCGGCACTACTTAAGATCTTTGTCACTCCTCCAGTGGTGAATGCTTCCGTTCAACCTCTCCAGAGGCCTCCCTTTCCAGTCTCCTCTGCACCAGAAGCTTCTCACCACAGACACTTCCATACTAGGCTGGGGAACCTATCTTGACAGCCTCACACTCAGGGAGTCTGGACTCCTCATAAGAAAACTATCCACATAGGTCTTCTGGAGCTCCAAGCAATTCACAACACCCTGCGTACCTTCCAGGATCGCTTACAGAATCAAATATTCCTCATCTGAACTGACAAGTTGCCATTTTCTACTTGAACAAACAAGGAGGCACGGGATCTCACCTTCTCTGCAAGCAATAACAGAAATTTGGACTTGAGCAATTATTCGCAACATACAGTACTCCCGAGAGTGGTTTGTTTAGCAGGGAAGTAGAACTTCTTAGCAGGCAAGCTCAAGGAGACTCTTTCAAACCTTACAAGTGGTCTCTCAACATACCTATCTTACGTCAGATCTTCTACAATTGGAGGGATCCCTGAAATAGATCTCTTTGCTTTTACCCCCCTCCCCCCCAGCAACAAACTACTGCTCTTTTGCTCTAGACCAGTGGTCCCCAACCCTGTCCTGGAGGACCACCAGGCCAATCGGATTTTCAGGCTAGCCTTAATGAATATGCATGGAACGTATTTGCATGCCTGTCACTTCCATTATATGCAAATCTCTTTCATGCATATTCATTAGGGCTGGCCTAAAAACCGGATTGGCCTGGTGGTCCTCCAGGACAGGATTGGGGACCATTGATCTACAGCATTGCATATGTCTAGCAGTGCTATAGAAATGATAAGTAGTAATAAGTTCCTGTATGTATTCCCTCCAATACCTCTCATCAGGAAAACTCTACTCAAATTTCCCCAAGATCGAGGTACCATGATCTTTATCACACCCCATTGGCCACATCAACCACAGTTCCCTCTCACACTTAAATCTTTCCAGTGTTGCTCCAGTATCAGCTATCATTGAAACTTCCAGAAAACCTTCCACACAACACTATTCAAGTTTCAAGTTTCAAGTTTATTCAATCTTTTGATGGATCGCCTATAACAATTTCTAAGCGATGTACATAATATAATAAAAAGAGATAAGAAACTTAACATAATAATTATATTAACATAACATAAAATAAAAACATTTAAAACATACTTGAGGGGCAAGGGAAAATTAAAAAGTTACAATTTCGGGTTTTGTAAGAAAAAAGGGAAAGTACAAAAGGTAGGGTAAAAAAGATAGAACAAAATGGCTTAAGCATACTTCATTAACAATAATACCAGATCATAAGTAATTTAAAGGAACTATTAAAAGTCAAAGGCATCTTTAAATAAATATGTTTTTAAAAGTTTTTTAAATGTTGTGATATTTTTTTCAATTCTAATAAATTGAGGGAGTTTATTCCACCTTTGTGGACCGGCGACAGTAAAAATATGGATTTGCTTCAGTGACTGATTTGACCTCCACTCGTTGGACCTTATCACTTGTATACTTCCTTCCATTCTAGAATATCTTCTTCAGTTTTCCAGTTTTGACCTAAAGCCTAACTCAGTTTGAGATCATCCCAATGCATTTCCTTCCTTCAAGGGAATTAAATCTGCTGGGAAGCTCAGTCGGTCTTTTGTTTTCAAGTTTGTAGAGATCTGGAATGAACTTCCTGATTCCATTAGGCTTTTAGGCCAGCTGCAATTATTTCGTAAATTCCTGAAAACTTTGTTGTTCTCGCAATTTTTTAATGGTTTAACTACAGTCTCAGCGAAATGATAATATCATAGTTATTTTTCTTATGCTTTTATTATATACTTTAGTTTTTAATTAGTTCTTCCTTCTTTGTTTTCTGCTATGTACTCTAGTTTTAATTACATGTGAATCGAGTCGAGCTCCACTGGGAGATGACCCGGTATATAAACCAAAGATTATATTAGATTTCATTCTCCATTAGAAAAGAAACCAGTGTCTGTTCATCCTGTGGTTTCCAGATTCATGAAAGGACTTTCCCATATCAGGCCTTCTTTCAAACCTCCAGCTATTGCCTGGGACCTCGATATCATTCTCTCTGTACTTATGAAGTTTCCATTTGAACCACACTCGACTTGCTTACTCAAATACCTTACTTGGAAAGTGGTATTCCTCATAGCCCTTACATCTGTACGCTGGGTTAGTAAACTACAAGCACTTGTCTCAGATCCACCCTACACAAGATTTTATTATGGAAGAGTTGTTCTCCGAACACATCCAAAATTGCTCCCAAAAGTCGTCTTACCTTCATCTCAACCAGTCCATAGTTCTGCCTGTCTTCTTCCCAATGCCGCTATCTCATCTTAGTGAATCAGCCCTCCACACTTTGGACTGTAAATGTGCTCTTGCATACTACTTAGATCGCAGTAAGACTCGCAGGACTTCCTTTCAACTCTTTTTATCTTTCAATCATTACAGACTTGGAGTTCCTGTCATCAAGAGAACCATCTCCACGTGGTTAGCAGACTGTATCTCCTCTGCATATACTTGGGCTGGACAAAGAAAAAAGAAACAAATAGGATCAACCAAACACTATCGGCCCAGACTCTTGTCATCCATTTCATCGATAAAGTTCAAAAAATTAGAGATTCTTTCTTGCAGATAGGTCTTAGCTATGATAAATTTATTCCTCTCAGTCCTAAAGATCTCACTGATACAAATGCTTCAACAAATCTATCTTTCTCTAAATGCTCTCAGTTCACTCTCCCAACCTTGCAGGATATTCAAAGATGCCTTAAGCCACTAAATATAAAAGGGACCCACACAGAAGTAATTTCACCTTTCTTCTTGAAACGATTCTTCTCTATTTTCGGTCCATACATCACTGACTTGATTAGATCTAGTTTAATCTCAGGATCCCTACCCAAAATCTGGAAACAAGCAATCATTTACCCAATCATCAAGGACCATAAAACTAGTATTCAAGAAATTTCAAATTACTGGCCTAAAGCTAATATACCTTTTCTGGCTGAACTCACTGAAAAAATTGTTTTTTTACCAAGTCCTCTGATTTTTTTTTTTTAAATTCTTTATTCATTTTATATTTTACATCAAGTGCATAGAAAGTAACAACATATTAACTTAGTACATCACTTGAAATACCACAGTTTCTCCCAAAATAAGATCTAACCCCTTCCCACCCACCATTCTAATATCATTTAATACATACAATATAATAAAATCATTCCCTCCCTTCATAACCAATAATGAAAATCGAAAACCCACCCCCTCCCCATTCTTTCATTTATGATAATCATGGAAAAATTATATCTATTTATTACAATAATAATAATAAGTCCTCTGATTTCATCGAAAACACAAAGGCTTTACATCCCAATCAAACTGGCTTCCGCCAACACCACTCTACTGAACCTTCACTTATAGGCCTAACTACAAAAATACTTTACCATCTTGACCAACATCAGTCAGTCGTCCTTAGATCTTTCTTCTGTGTTCGATACCATTGATCATAACAGCTATTAACACGTCTTCATGAAATTACCTAAATACATAACTGACCTTTTCTCCCTCTCAGCCAACAGACACAAGAGAAGCTCACATTCAACCTTTGTTTCCCCCCCAGTTAGAGGATGTAAACTGAAAAAACACCATCAACACCTTCTTTCAATCAGGCAGCATTGTGGGGTAAAGATCTAGAACAATTGCTCTCGCCCACTACTTATGAGGAATTCAGGAAGCGCCTAAAAAACATATCTGTTCCTGAAATATCTAGACAGTTGACCCGTACATCTCTTTCTCCTCAATAATGGTTCTCTTGACCTATTAACCACTTTCTTTCACCTCTTTTAAGTTCAATCAATTTGTACCTTCTTTTAATCTTGTGTAAACCGCATAGAACTTCATGGTCCTGCGGTATATAAATTGTTGTTATTATTTATTTTCCCAAAAATGACCAGATATCTTTTGTAATCCACCTTCTTTAACTCTTTTGTAATCCACCTTGAACCGTGAGGTAATGGCGGAATAGAAATCCCTAATGTAATGTAATGTAATTGGTATAACGGGACAGGTTATGGAGTGGTTCATTTCCATTTTTTTCAGAAAGATCATCAAAGGTAATCTTTAACGGAGCATCATCTGAGTCTTTCACATTTAAGCATGATATACCGCAAGGTTCTATTCTATCACAGTTGCTTTTTAATATATTCATGTCCTTTCTTTTAACGCTGGGTCAGTCTATTGGCTTCACTATGTTTGCTTATGCAGACAATGTGCAATTAATTCATTCAATCGATCTTAATGACCCAGAAATTGGAAAAAATTAAAACATGGTTAGACACAAATAAGCTGTCCCTTAATTTCAATAAATCAAAATTAATTATCTTTCCCTTCAAAGATGGACTAACCTTACAGGCCCCCTTAAAACTTGAGTCCTTACCAATCAAAATTGTGCCCCCTTTGAAGTTACTAGGAACCACCTTTGACAGTAAATTTATATACCACAATCATATTAGTAGAGTTGTGCAGAAATGTATTCATTGACTAAGAATGATTCGTTATCTTTCAAAACTACTTGAACCTGCTTCCTTGAACACTTTAATCCACTCTCTTGTGATTTCCTGTATAGACTACTGTAACGCCCTTTACAAGGGCATAACAAAAAGGGAAATACAACGCCTTCAAATTGTGCAGAATACAGCTATCAAAATTATCTATAACGCAAAAAAATATGATCACGTTTCACCTCTTTTATTCAAAGCACACTGGTTACCCGTTGAATATAGAATCAGCTATAAAATCCTAGTTTTAACCTTTAAAATCCGTTCAAGTACCAGCCAGAGTTCATTGACAGACTTCTAATCCCTTATAGTCCTTATAAATCACTCCGTTCCATGTCACAGAATCTCCTTACCATACCATCTTTAAAGTTTATCAACACGTTGAGATCTAATAATTTCGCTGTCACCGCACCTTCCCTTTGGAACTCGCTATCCAGTTTCTTACGCATAGAGTCTGCACTAAACCAATTTAAATCCAAGTTAAAAACCTTCTTGTTCCAGGATGCGTTTGGACAATAACTGTCAAATTAAGGACTAAAACAATGCTTGCCTATTTTTATCCCTACCTTTTGTTTTCTCCCTTCTTGCCCTTTTTCCCATTTGTTTGAAGTAAGTCTGTATGTCTTGTCATTTGTTGTACTAATATAGCCTGGTTTTGTTTAGCATTACTAATTTTTAATATGGTGTTTTTATTGTACACCGCCTAGAAGTTTGATTAGGCAGTATAAGAAATTTTAAATAAACTTGATACTTGAATGTTGTGTTACTGCTCATAATGTACAAGCTATGGTGATTCCAGTAGCCCATTTTCATTCTTATTCCTGTTGAGGACATAAGCAATGCGGCCACTTGGTCTTCAATACACACTTTCACTTCATACTACTGTTTGGAGCAGAACTCCAGAAAGGACAGTTAGTTTGGGTAAGCAGTTCTGCAAAATTTATTTTCCTAGATGCCGATTTTCCTTCCAACCCTTTTGGTTTTGCTAGGATCATGTTTGTTCACTGTAACTCTCTTCCTAGAGGCACGATCCTGGCAGCTTGGGAGTCCCACATGTAAGAATATTATACCTGCTTGTCTTCAGAGAAAGCAAACTTACCTGTAGAAGGTGTTCTCTGAGGACAGCAGGTATATATTCTTACAACCCACCCACCTCCCCTAGTTGCTTAGCTTAGCTTAGCTTAACTTTGTTACTGAGATCCTCTGTGTTCATCCCATGCTTGTTTGAACTCCATCACCGTTTTCCTCTCCACCACCTCTCTCGGGAGTGCATTCCACGCATCAACCACCCTCTCCGTAAAGAAGAATTTCCTAATATTACTCTTGAATCTACCACCCCTCAATCTCAAATTATGCCCTCTGGTTTTACCATTTTCCTTTCTCTGGAATAAATTATGTTCTACATTAATACCTTTGAAGTATTTGAACGTCTGAATCATATCTCCCCTGTCCCTCCTTTCCTCTAGGGCAGGGGTGTCAAAGTCCCTCCTCGAGGGCCGTAATCCAGTCGGGTTTTCAGGATTTCCCCAATGAATATGCATTGAAAGCAGTGCATGCACATAGATCTCATGCATATTCATTGGGGAAATCCTGAAAACCCAACTGGATTACGGCCCTCGAGGACCGACTTTGACACCTGTGCTCTAGGGTATACATATTCAGGGCTTCCAGTCTCTCCTCATACATCTTCTGGCACAAACCGACCATTTTCGTCGCCTTCCTCTGGACCGCTTCAAGTCTTTTTATGTGGTTATCTTATCCTGCTTGTCCTCAGAGAAAGCAATATTTCTTATCTATAGTGGCTGTTACGTGAGGGCAGCAAGCTTAGCAGTTATAGAAACTTGTCCTTTTCCCATTTGAGATGACTTCTTTTAGCTAATATGCAAGACTAAAAAGGCCCTTAATAACAACAGATTGGAAACTTCCATGCCTGCTTTGAAAAACTTTCTAAATTGTTCAATGGGTAAGTGAGTAATAAGATTTGATATACTGCCTTTCTGTGATACAATCAAACTGGTTTACAATTATTACCGTATTTTTTGCACCATAAGACACACCTTTTTTCCCCAAAAAAGTGGGTGGCATGTCTGTGCGTCTTATAGAGTGAATATTGCATCACAGACCCTGATGTGCAGTGCTCTCCCAGCTAATTTAGGTGAGTGCCCGGCTGTCTGCCAAGGAAACACAGTATATACAGTCGCTTTTTTCGCCTTTTTAAATCCTGGTGGTCCAGCGGTGTATCGGCAGGAGTGAGACCCACGATAACTGATGGCAGCCATTCAGGGAGCGGCGCAGGCCCAGGCTGGAGCGTGCAAAGCTCACTCCTGCCTTGTGCACTACTGGCCGTGAGATCTGAGGCAGTCATCCAGCGAGGGAGGGGCTCAGCGTGGGACAGGAGTGTGGAAAGCTTGCTCCTGCCGATATACCGCTGGACCACCAGGATTAAAAAAGGTACGGGGGGGGGGGTGTAAAAAAATTCTTAGTCGACTGGGATGGATCCCTCCTGTCCAGCCTGCCACTAGACCACCAGAGGAGGGACAGGGTAGAGCCTGGCAGGGAGGAGGGACAGGGTGCAGAGCCTGGCAGGGAGTGAGGGGGGCTGGGTGCAGAGCTTGGCAAGGAGAGGGGCTGAGTACAGAGCCTAGAAAACTAGAAGAGTACTTGAACCTTAAAATCTCTCCTCATTTGTTAATGACAGTGATGATGGTTCTTAATATGGCTGTTGACTTTACATGGCTGAAATATTATTCTGCTATATTTTATTAAATATATTGGTACACCATTTGGTTCAGAATATTTTTTTTCTTGTTTCCCTCCTCTAAACCTAGGTGCGTCTTATAGTGTGAAAAAATACGGTATATGCAGGTATTTTCTCTGTCCCTGGTAGACTCACAGTCTAAGTATTGTACCTAAGACAATGGAGGATTAAGTGACTTGTCCAAGGTCACGAGGAGCTGCAGCAGGAAATGAACCCAATTCCCCAGGTTCTCTGCCCACTGCACTAATCTATAGCTGTCTAGAAGTGTCCCATATATGGTGCCATTTTTCTCTGATAATACTGTTGCCATAACCAACTTTTCTCTCCTTTTAAATCATGTGTTTTATAACATATTAAATATTTATTTGTATAAATGAATATTACATAAAGATTAAATACTAAACTCTTCTCCTTTTTCTAGTCCATATCTTTGTCAAAGACCTTAGCTTTAATCCAGAAAGCTGAAAAGATAGCTTTTATTTTGGCACTGTACAAAAAGGCCAAATAAATCCACTATTAAAATACAGGTATCGCTGATAAATTTGGATGTAGTTACAGAAAGCAGCTCCTACACGACAGACGTCTGCTGTTAACAGCAGCTTAGTCGGTTAGGCCTAAAAGAGGAAGGTCCATTGTGTATAACCTCACAGTTATCTCTGTGGTAATACAAGGGAAGGTGAAAACCACCTAATAGATTAAAACAGTTCTGCAAAATGTAATGAAAAAAACCCCCCATTAACAATGAATGAAATGTATTCCATCTTTTAATAACGTCAAAAGTCTTGTTTCAGATTTTACCGAGTCAGCTTCAGATTTTTAAAGCAGGTCTTTTGCACTTTCTACACAGCTGTGGGAATCATCACCTAAACAGTAGTTTTTGCATTGCATGCATTTAAGCCAAGGCCAGCAACTGAAAGAAATGGCAGTTTTTGGAAATACTGTAGAAATTCTGGATCACATTACTATGTTATATATATTTAAAGTGAAATAAATGAAATCCATAAACTCTTAAATTTTTTTGTTGTTATATGTCATGCATTGTAACAATTTTCTATAAAGCCGTGTCCCTGTTTTTCTTTCTGTATTTCCTTTTTGCTATTTAGTTAAGATTTATGCATTCCGGTAATCTGAATGAATCTTCTCCCAACTTGTCTGATGAACCATCTCTTCTGTCACCTTCCCAGGATCTGAAAGTAACACAACCATCAGAAAGACTAAAGACAGTTGACATGGCGACAAGGAAAAAAGGGTTCTTCTTTAAAGGAAAAAAGCTCTTTAAAAAGCTGGGCTCCAGCAAAAAGGAGTAAAATTTTAAAATCTGCAGGAAATTTGGCAGTAATTGAGGTATCTTAAAATAGTGTCTGAGGAAAGAGAAGATTTTAGAGCCCCTTGTATCAAACCGCGGTAGAGCTTTTTACCATGGACTGGCAAGATAAATGCACCAACACTGAGTTTCGGCCTGCAGTAAAAATCTCTACCGTGGTTTGATGAAAGGGAAATGGAATTATTAGGGGGAGTCCCTTTAAAATATTAAGTTGCCCGACTCTTTACTGTGTCCTTGTGGTCTAGTCTTAAGGCAAAAAACCGTTGCTTTATTTCATGTGCTTTTACACTTGTTTAAAAATAAAGTTTGTGTACCTTTGTTGTCGTACCAAGCCCACTCCTCCCTTGAATCTTGTCTGTAGTCTTTTGCATACTGTACTCCTGCAAACAGTGTATCGCTGAGGTGCAGAAAAGCCCCCTCATTTACATAGAATTGTAGGTAGATGGGGCATTCAAAAAAACTGGAACACTGCAGTTAGAAACAAATAGTAAAAGATTTTTTCTTCATTTCTGAGGCAAACTAAAATATGTGTTATCTGTATTTAATATCAGAAAATTTTGTTGACTATTTCATGGTGATCACCAGAACAAAACACCTTGAACCTCATATGAATATGCAGAAAAGAATACTTAAAAAAAGCTATTTTAACAAGTAAAATGAACAGATGAACTGAAAAAGGCAAATTAAGGGTCTCCTCTGTACATTTATATCAAAGGGGCTTAAATGAGTTTTGTGGTGATAAATAACATTTGAAGGTTTACTTTGCAGGTATATTTTTAAGAAGATGGTCTAGATCAGGGGTAGGCAATTCCGGTCCTCGAGAGCCGGAGCCAGGTCAGGTTTTCAGGATATCCACAATAAATATGCATGAGATAGATTTGCATCTCAAGGAGGCAGTGCATGCAAATCCATCTCATACATATTCATGGTGGAGATCCTGAAAACCTGACCTGGCTCCGGCTCTCGAGGACCGGAATTGCCTACCCCTGATCTAGATAATTTGTTTGATAGAGGTTACTTTGTTAATGAGCTTAGACAAGTGCAGAGTGTTTGGGATCAAGATAGGAACCATGCCCTAGAAACCTCAGCTGCCTCATTGTTGAATGAAAAGTTCCAGGAGTAAAGGACAAAATAGGTGACTATTGAAGCCAGAATTCAAAGTGTGTCTCAGGCTCCGATGCTCCAAAGCTTTCTGTGGCTGTAAGAGTCATTAAAATGCTCTTTTTTTTTTCCAATTCTTTATTCATTTTTTTCATCTTACACCAAGTGAACAATATTACATCAGTTAATTCCTATACATCACTTGAAAATTATTTCTTCTTATTATTTCAATACATATTTTAAATCCCTCCCACACCCACCTTCTCCACAAATAATGCAAATCAAAGGTATCATACATGTAATGTGTTCAAAATAATAATAAACCAATAATGAATCAATATATCCCCCCTTCCCCATTATTCTAATTATACTTTAATGTATAAAGGTGCCTACACATTACAATATGTTATCAATGGTCATTAAAATACTCTTACTGGCACAGAAAGCTGTCCTGCCAGTGTACAAAAGGGTTCTCCGTGGCTGCCACTAATTGTTGTAACATCCACCAAGAATCCTATGCTAATGCATTAAAAGGAGCTCATTAGGATGCACTGGGAAGGGAGTGGGCATCCCTCCTGCTGGTCTTGTATTGAAGGTACAGTGGAGTGGCAGAGATGGATGCTGGCATAGGGAGGTGGTGGTGATGGTGGCAGGAGGGAGTGGGCATCCCTACTGCCATTTTGTATTTTGGTGGGGGGGCTCAATGGGAGGAATGAGGGAGTGCCCAACAGCAGATTGGGGATTTCCTCGCTGACTCCAAAGCAGGAGCCAGCAGGGGAAGCCCTGATTCAAAGCCTGCATCTTCTGGTCTCCCCTCTGATGGCTCTAAGCTGATCATGACTGGGCAGAGGGAAGAAGGGCAGCTGCAGGCAGGAGGAGGAGTTGTGCCTAGCAATTGCTCTTCTGAGCAGGCACCAGGCACAGTTCCTCCCCTCTTTTACTGGTGCTGCTCCACACAAATAGCATGTGTAGAATTTGCAGGCTATGGTGCTAATCATCACCAGTAAAAGAAAAATTGCTCCCACCACAGTATTTTTTACTGGGGTGCCAGAGTTAGTGCATCCAGCCCTCAGTCCCTAAGCTACAAATCCCCACCTTTATAATAGTGTGGGGTTTTGGATAGTAAATTTACTGGAATTTGTTCTTGTTTAAAAGGTTTTAATGCTATTTTAATGTATAGATGAGAATTTGTGCATTAGGTTCATTTGGAAATCCTTTAGTCCAGGGGTGCCCAACCTGCGGCCTGAGGGCCACATGCAGCCCCGGTCGAGGGCGATGCAGTATTTTCCTCTGTTGCCCCAGGGTGTTTACCATCTTGCCGGCTCTCTCCTGTGTCTTGCTGCAGCATTTGAAAGTTTGTGCGGCCCCAGAAACATTTTTTTCTGCCAATGCGGCCCAGTGAAGCCAAAAGGTTGGACACCCCTGCTTTAGACTGTTTCAGCTAAGCACTGAAAATTTTGGAAATACTTTTCTATATATTTGCAACTGTTGTAAGCTAAAATCATTATTCTTATTGTACAAGGAATGCCTAAAATAAGGGATTCATGTTGAAACACTCTCCCTTTTGAAAATACTAACCTAGTACAGCCAAGGGTGCTGCAGTGCAGTTGAATGTTTAGCCGTAGTTCATAAAAATAAAATCTTGTCACGTAAACATATGTAAACAGTGAATGGCACCTGCCTTCTTTTATTCAAATATTTTGTATAATTGTGTATGTCTCATGCAAAAGTGAACACTGGATCCCAGGTGTACATTAATACAGAAATGAGAGCTTAAAGCTATTTTCATATTCAAAACATTCTTTACATTTAAGATTATATCACTTTTTTAAAACGTTAAGTTTTCTAACGGGGGTTTTAAAGGAGCATATGATGCTCTTTGTCACATTATTTTGCATGTTTCGTAGAAATGTTTTGTTAATTCTGATTTAGTACAGGAGATAAAATGAGATTGGTTTGGGACTAAAAAGTGAAATTCACAGGTGTTGCAATATGCTCTTGTTTTGTTTTTATAAATGTTTTATAACAATAAAAAAATATATTTTTACAGAAAAGGTGTTAAATTTTCTTCTTTTTTTTAGAAAATATTTTGCCAATTTATTAGTCAGAACAAAATATTTGTACAATATCCCACAAATGTCAAAGACCCTGTCATTCATTCCATCATTAATTCTTTTTTTTGATTGAAAATTTTTTGAAAAAAATTTTTTTTTTAAAATCTTTATTCGTTTTCATATCTTACAAGTGTATAATATTCAATCACGAATTTTACAAATCACTTGATATTCTTATTTATAATCACCAAAGCATAAAAAGAACCCCTCCCCCACCCATCCCATCCATTAGGAATAAACCAATTAAGACAAATATCATATATCCCACAAACATGCGAAAATGAACAAAACAATGGTATATAATAAGCTGCAAACATCAAGTCATAAGGTCATATATAATAGTCATGTGATATTTAACATTTTAAATCCTTACAAAACTTGTCGAGAGGAGCCCAAATCCTAATGAAACTGGCGATGTTATTATGTTTGAGTGCTGTAACTTCCTCATATTTTCTAAAACACATAGGTGATTCCACCATAAAACACATAGGTGATTCCACCATTCATGAAATTATAAAATCGAAGATTTTTATGAGTGATGATAGTAATGAGATATCTGGGTTCGAGGAACGCAGTATGATAGATTTATAAGACAGAGGTATCCTATTTTTTCTATGAATTATGAAAATAATTCTTGACCAAACATCCAACCAAAATATCTGTAAATTAGGGCTTGAATAAAGGAGGTGCAAGAAAGTCCCAGATTGCTGAGTGCATGACTAGCACAAATCTGAAGACTGATGTAATATCCAACCCCGTGGGAACCCCAAGACCCGAAGAGGGGAACCTGTGGGATTCCCATCGTCCCTATTTCCGTGCAGCTCTCTAGTTCAAACTCCTTTTATTGACCTACAAGTGTATTCAGTCTGCAGCTTCTCAGTATCTCTCCTTTCTCATCTCTTCCTACACCCCACCTTGAGAACTCCGCCAGGTAAGTCTCTCTTGATCGGTACCCTTCTCGCTAGCTCTGTCCTTTCTACCTCGATGTGCCATATGCCTGGAACAACCTGCCTGACTTGGTACGTCGGACTCCGTATCTGGTAGTATTCAAATCCATGCTGAAAACCCACTTTTTTTAAAGCTGGGTTTAAGTCCTAACCCAACCAACTTGAAAAGCACCCTTATCTGCTTGTCATTCCCTCTATAGGCTCTTATCTCTGCAGTTCAAGTACTGTGCTTGGTTGAAGACAAGGATGCCATGACACACAGCTTCTTTCCAGCCCCATTGCTTGTACAGATTAGACTCTGGGGTGAGGGAAAATGTTAGAGTTTCACAGTGCTGGGGTCCCATGGGAAGGGGGCTGTGCTACAGCGGGTAGGAGAGAGCTTTAAAGCAGGGAGAGTGGTGTTATGGAATTCTCTGCTGTGCAAAATTTCTTTGCAAATTCTGCAGTGTGTAATGGCACAGGAGAGCACAATGTGAAAACTTTGCTAAGGTAATGTGTGTGTTGAGGCAAGAAGAAGTGGGCTGCCTTGAAAGAATGACAGTTGGCTGCCCTGTTGGTTCTGATCTTATGTAATGGTTTCCTCTTTGTTTCAGCTAAAAGTATTACAAGATATAAGTAGACCCCAAAACTTCAGTTTTAAACCTCAATGCTGGGAGTATTAAGAAAATCAGGAAACATCTATAAAGCCAGAAATAACATGCCAATACCATGAACGACTCAAAAAAATGTATCCAATGCAGAGGTCAACTTCAGTTTGATTTAAATGCTTAAATTCTACCTTTACTGTTCAATAGAACATCCAATGTCTAGGGTTATCAGACATCCAGATTTACCCAGACATATTCCTCTTATTAGAGGACATATCATAACAGAACATAAAAACGCATTAAGTTCTATGTGGTTAACAAAAGAGAAGGATCGACAATTTAATAAACAGAACATATCTAACTTACATTACATTAGGGACTTCTATTCCGCCTATATCAACTTCCAAAAGATTGAATAAAAAGATAGGTTTTTAAAGCACATCTAAATTGGTGATAAGTATTTGAGGATGTGATTAAATGCTTCAAATCCTTGTCCCAACAAGCTGCTTGAAAGGACAAAAGACGCTGATAAAATCTCTTAGATCTACAACTCTTAAAACACTCTAGAAAATCTTTGCGTTTCTGTCTGTTAAGGCAGTAAATACAAATGAATTTAAAAGATATTCAGGTATTAAACCAGTATTTGCCTTGCAGCAGATGCATCCAAACTTAAGCTTGATCCGAGCCTCCACTGGTAACCAATGCAACTGTCTGTAGAAAGGTGTCACATGGTCATACGTCTTCATATTGTTAATCAAACGAACAGCCGCATATCTGGACAGCTTTTCAAAACCCGGCACTTTGAGTTTTGAAAAGCTTCCTCTTCAGATTGCGTCGGGAGGGGGCATCCAAGTTAGGCTGGGGTGTGGTGTGAGCGTAATGGGGTGGGAATAGGTGGAACTGAGCGGGCCTATGGGTCCGGATTTTATACGAGTAAAATCTGGTAACCCTGGGTAAGTCAATTTTGAAGGTGTCGATTTTAAAAAGCACTATTGAACAAATGGTACAACTTCATGTGGAAAATCAACAACTAGCTTTACATTTTGTGTAATATGTTATTTACGTACCTGAAATTTCTAAGAAATTATACAAAAATACACAAATTACTGAAAAATGTTTAAGTGCTCTGATAATACAGTAGTTTTTATGTTTTGCATTGCTCATAACAGCTCTAAGGTTCATGAGAATATGGATTTCCAAGCAAAATCTGAAATGAAAGATTCTGAAAAGAATGATTGTAGAGTTCTGCATGGTAAACTGGTTCAATAGAAAAATAAATAGCAATTGGACACAAGGTCCCAGGCCTCTCTTCCAATGGCAACTATTGAAAAAACAGTGTGAAAAGGTAAGAAAGTTGATCGTCTGTACAGCAAGGAGGTCAATTTGGTATGGTTAAAGCAAGTCTGTCTTGCAAGCTATGTTGTGCAGTGAAGAGGAATAGGAGAGTAGAGATGCAGTGGAGAAGACATTGAAGATCAGAGGTGAAGGAGATGAGAAGACAAACGGGTACCAGACGTCCCCAGACACATCCTTCTGAGGACACGTCCAGGGCTCCAGATGGCTTTTCAAAACTGGTGTTGGGCAGGAGGACAACGCGATGGCATCACGTGCATGTACAGATGCCCTCCGAGCAGAGCAGAGCAGGGGGCAGGAATGTGTGGAACTGGGCAGGCCAGGGGGTGGTTATAAGAGGTCTGGATTTTCCAAACTGAAAATCTGGTAACCCTAAGAAGACACAGCAGGGTGAGACCCAGGAAAGCACCATCTGTCAACACCCAATTACTTGACTGGAGCTCTGGAGTCTCTGAGCCTCTTCATACCTGTACCATGACAACAGCAGAGATCAAGGCATTTCTGAGCAGGCCCATGGTGGTTCCAGACTGGCCATCACAATTCAGTCCATAGGTGTGTAAAAATGACAACTGAGCTTGTAAAATCAAGAGAAGAGGGAACATATTAGGGATCAGATGGTCAGCAGTAAACTTTGGCCTCTTAACACTAACTGCATAAATGACATTTTAAGGACAATTATGTGGCTACAGATGTAGGTCAGCTTATTTGTACATTCAAATATTACTTAATTCTGACATATTTCAACTGATTTAATGTAGGTAAGACTCACTTTAAGCTGTTTCTGAAGGCGTAATAAGGGTGGGCAAGGGGGTCAGTTTGTCCTCTGCACCATGTTGGTAGGGGTGCTGACACCCCTCCTCCTCTCTGCCCTCCACCTCTTCCTATTCCTCCCATCCTCACGCGCACCCCCCTTCCCTTCCCCATACCTCTAGTTGAAGTTGTTTGAAGGGTACCGTGTATAGGAAGTGACATCAGAGAGAGAGTCAACGGGGTTGCAAGGAGCATGCTGTTGACCACAGTGAGCAACAACTTCAACTAGAGGGAAGGGAAAGGAAAGAGGCGCAGGCGGGATCAGGGAAGGAGTGGGAGGTACACGCGCCATGGCTCGGGGAAGGAGCAGAGGAGGGGCACCAGTGCCCCTGGGGCCTCTCACCCTTGCTATACCACTAACTTTAGATTCAGCATGCAAAACTGCATAATTTGGTCAGTACTCAGTAGTAGTTTGTAAAGGTTGACAAAATAAAAATCTACCCCTAAAATTGACATCCCTATTACAGAGCTCCATATAAAATACAGTTATTATACACAATAAAAAAAATTCTCACCTGCCCACAAAAATGCTCCAGGCAACTTTATGTTTGTTGGAATGTAATGGGTACTCAGAACTTCCTGTCTGTTTCAGCAATAGGCTCACACTTTTGTCATCTTGGAACATGCCGCTCACAATATCCATCTCAAATGTTGGGGTTTCCTATTCAAAAATGTGTGAGAATATCCAAACTGAATAGCCATTTTCCAAAATACAAAGTCCAAATTATGAATGCCATAAAAACAGGGACAAGGATGTCTGGTAGCATGTGTACAAATATGGCCACACAGACATCTCTACAGAGAACGGGCTGCCTAGTGATCAGTGCAATGGATTTTAATCCAGGGCACCTAGGTTTATATTCCACTGTAACTCTTATTTAAAATGGTGAGCCCTGCAGAGACAGGGAAATACCTACTGTACCTCAAGCTTGCAAGTGTCTTTAATATTTAGGTACAGTAGGAATAGCTCTTTCTGGAGAGCTCATAATTTGCAGGTTAAAGAAAAGAGAGATGGAGTGGGATTTAAACCTGTGTCCCCTGGTTTATAGACCACTGCACTGACAACTAGGTTACCTTAAGACCTTCTTACCCATAATACCTGATGTTATCCCAGGACAAGCAAGCAGCATATTCTCACATGTGAGTGATGTCATCTACGGAACCCGGCACAGACCATCCACAGTGATCTGTCACTTTAAGAAATCAAAAGACTGCCCATACTGCACATGGGCAAGTGCCTTCCCACCTGCTGCCAGCTTAGGGTTTTAGACACCTGGACCAACTAGAGTCTTAGGCCTTCTTCCCAGTGCATTCTGGGAAGGAGGCCTAAGACTCCAGTTGGCCCAGGTGCCTAAAGCCCCTCCCATAGGAGGGACCTTAGGCACCTATGAGAATCAGGGCCTTAGCCGCCCCCCCCCCCGACGGTGCATCCTAGGATGCACTGGGAAGGAGAAGGCCCACCATTCTGAAGAGGAGGGCCTGCCAGCCAGAGGGAAAAGACATCCCTCCGACTGGCCTTCCTGTTAAAGGTATACAGGGGGGGGGCCAGGTGAGCTTTGGGGGTGTCAGCAGAAAGGAGTGGGCATCCCTCCTGCTGGCTGACTTGCAGTGATGTTTGGGTGTTCCCTGCTGCTGCCTCTCAGCTGATCACAGCAGGGAGATTCCCTTGCTGTGATCAACTCAGCGGCAATGCAATTCTCTAAACAGTGTCTGTGACATGGATGCCGGTTAGAGAAATGGGGTGGCAATTCTATATAGGACGCCCGTGTACCATTCTCAGAAGTCGCTTAGGTGGCTGCTGAGACCGGGCAGTGTGTAGCGCAGTGGTTAGAGCTACAATCTCAGCACCCTGAGGTTGTGGGTTCAAATCCCTCACTGGTCCTTGTGACCCTAGCCAAGTCACTTAATCCCACCATTGTCCCAGGTACACTATGTAGAGTTTGAGCCCACTGGGACAGATAGGGAAATATCACAGGATATAAGTGGTATATAAATAAATAAATATACAAAATCGGGCCCTACGTAAGTACTATTGTAGGAGTGCATTCAACGATATTCTATAATATGAGCATGGCAGTCAGAGGACTAGAGTCTATAAATGGTAGTTTGATTGAAGTCTTTTGATCTCCACCATTCCTTGACCTTTACACTCATTGTGGTGGTATTTCTCATTTATTGATACATAAGACAACCCATAAATGGAACAAGTGCTCTCTTCTTTTCTGCTGCCCTTATTACATTCCCTTAATCCCCAACTTAAACCCACGCCAGCCCATCTCTTGGAACCTAAGACACAGCAGGAGAATTATTTCACTTGATTTCAGACATCCCAATATAGCTTTCGTTGTCTCTACACCAGTACTGTCTCATTCTTCAGTTTGTGGTCCGCTATAACCACTAGATCCTGTTTTTCGCAGTGCTACTGCCTAGCCATCCATTTCCTATCTTGCATTTGTACGTTGGACCTTTCCTTCCTAAGTGTAAGAATTGACATTCAGCAGTACCGGATTTCATTGCATTTATTACAACCATTTGAGCTCCTTTTGAACTCTAATCCTCTCCTCCAATATACTTGCATAATCCTCTGCAAATTTACCCCCCCCACACACACACACACACTCCACTTTTAGCCTGCTGTACTAGAGGTTTTCAGCGCAGGCCAGCAAGGTAAGTGCTCTGACACTCATAGGAATTCTGCGCTAAAAATCTCTAGCACAGCTTGATACAAAGGGGTTAGTTATTTTGCTTATGCTGTCATCCAAAATACATCTGCCTTTTCTATCTCCAATGTAGGAGGGGGTTTAAAATACATTTAAAAACGCATGAGCCAAATATTCAAAAAGTTTTTATCCAGGCAGGTCATATTTATTTTAAAACTTATACCCCACCTAAAACTAAGTGGCTTTCAGTAAACATACATCAAATAACAAACAAAAAATCTATATCTTCATTTATAACTGAAACAGAAAAGCATTGTCTTACATAGAGAATGACACGGGGACAATTTTTTTCCCATCCCACAGGAAAGCATAGTTACTTACCGTAGCAGGCAGCTATTCTCACATATGGGTGACGTCATTCACGGAGCCTGAATGCGGACAGCTTCGCAAGCAGACTTTCTTGTAGAACTTTAGAAAGTTTGCGACTGCCGCACCATGTATGCGCCTTCCCACCCAGTGTAGGGCGCGCGTCTCCTCAGTTCAGAGAGCTGGCAGAGAAGCCAACCAGGGGAGGTGGGTGGGTTGTGAGAATATCTGCCTGCTGTCCCTGGATAACACCTGTTACGGTAAGTAACTGTGCTTTATCCCAGGACAAGCAGGCAGCCGATTCTCACTGATGGGTGACCTCCAAGCTAACCAAAATGGGATGGTGGGAGTTTTGGCAATTTAGGAGAATAAATGTTGTAAAACTGGCTGGCCAAAATGGCCATCCCGTCTGGAGAAAGTATCCAGACAATAATGAGAGATGAAAGTATGAACCGAGGACCAAGAGGCAGCTTTGCAGATTTCCTCAATGGGAGTAGATCTGAGGAAACCACTGAGGCCGCCATGGCTCTGACTTTGTGGACTGTGACTGTAGATGCAGAGCAGAAAGAGATGGTGCCTTATGATTTGAAAGTGTTTGGGCATTATGGTGGAATGCTTAAGGACTCCTAGGACTTCTCTGACTGTTGGAGCAGCGTCAGAGCATTTGGGCTGCAGTAGAAACCTCTACAGAGGCTTAGTAAAAGGACAGTGAAAAGAATGCTCTAACTTTGGGGAGTCCTATTATTAAGGTACGCTAACTGATGTAAACTGTTAATAAAAGGACCCCCTTATGCACCAAACTAACTAAGCACCGGTCTGATTAGTGGCCAGTGTCCCGTTAGCTTCTGAGTGACCTCACTTACCTGCACTTTCTGTTCCAAAGCCCACATGTGGCTCCATTCATCCTGCAGCTGTCAGCAGTTTATGAACCTCTGGCCATCATGGGCTAAATATATTATTGACCTCTATATTTTCAGTCAGTGCATAAACTATGCTGCTTACTACTACAAAATATGTTCAAGTCTAGGAATTATTGCTTGAGAACGCGATTGATGGTTTGGACAAGTCCATTAAAAATTATTAACCAGATAGAGGTGTGTGACTGTCTCCGGTGGGAGCAAACAACGTGGAATGGACTTAACAGGTATTTTCAAGTGTCCTGGAGCGGCCACTGTTGGAGAGAGGATGCTCTCCTGTGCGAGTCATCCATCAATGCCTTCTGCAGGGCGAATGATATTTTTGGGAACCACAGTGACTGCTTCCATGCTGTTTCTGCTTAAGTGTTTTGCTGCTGCTGTTAAAAAGGCCTTCCCGCGTTCTGTCCCTGATGGTTACATTCTACAAAATATCCTCCTTATGCTTACAAGAAAGGTTTCTTAACAACACAGAAGTAGTTGGAATTGTAAGGAAATAAAGGTAATTAAATTGGAGATTGAGATTGAATTGCTGGCAGCCAAGACTTCAGGGTGGGACACGTTTGTCAGAAACCTTTGAGTAGGGTGTTCCAGGCCCCAGAGCCCCTGGTCTGTTTGTCCGCTGGAGAGTGAAGAAAAATAAAAAGTTTGGGTACTGTTGGTGGAGTTCTGTGATGAGCAGTCACTGATGAATGGATGCATTTACTGTTGCTGTCATTTCTTTGCTTGTGGACAGAAAGTCTAGCTCGCATTTTTCCATTAATTCAGCTTGCATTCACGTACAATATTCATCTATAATCAAAGATCATAGTTTTGTACCTGAGGCAATGGAAAGTCAAGTGACTTGCCTAAGCTTACAAGGAGTGTCAGTGGGATTTGGTTTCTGGTTTCTCTGGGCCTGCTGCTCTAACCACTTTAAGAGAAAGGGTACTCAGGAAGCAATGGAAGAGAAGAGGAACTGGGCGTGGGAGGTACCAGCTGGGCTATCCCAGGAAGGGAGTGCCACATGATGCCCTCAAACTCACTAGTCATATAAAGCTACAGTCACCAGTCCAGTTCACGAGGGTAATGAGAGACCAGCAGGTGAGTCTGATGACTAGGAGAGATGCAGAAGGGAAGGCTTTGGGAAGGCATGAAGAAGACTGTCACTGGGTGAGGAAGAGTATAGTGACAGAACGTGAGACTAATTGTTAAGCTCTCCTGGGATGTAAAAGCAGACCGAGACGCTGAAGAGGCCGTTAACGCAGGCTGTAGTGCATGTGAATTAGGATTCAGGATGATATTTGAGTGCAAACGAGGTATTTCCTGAAAATGTCTGGATTTTCCCAGCGGGAATGCTTAGTTAAGCATTTGCGATTTCGCCTCAGGAGTGCATATAGCTGAAGCGTGAGTGATAGGGATGATCTTCTGCTGTTACTACTGGGTGACCCAGACTGGGCTGCAGAATATTTTGGGTTGTTTGAAGTATAAAGCAGGAGCTAATGTGGATGTTAATGTCTTTGCAATGTGCAATATGGGTTCTGGTGACGATTCCAGCTGCTGTTATGTGATTCAAGGCTCTTCTGACCAAGAGGGAGTCTCTCATTTGACCATTAATTTCACTATCCTTCTCTTGCATGCATTTTGGAAGATTAATCAAAACGTATTTGTTTAGCAAATTCGGAATATGATTATTGTATGGTTTAAATTGATTGTAAATTTAACAGTTAATGTGCTGGTTTTATCTTTTGCAAATTGCATAGGACCGAGATACCTGCGATTCAAAAATAAAGTTTTAATGTGTGATGCAGGGCTTATTGTTACACTATACAGTACGTCAGGGGTAGCCAAATCAGCTCTTCCAGTGTAATAATAATTTCCTATTACTTTGCCATATTGCCTTTCATGACAAAATAGTCTACAAAATAAAATCAGGAAAAAGAAATGAGGACCACAAATAATTGTCAGAAGAGCTATGGAACAGAAGTGTACGAAGGTGTAGGTCTGTCCGGAGCATCCTTCCCTTCATGCTGTGCCCCTAGATCGCAAGTTTTCCAAACACCTCACAGAAGAAATAATCCTGGAGACAAACTTTAGACTTCTCAGGTAGGGGTTGGAAAGGAGTATCCACAAAGTGGGAGCCGTAAAAAACAAGACAGCTTGACTCGTAGAATCAAGTGTGTGTGGGGGGGGGCCTAGATAGAAAGTGCTCATGAAGAGATTCAAGACAGTGGGCAGACGTGTCGGGAAGAAGAAGAGATGACAGATAGGATAAAACGTGGTAGGACCCGCTAGCCAGTAGCGTCCACAACTACTTGCACAGAACAGCAGCAGCGGATGGAAATTCAGGGTAGATATCTTCACTTCTTGACTAGTTTTCTGCACTTCAGGACCAGAATTACTAACTCCTGCTCTCTGTTATGTTGCCTCAGATGATATCGGCTGTATAGTGAAAGGGCTCTAATGAAATTATTGCATACATGTTGTATGGTGCAGGGGCCATAATGATATTATAAGGGACTCAAATGATGCTATAAGCTATGTCTTGTATGATACAGAGATGCTAGTGATGATATAAGTTATATATTGTATGAGGCAGGATGTTATATACACAGGTCCCACTTTCCTACCGCAGATTTGTCAAGATTTATATCCTTGCTTATCAAATTATGCAATTTTAGACAACTATTCAAAACATCAGGGTCGATATTCAGCCTGTAGCACTCAACATTTTACTGAGCACCACCAGTATTAAGCCTAAAAATCCAATACTGGGCCAAGTCCAGGCTTCGACCTTGAATTTCAAGATTTGCAGAGCTGTTTTAGGGCCCTTTTCAGCACAACTGCCTATGGGGCACCACCTAAAGATAGGACTGACTTCTGTGTGTTAACCTGATTGGTTCACTACAAATAACTAGGGTTACCAGATTTTCCAGCAGGAAAATCCGGACTCATGGCCCGCCCCGTTCTGCCTCACCCCGCCCCAGATAGCATCCATGCATGCACAGATGTGACGCAATGACATCATGCACGCATACGTGGTCACGTGATGTCAGTGCGTTGCGTCCGCCCCTTCCCAACACGATTTGGATGGAAGCTTTTCACAACCCAGACAACGTGCCGTGTTTTGAAAAGCTGTCCGGACCCCTGGACATGTCCTCGAAAAGGAGAACATGGCTGGGGAAATCCAGACATCTGGTAAGAACATAAGAATTGCCGCTGCTGGGTCAGACCAGTGGTCCATCATACCCAGCAGTCCGCTCACGCGGCGGCCCAAAGACCAGTGCCCTGAGTCTAGCCCTACCTGCGTACGTTCTGGTTCAGCAGCAACTTGTCTAACTTTGTCTTGAATCCCTGGAGGGTGTTTTCCCCTATAACAGACTCCGGAAGAGCGTTCCAGTTTTCCACCACTCTCTGGGTGAAGAAGAAATTCCTTACGTTTGTACGGAATCTATCCTCTTTCAACTTTAGAGAGTGCCCTCTCATTCTCCCTACCTTGGAGAGGGTGAACAACCTGTCCTTATCTACTAAGTCTATTCCCTTCAGTAACCGTCAAATGCTGACTCCGTCCTGGAACACCCCCCCCAAATAGCCAGTTTTGCTTTAGGCACTAAGGCCCATCTAATATAATAAAACGGTAAGCCGCGCATGCGCACTTCCTATGCGTGCGTCCGTTTTCCGTGAGCTGCAGCTAAGAAGTGCGCATGCGCGGCTTACGGTCTGGCCTCGAGGCGAAAGGCTGTGCAAAGGCAGTGCAAAGCGGCAGCTGCTGGGAGGAGGCCGCAGCAGCTTGAGGGGAAAGGTGGTGCGGAGCACCAACACCCCCTGCCCTCTCCATCGCGGCCCAGGAGAGACGAGGCAGTGCGAGGTCTGGACGTCACCGCCGCACGACGCAAAGCCTGTGCGCTGCACACAGAAGAAACCGCTGCGGCTTTACTACATTGTATGCTTAAATGCGATGAGGTTAAAACTTGCCGTGGCTCCTTATAGCACAAACGAAGGTGAATGGATCACTAGCTTTTTAATCAACACATATCGGGTATTAGTTTTTTGTCTAACGGTATTTAAAAACGTTTGGAGGAGCTGCAGTGTAATTTGAACTGAGCTCCCTGGGTACTCATGATCCGAGTTTTTGTTTGTTTTGCTCTTTCCAGGTTGTGCTAACCATTAGACTGAGTATTCATTAACAGAAAAATGTACTTTATATCTTTAATCTTTAGTGGATTCTTCATTAAGTATTTAACTTTTTAAACCTGCATGGGAAGTTATAGTCGGCCCAGACCCAAGGCAGAGGAGACACTGGAACACCAACAATGCAACAGGTATTCTAATGATGCTGGATGGGGTGGAAAAGGTGGAAATATGAAAGGTAAAAGGGGAAATGGGAATATTGGTAGGTAAAAAGAAGGGAGAAGGGCTACTGCTGGACAGGGGGAGCAGGAAAGGGGTGCTGCTGGACAGAGGTGAGGTAAAAGGAAGGGAGAAGGGCTACTGCTGGACAGGGGGGAGAGACAGAAAGAAAGGGGGGCAGGGAGAAAGAAAGAAAGACACACATACAGAAAGAGAGAAAGAAATGCCTAAGTCTACACATCTATTCTAGCACCCGTTAATGTAACGGGCTAAAAAACTAGTATTCTTTAAACAACGCTGGTTTCTTAGGTGCTGGTATGTGTCCAAGTTAAGTGAAAAATGCTGTTTAGACATTTTAAACTGATTTTCAAGGCATTGCACCTCTGTAGGCGTTTTACGGCACCTAACACCACTCCGGAAGTGGCATTAGGCGCTATAAAACACCTATGGAGGTATGATTCACATCAAAGGTAATAAATTAATACAGAAACTATTTTAGAAAATTATTTAGAAAAAATGACTTATCTTGTGTATTTAAGTCAAGGGAGCGCCTCCACTGGCATGACATGGTCTGGGCCCGGCTGGTCAAAAATAGGCCGGTTATGGCACCAGCATTGAATTTCTGGGTTTGCCGCAGGAGATTGCCAGTGATCTCCCGTGGTCTGAATATTAGGGGGGATGGGAAATAAGAAAAGCCATGCTGAGGCAGCCCAAGAACTGTTGAGTTCAGCATCCTTTCTCTGACAGTGGCCAGTCCAGGTGAAAAGCAGATTAATTTTATATAGCTCATTTCAAAGACTTTTCCTCCAGAAACTTGCCTAAACCTCTTGCAAACTTCGATATGGTAATTGCCTTAAGCATGACCAGAATGATCAAACCATCTCATCTGTGAATGTAAATTCTGTACATGCAAGTTAAACTGTACTATACAATTGTCACCCATTTGACCGATTGTCATTAGATTTGTTTGTCCAAATATTATGTACGTTACTTTGTAACCCATTCTGTGCTCTCTGGGGAGGATGGGATATAAAACAAATTGAATTCATTAAATACAAGTTACCCTGTGATGCTGACGAAATTATGTGACAAAAGTCCAGGGCTGGGAATCTGATGAGTGTGTGAAATGCAAGCGCATGAAAGGAACTTTGGTCCATATGTTGATTGGAAGCTTCCTGGAATGGTATTGTCAAAGTGATATATCAGATTTTGATGATCTTATGCTGTACTGTTGGTGGGATAGTACAAAACTCTGGCAGATCAGGGCCTCTCCGGGGATCTCTGTAAGTTTATTTCGATTGCTCTTTTGTTCGCGAAGAGGAGGATATTGGGAATATGGATGGATAGCAGATACCAATGGTTGGAAAGCTTCCCTGAGGGAAATGGGTAAGACAAGAGTAAAAAGCAACGCTTATGTTGGTCTGGAGTACTGTGTCCAATATTGGTCGCTGTACCTTAAGAACGACATGGCGTTACTTGAGAGGGTTCAGAGAAGAGCGACAAAAATGATAAAAGGGATGGAAAACCTTTCATACGCACACAGGTTGGAAAGGCTGGGGCTCTTCTCCCTGGAAAAGCGGAGACTCAGGGGAGACATGATAGAGACTTTCAAGATCTTGAAAGGTATAGAGAAGGTAGGTAAGGACAGATTCTTCAGTCTATTGGGAACCACAAGAACAAGGGGGCACTCGGAGAAATTGAAAGGGGACAGGTTCAGAACCAATGCTAGGAAATTCTTTTTCACCCAAAAGGGTGGTGGGCACCTGGAATGCGCTTCCGGAGGTCATGATAGGACAGAGTACACTACGGGGTTTCAAAGAAGGATTGGATAAATTCCTGAAGGACACGGAGATTGAGAGATACAGATAGAGGTAGGGATAGGATTATGAAAGGGTGTAGATAGAAGGATAAAGGGGATTAAAGGGTTTTAGACAAGGATCACCATACAGGTCATGGACCTGATGGGCCACCGCGGGAGCGGACTGCTGGGCGAGATGGACCTCTGGTCTGACCCAGCGGAGGCAACTTCTTATGTTCTTATCTGCTTTTCTATTTGTAGCTTTTGGTCTCTTTGTGGGCTGGGGAGCTGGAGGAGGGGAGGGGGGTGTCTCTCTGGAGGAGGATATAAAAAAGGGAAAAGATGAGATTGACCTTTTCTACTGTACTATATTGGCTCAAGTGCCTTGAGACATATTCTGTGCTTTTTGTTCTCGGACTATGACATATTTGTTCTGTTTCTGTTGGCCATTCTCTAACAATAAACAGTATTTTTTTTTTAAAGGCTCTTCTTGTCTCGTGTGTTCCCCTTTGAGCAGAGATGAAGACCATTTTGACTCTTTTGGGCTGTGTGGTGATACTTGTCCTGCCGCTGACATCTAGAACTTCCTTTTACGGTACCATACTCCATCAACCCTCTCCCAACTCTTTTCCTCTTTCATTATTGTTTTCTTAGTGACATTTCACTAGCTGTTGCTCATCCAGTCTCTGTTTTCTTTCCTGCAATAGATGGCGTGGAAGAGTTGGAAACCCCCTTTATTCTGAGCTGTGCAGAGGAAGCCAAACACCTTGTGGATGCAGCCTATAAATACACCAGGCAGAGGTGAGTGTTTAATCCAGCCATGGCAAGGATGCACTATGAGGGGCCGTTGAAAAGTTCTCAGCCCAACCAACAATGTTGGGGCAGTCTCCATTGAGGGCTGTACACTTAGTCCACAATTTTCCACTTTTTTTTCTTCTGTATTTTTCCAACGGAATGAAAAAGTGGAAAAAATCACTGGACTAAGGGCTAGATGCACTAAAGTCAGTCGGGTCACTATTGGCCGATTCTCTGACCAATCGATGCACTACCAAGTTTGCGTGCAAATCATTTGCATGCAAACCCGACAGATCAATGGCTCAATGAGTGATTGACACATGCACAGAGCCCTAACAACAGTGAAAGGAGAAGCAGCCTCCTGTCACTGCTGTTAGAGCTTCTCTTTTTTTAATGGCACAGAATCTGCCCCATTAAAAAAAAAAAAAAAAAGCTCCCCACGCTGATGGCCTCCCCCAACGACACCCCCCTCACGAACCAGCACCGTGACCTCCCTACGGCAGTGAAAACGGCAGGAGGGATGCCTACTTCCTCCTGTCTGGCCAAATAACCCCGTGCCATGCCCCCTCCCATTTCTGGACACCCCTGTGCAACGACCCCCCCAACCATTACCTACCCTCCCCCATTCCACCCATAAACTAAAAAAAAAAAAAGGCAGGAGAGATGCCCACTCCCTCCTGCCACCAGATGCTCCCCCAAATCCTCCACCCATAGTTTTGGTAGACGTTAGGAGCTGGAGGCAAGCACGGTCTCTCCAGCTCCAAGGCCCAGCACGTTGAAAATGATGGGTCTTTTTCTTTATTTCTTTATTAATTTATTTAGCTCGTCCTCCCAAAGGAGCCCAGAACGGGTTACAAAAGTACAAGGACAAAATGACTGAAAGACATTTTTGGCAGACATAGCTTAGAAGAATTTGTGGCATTCGTAGAAGATATTACTTGGCATAGTAAAGATTTAGGACAGCATTCACTGTACTAACAGAACATAACATAATTGTACTAAAGTTTTAATATTGTATGATTGGTGGTTGGTCATTATGGAGGTTGTGAGTAGTGATGGACATTAAGGAGCTGGATTTGTGAAGAGGAAGGTTTTCACAGCCTTCCTGAAGTTCCATAGATTGTCTAGCAATCTAATGGATGTGGAGATGATGTGCCAGAATCTGGGTATAAACTGTGAATAGGAGCATTTGTGGCTTGTTTCAGTTTTCAGTGAATGACCAGGTGGTAGTGTGAGTCGTATCTCTGTTTGAGATCTCAGTGATCTGTTTGGGACGTAAATTTGTAGTTTTGATGTCAGCTTATGGAAGGTCTTGAAGGCTAGGACCAAGGTTTTAAAGGCGCAGGTAATCAATGCACTGATGTAAGTGCAGGGGGTGACATGGTCTCGGAAGCCTAGGTTTTTCAGGAGACGAATGGTTGCATTTTGTACACCTTGGAGGCGGAAGAGGGTATTTGTGGGTAAGCCCACTAGAAGTGCGTTGCAATACTCTAAGCGGGATAATACAAACACATGTAGTAGTTGGGCAAAATTGGTTTCTGAAAAGTAAGGACGGATGCATTTCAGTTGACGGAGGTAGTAGAAGGATGAAGACACTACCTTTGATACGTGATTTGATAGTGATAGATTTGAGTCCAGGATCACTCCTTGGCTGTTGACGTTATCGTTAGATGTAAGTGTGTCATTTTCCCAGGAAAAGGTTGGGTGGGGATATGTACATGTATCTTTGTATATCCAGAGGAGTTCAGTCTTTGAGGCATTAACTTGTAGTTTATTTGCAGTCATCCAGTTCTTTATTTCAGTTAGGCAGCTATGGAGTTTTATGATTTGTGCATCTCGGTGTTGGCCTATGGTACAGTAGAGCTGTATATCATCTACGAACGAATGGATTTTGATTTTGTATTTTGCTGCGATTTCACGTACTGGTCTGACATAGAGGTTGAAGAGGAGTGGGGATAACAATGCACCTTAGGGCACTCCATAGCGGAGTGGTTTTGGCTCAGATAGGGAGTGTCCTAATAGTACTCTCTGCGTCTTTCATTAAGGAAAGAGGAGAGCCAAGCAAGTGCGATATCATTGATTCCAATAGATTGTAGTCTGGATAGAAGAAGTGAATGGTCAGTAGTGTCAAAGGCGACTTTTAGGTCTAATAGTACCAATAATGCATCTTTCCCTTCATCTAGAATTTTCTAGCAGTCTTCTACTATGTCTAGTAGTACTGATTCTGTGCTGTGGTGTTTCCTAAATCCTGACTGGAAGTTGGAGAGACTGGCATTTGTTTCTATGAAGTCTCTTAGCTGTGTGAGTAATATCTTTTCAAGTATTTTTGAGATAAAAGGAAGGTTTGAGACTGGTCTATAGCTGCTTGGATTTTCCAGGCCCATGGTGGATTTTTTTAGAACTGCTCTCACTACAGCAGATTTCTAACATTGTGGTATTATGCCTGATTTTAGGGACTCGTTTAGTAAGGGTAAGATGGAGGACAAGAAGATTTCATTGGTAGCATGGGTCTAAGATCGAGGTTGTGGGACGTAGGGAATCTATTGAATTTTTCAGATCATCTATAGAAACTGGTTTGAAGCTGTTTAGGGTTTCTTTCTTTGTTAGGAGCCTAAGGCCTGATTGGCTCAGATGCCCAAGGCCCCTCTGCTTGGGAGGGGCTGTAGGCATCTGAGCCAATCAGGGCCTTAGGCTTGTCCCCATTCATCATATAGTGCACAGGGGAGGGGAAGGCCTGTCATTTTCCACGTGCTGGGCCTTGTAGCTGGAGAAACTGTTCTTCCCTCCAGCTCCCAACATCTACCAAAGGTAAGGGAAATTCGGGGGAGCTTCCAGTGGCAGGAGGGAGTGAGCATCCCTCCTGGTAGGGAGGTGCGAAGGGGTCCAGGACTGGATGGGGGCATGGCCCAAGGGCATTTGGCCATTTTTGCTGCCAGGGAGGGGGGAGGCATGGTGCCGGTTCGTGGGGGGAGGTCATAGAGGAGGGCTGACTGGCGTTGGGGTGCTAGGTGCCAGTATTCAGTACCACTGAAAAAAAAAGCCCTGGGTATCCAGTGGCGTAGTGAAGGGGGTTGGGGCAAGGGGGGTGGTCCACCCTGGGCACTGTCTTGGTAGGGGAGCGGGCACTGATCCTTTTCTCTGCCTTCCCCACTCCTTTCCTGCCTCCCCCTTCCCCCTCTACCACCAGTGTTGGCTCTTGCTCTGACATTACTTCCTGGATCTGTGCTTAGGAAGTCACATCAGAGGAAGAGCCAATGCTAGTGCGAGTAGCAGGTTGGGGTTGCTGCTTGTGCCCTGAATGTTAAAGAGGCACAGGGAAAGGGAATGTGTAGCAGGAGGGGAAGGAGCGGATGGGGGGGAGCACCACCGCCCTGGGCACCTTTCACCCTTGCTATGCTATTATGTGTACTATAGGCATTTTTTGTCCCCAATCTACAGGGAAGGGAATGGGGACTTGTACAATGCCTTTTTGTGGCTTTGTGGCATTCAAAGTGGTGGGCACTGGAGGATTAAGTGACCTGCCCAAAGTCATAAGGAACAGCACTGGGATTTAATCTCATAACCTCTAGGGCAGAGGCAGCAGCTCTACTAGTGAGCCACACCTTCAGTCTGTCTTAGTATGGCTGTTCTTATGTTCGCTTAGTATAGGACAATCAAGCCATTGTGACATCACTGATGAGGCTGGCTCTTAGGCACTGGTGGAATGAGGCTTTATGACATCACAATCTCAGCTCTGGAATGCTGCTCTCTTTGGTTTCTGCCAGGTACTTGGGAGCTGGGTTGGCCACTGTTGGAAACAGGATACTGGGCTTGATGAAAGGGAATGGGGACTTGTGTACGGAATATTAGGCTTGATGGACCTTCTGTCTGCCCCAGTATGGCAATTCTTATGTCACACTTCCAAGAGGGACATGAAACTAAAGAACAGGGTGAAGACACTTCCTTTTAAGGAAAGGCTAATTAAAGAAAGCTTCAAAAGACGGTGAAAATACACAATGGAGGAAGTTCTGCAAATGGCATCTAAAAAGATAGGCGCCTATAATTTAGGGGCCTCTTTCGTCAATCGTACTTCAGCACCTATTACAGAATTGCCAAGGTTTTAAAGGCTTTTAGAGAATCTGCCTAGTGGCACCTAAGTCCTTCTTCGCCCCATAGAATTTCCTGTAATAAGACTGTTGTAGAAATGCGCGAGAGGGCCTTAGAGATAAACTTCCAAAGCAAATAAGAGAGTGTGGGACAGTTTTCACTATCTGCAGACAAATGTATTTTTACATAGCGGGTGGTTTTATAATGTAGATTATACCCCATACCATACGATATATTTTTGGACAAGCTTAAGGAAACTTAGTTGAGTTCCTGAAGGACGAAAAGACACGCACAGGACGTGATCTAGAGAAATATTACTTTACAGGTTATAATGAAGGGAATTCTGGACAGTAATAAAACATGATTATTTCCGCTGCTGAGTATCTGGTACAGACTTCCTTAGGGGGAAGGTGGGGCTCACTGGTAGAGCTGCTGCCTCTGCCCTAGAGGTTATGAGATTAAATCCCAGTGCTGTCCTTATGACCCTGGGCAGGTCACTTAATCCTCCAGTGCCCCCTGCTTTGAAATGCCAAAGGTAGTTTCCAACAGTGGCCAACCCAGGTCCCAAGTACCTGGCAAGATCCTAAGGAGTAAAACAGATTTTATGCTGCGTATTTTAGGAATAAGCAGTGCATTTCCCCAAGCCATCTCAATAATGGCCTATGGACTTCTCTATTAGGAAATTAGTCAAATCTTTTTTAAACCCTGCTAAGCTAAATTTCATCATCAAATTTGTGGAACATGAGAGCCTATAGCTGTGCTACCTACACAGGGGGAAGGAAATGCCTCGCGCCACCTTTATTATCCTCCTGCAAATGCCAAAGTACAATGACTACTGCCTGGCTTTTGACAAACATCTGACAGACTTTCACTATAACTAACGGGTGATAACCATTTCTTTTCAAGTTTAAAGGCAAAACTGAAGCAAGACAATGTGAGTCCCTCAGACGCGATGTCCTTTTTCAAGCAGCCTGTGGCTAAAAGCAGAACCATCATAAGAGCTGCCGATTACAAGGAGACCGCTCTGCAGCTGTTGAAAGAGAGAGTGCGATACATCTATAAGAGACCTTTCAACGTCACAGGTAGAGATTGTTGTGTTCTGAGCCCAACCAGATGTAGAGTAGTTAAAGCTAAATTTTTCAGACTGCATCTCTTCATCTTCAGTGATAACACTGATATGATTCTCTTACAGATTTGCTTACCACAGCACAGTTGGAATCCCTGTCAAAATTCACTGGATGTGCGTATCAGAACCAACCACCTCCTCTCTGCACGGATAGTCCTTACAGGACCATCACTGGATTATGTAATAACAGGTACTGCTAGGATTTTCAGTGTATGTTAATGATAATTTTTCCAAGATGCTCAGCTAATGATTGAATCTTTGCTCATCATACTGTAGTATCTAGTTTATTGCTGAAAAAAGTAATTCTTCCAAATGGCCTGCCTTTTCTGTGCCCCTATTGAGGGTGATTTTCCAAAAGCAAATCCACGGGTAAAGCATGCTTTATCTGCAAAACCTGGCAGATAAATAATCCACAGCCTGTACGTACATACGTGTACCTAGACTGAGCAGAGGCATTGCTGGGGCGGGGTTGGGCAGAATTTGTATTTATATGCATGCTTTTAAAAGATTGACATTATGCTTGTAATTTAATCCTCCAAAAATAAAGGACTGGAGGAACTAAACAACTCACAAAATACAAAAATCACTCAGATGCAGTCTAGGTGAACTTCAATATATTCATCATGGTAATGAAAGAAAAAACTCAGATTAAAAGAGAGTACAGTAAAACCTTGGATTGCGAGTAACTTGGTTTGCAAGTGTTTTGCAAGACAAGCAAAACATTTGATTACATTTTAACTTGATATACAAGCAAAGTCTCGCAATACAAGTACATACAGTAGACACGCGTCACATCCTCACAACTGAGCTGATGGTTCTCTCTCTGACGCTGCGGGAGTGTAGTGACTGTTCTAAACGAGCGAGGTCTTGCAATACAAGTACATACAGTAGACACGCGTCACATCCTCACAACTGAGCTGATGGTTCTCTCTCTGACGCTGCGGGAGTGTAGTGACTGTTCTAAACGAGCGAGGTCTTGCAATACAAGTACATACAGTATTTTGTATTAAAGTTTTGGGGTTGTGGAACGAATCGTCTGAGTTTCCATTATTTCCTATGGGGGAAATTCGCTTTGATATACGAGTCCTTTGGATTACAAGCATGCTTCTGGAATGAATTATGCTTGCAAACCAAGGTTTTAGTACTTTGTATGCACCACTTTATCAGTGCATCACAGGCATTTAAAAAAACCCCGTCATTAACCATTTTTTCGGCATGCTATCATAGCATTAAAGAGGTATAAACTACATTTATATTGTAGAACAAAATTCCGATGAGGCGTCTGATCCCTCCACCTCACTTTATACTACCAGGGACAAATATACGTCAGCAGGTTTTTCAATTGAGTCAGTTCTGGAAATGCAATTACAGCATAGATCATACTCAATCCAATACAGGAGAAACAGAGGGATCAATATCGCTTTCAGCCAAGAGGGAGAGAAGGAGGGAGTATAGGGAGAACATATTTCAATCAGACATACAACTGATCGAATATGTACAAGAGACAGAATTCAGACAGGTTTTAAAGCAGGTATTTAACATTTCCAAGAGACCATTAGATCAAGTTGAGACAGATGTTTTAAGCAAATGCTTATCCTGTTCTCATACAACACCTTTAATGTCAGGGTGGACTTTATAAATTCACCAGAAGACTCAAGATTATGGACTATTTTTCAACACAGACCACTTGCAGCACTGATGGATCAATTGCGTGATTCAACAGCAAGTGGACTAATCCTCTACTACAGACATATGAGACATTGGTTCTAAAGGATGTTGGCGAAGGTAGAAACATTCTACAATATAACCAGACCATAGAAAGAAGCTATCAACAGATTAAGTAAGGTCATTTCAATCATTATTAAACCAGCGGACAAAGGTGGTGCCAGGGTAGTGTTAGACAAAACCTACAGGAAATCCAATTTTCCAGAAGTTCAAAGGAGATCCCACTGCGGGAATTCACAATGAGATAGCTACGTTTGTGTAAACAGGTTTCCTTACAGTCAAGAACTCGCATTATGTTACCCAAAATATATATTGTTGATTAATCCACCTGAGAGACCTGCTGGGGGTTGTGGGTGGTTGGACAGTGGCCAGAGGTTGAGCCCGCTGGAGTTTGCATAAGTAAGTGAAATTTCAATGGTTCCTAAGCAGTGTTGTTCAAAGCACTGAAGTACAAGTATATTTTAATACTAAAGTAAAAGCATGTAGTGAAGAAAACATTACAAAATTTACGTAAGTGAAAGTAAAACCAATTCTTACCTAATATACCCCCTCTTTTACAAAACCGCGGTAGCTGGCGCGCTGAATACTCTGCACTGCTCCCGATGCTCACAGGAACTTTATGCGGGAGGATAATATTTTTATAATAAAACGTAAAAGTACCACAACTACAATGTCTGTTCAACCAGCTCCGGCTTCATCTCTGCTTTAAAGCGACCCAACTCATCACTACTTTGTTTGGCTGGAGACCAGTAACCAGTTCAACCACAGGCAACGCCACTGTTCTTAGATGCTGCATTCACTGAACAGCAAAATTTAAGATGAGATGATCCAGTGTTTGCTTGACAAAGGGGTCCTTTGATTAAGGCACGCTAATCGATTTAGCGTGCATTAAATCGGTCAGCGCACCTTATTAAAAGACCCCAAAGTTTGCAATAGCAAAATCCTGTTCCCAGTTTAACTGTTTCATTTGGTTTACTGAGGAATTATCATTTCTACCTTTAACTGCAAGCATCAAATTTAACTAGGTAAAAGCAGTAAAAATTGATGAGACTATTACTTCAGTAAGTTTCAAGTTTATTCTTACATTTGATTAATCGCCTATTCAAAATTCTAGGCGATGTACAAATAAGTAAAATTACAGAGTTAGGGGAAACAGACATAACTAACAAAAAAGACTAAGTCTACTAAACATGATAAAAAAACAACTTATACAAACATATTAAAACATGAGGAGAGGCTAGGAAAGAAATACAATTTGATTATAAAGAAAAACAATTAAGGTTAAAAACGATGGGAAAGGGAAAGAAAAAACAAAAAATTTCAGGAGGATAAAAAATATAAAAAGAGTATAAGCAATTCATTTATTCATTGAATGCATCTTTAAAAAGAAAACTCTTAAGCTTGCTCTTAAATCTTTCCAAGTTTTTTTCCTCTCTTAAGTAAATTGGAAGGGAATTCCATGTTTGTGGAGCTGTAACGGAAAAAATGGATTGCCGCCGTGTATTGATAATTTTAAGAGAGGGAATGACCAATAAGTGTTGGTCATTCGACCGCAGTAATCTGGATGTAGTATAAGGAATCAAAACTTTATAAATAAAAGCTGGGGTTTTGAATGTCAGAGATTTAAAGGTAAGCAGACTTAATTTGTACATTATACAATGAGCGACTGGAAGTAGCCAGGTCACATGATCAAATTTCTTAGCTTTCATGATAAGTTTAATAGAAGCATTCTGAACGATCTGTAAATGCCTAATTTCCTTTAAAGCCAATCCCTTAAATAGGGCACACAGAAATACAAGTAAAAGTATCAAAAAAAATTGAAATACGTACAGTAACTAGTTACAATTACTTAGTTATTGTACAACACTGTTCAAAGTCTGGCTTCTAGATTTTTAGTCTGGGTCCTAGATCCTAAGAAAATTTGTTGAGGTCTAGTTTAAAGTCTTCACCCTCTTATAAAATTATCTATGTTACATGCAAAAACTTAACACACTTGAATAAATAGTCCTTAAGTGAATGAAGCTAGCAAATCATTCCAGAAACAAACATGTCTGAGATACCAAAACCAGAAATTAAGTCAGATTTTTTTCCCCCCATTTGTTGGGTTTGCTACGGAGTTACCTGTCGATAATTGATCAAGATCGTTAAAAATATAGACCTTTTGATTATATTTAATACAACACTTGCATAGGAATACAAATTTGGCTCTTGTATCTGCCAACTCTTTCAAATAACTGCAAAAACTACTTTTGATGTGTCCAATCTGCCCTGACAGGAACTTTCATCGGCCACCCACTCCCATAAAAACAAGGATGTTCCGCCTCCAATTACGTTCCAGATGTATTTTTCAGACTGTCTCTACTGGTTTAGACCAGCGTTCTTCAACGTTTTTACACCTATGGACCGGCAGAAATAAAATAATTATTTTGTGGACTGACACTGGTCCAGCGGTTGAAGAACACTGAGCTAAGTCGAGGGCCAGACTCCGCCCCCATAATAGTACTAATTGTAATACCATTTTTTCCATATATAAACACAATATAATCTTATTAACAACACATAATGGTTAACCACAAAATTAAACTACACAAAGCACACTGTATGCTTCTCAACATTTTCCTACCAGAACACAGATAACCCCTAAGCAAATACGAGACCACAAACTAAAAGTACTAATATATACAAATGAAACCCTAAGATTCAAGACTCTGCAACCCCAGAGGAAAAGAAACAAATGCATTTCTTCCTGAACAGTGCAAAATACAGACACAGCAGATGTAAATTCCCAGAATTGACAGAATCCAATCACTAAATTCAAAACAAACATCATTCTTCCCCCCTAGCTTTGTTGTCTCCCTCCCTCCATGCTGTGCCTTACCTTCTCACCTGCTGCTCCCGCCTAGCCATTTTATTCCGCCCCCGGCGATACAGCTCCCTCTTCCTCACTGCCTCAGGCCACAAAACCGCGGGCAGCGGCTCCTCGCGTCTCGGCTGGAAGCTTCCCTCTGATGTCAGAGAGAAGGCTTCCGGTTCAGGCGCAAGACGCATAGGAGCCGCTGCCCTGAGTCAGTGAGGAAGAGGGAGGCGGACCGGCGACTGAAGAACACTGACCTAGACCAAGTGCATAGCCAGACCTATGATATTAGAAGGGAGAGGGGGAGGCACAAAAAAGTTTTACCCTGCATCTGTCCCCTCATAACTGAGCTGGTGGGGGTCCCCAATGGAAGCCTCCCTGGGTACACGCTTGGGGTGGGTTTGGCTTTTTTTGTGAGGGACGCCCTCCCCCCTACACTTGTGCAAAAACAGGATGCCAAGCCTCCTTGCACATGCTCCGTTTCCAAAAAAAACACAAGCACGGCAAGGGGTGGGTGGCAGCCACCTGAGGAGGAGGGCTCGGGAGCCTTCACCAGCCAAATCAGCAGAGAGCACCTCAGTCTTGGGAAGGCCTCAATCCAAATTGGGGAGCCCAGAGCCTTCAAGGCTCCTCTCTCATCGAGGTCTATTTTACTTTGGGGCTTGGTGATGATTCAGACTTTGGCACCCGTTTCCTGTGTGGGTCGTTTCATAAGACTAATAAACTTTATTTGATGTTACAGGAAAAATCCTACTCTAGGATCCTCCAATCGTGCCTATCACCGCTTGCTTCCAGCAGAATACGAAGATGGAATTTCTCTTCCCAAAGGCTGGAATGAGCAGAGAAGATACTCAGGATTTCGCCTCCCATTGGTAAAGATAGTTTTTTCTGTTACTGCAATTGTCTGTTATATATTTACGGAGTGATCTTTGTTTTTAACGCCAGTTGTGATATTCAGTCTGCTACTCAGATACACAATAGACAATTAAAATACACACACAATTAACAAAACTACTTGCCTATAAACCCAACGTCTTACCAAATACTATACTTCCTATCCACATAGGTCTTTATCTGCCGTCATGTACTATGTTACTTTGACACGCAGCTCCTGATTGGTGAGGCCCAACTGTAGTACAGGAAGAGGCGGTTGGAGCATACCGCGAGTGATTTCCTTCGCTCGCCGGCGCTCCAGCTGCCCTCTCCTGCCTCTCTGGCTGCCCTCTCCTGTCTCCCCTGCTAAAAACCGTATTTGCGGTTTTTCAACATTCGCGGGGATTCCTGGAACGGAACCCCCCGCGAATATCGGGGGAGTACTGTACTACCACTGGGCTACTTTCTCAGAATAGACCACCCCTTCATTAGTCAGACTGGAGCAGAGACCCAGAACGTTCCTCTTGTGACTGCATAGGAAGGCACATTCTGGCACCCTATCGCACTCTTAACCTCCCTACAGTATGTCTCTCTCTGCCTAGTTCTACTTTAGTCAGTTCACTCCTATTTACCTCCCACCCTGCTCTTTCCAGAGACACATTATTACAACAAAGAAATAAAAACTTTGATGAGGCCTTATTGCTCCGGAGTGGTTTACCTGTTTTCAGCTAGGGATGGCAATTGGCTAATGTTCTGTAGCTTACTTGCCTATCTCTGAATCAGTGTCTTTCAAATTGTGTGCCACGGCACAGTGGTGTGCCCCAAAGTGATTCTGGGTGTGCCACAAGAGATTCCAGAATTTTACATTATTTTAAGAAATTGTCTTCATAAGTATACACTAGAATAGATGGCATGTAAATAGCGTACGCAAGAGTCTGTCAGTGTTATGAGCGTCTGTGTGTGTAAGGACACAACCATCCAGACAAACATCATTCTTTGATATGATTGGGCCTTGAAAATTAACAGCAAGTAATTTTAGTTTATTTTTTTAATGCAGTAGTTATCCTAACTTGAGCAACAAAACAATCAAGGCTTTGTTACCATTTGGATCTTCTTATCTTTGCAAACTTGCATTTTCAGCTCTGACAGAAATTAAATCGAAAAAAAGAGAACGACTGCAGATGATGGATGATGAAAAGCATGTTTGCTTGTTGACTATCAAGCCGCATTTTGAATTAATTTGCACTCAAAAACAAGCACATCCTTTGCATTGATTAGCAGTTCTATTCTATCTACTTTAGTTTCACTGTTGTTACAATTACCCATACATAGCTTAAAGAACTTTAAATAAATAACTCTCAAATTTAATTTTTTGTTGGTTTTGCAATTTTATCATTTCAATTATAATGTATCACGAAAAACATTTGCTCTGTTTAGTGTGCCAAAGCTAAAAAAAAGTTTGAGAGACTTCTCTGGATCAACATAAACAAGTATGCAATCAGTTTGGATAGCTGTAACTCTTCGACCGATGTAATTTTCAACACAAGCCACTTGTCATATTCTCTATTGTTTTCTTCTGCACAGGCTCGAGAAGTTTCGAACCAGATAGCTCGATTCACCACCAATGTCACCTTGGATCAGGGGAGAGCACTCATTTTTATGCAGTGGGGTCAGTGGACAGACCACGATCTAGACCTTGCTCCAGAGACTCCTGCAAGAACAACTTTCCTCCAGGGTATTGACTGTGACGAAAGCTGTGCCAAGGCACCTCCTTGCTTCCCACTCAAGGTATGGCACAAGGCTAGGCTGGGAGACATCGTGAAAGGGGAGGAAGGAGAGAGAAAATGTTGAGCATCTAAAGGGTTTTGGTTTTTGGGTTGTTGTTTTTTTTTTAAAAAGCTAGGTTGGCTTTCACATATCATGTGCGACTCTGTAAGACTGCTATGGCATTTACTTCATGGTGTGATCCTCTTTTCCTAAGCATTATGACTGTCACCAGGCACCTTGACTTTGTGAAGAGACCAAGGGCCAGGGCCAGCCATTAGCAAGGGTAGGTGGTTGCTTAGGGCAGTAGCTTCTGGGGTGGGGAGAGAAAAGAGCAACTGCAGTCAAAGCAAAACAATAGATCCTGACAATTAAATGCAAAAAAATAATCAATCTCAACTTGTCTCTTCTTTGATATTTCTGTAAAGTCCCCCTAGTATTGTCCTAGATTCCAACTGCTTAAGTTGCCGTCCAAACTCACTCCAGCCTATCCAACCATCCCGTTGTTTGCAGAATATCTACCGTAAAGTCTAGCCAGTAACGTCCTCATGTTCCAAGTTAGTGGAGCTCCCATTGATGCCCTCCCCAGTCCATCCTACACCGAATCACCATATATGGGTCACAAACCGTACAAATGGAATGTTTAAAAAATGATGGCCCTGATAGTCAAAGGACTTATGCTCCTAAATTTAGGGACCTTTAACTAAAGCTTAGTACTCGCTGCCCATCTCTCACCGTTTTACTTCTTACTTTCAAAACAAAAAACACGCATCAACCAGCCTCCATATGCATCTTGCAGGACTCTCCGATCTAGTAATCAAAACCTGCTCATCATTCCTCCAATAAGAGAACTCTTTTACGACACTACATGCAAATCCTTCTTCTCTGTCATAGCTCTCACACTGTGAAATGCTCGTCCCTCTGATCTTCGTCTAGAAAACTCTTTAGCTAAATTCAAATCCAAACTTAAAACGTTCCTCTTTAAAGACGCCTTTACCTTGTAATTACTCTTTCCTTTAAAATTCGAATATCCTTTACAGAAATCTTAAGGCAACCAAAACACTTTTTTTTAGAAGCAACCTCCCCAGCCTAATTGTCCTTCTCTCTCCCATTTTCCTTTTTTATTTTTATCTCGATGTATTTATTATTATCCCAAGACACGTAGTAAGCCTATTCTCACATGTGGGTGACGTCATCCATGGAGTCCGGATGCGGACAGCCTCGCAAGCAGACTTGCTTGTAGAAAACTTAGAAGTTTCGAATCTGCTGCACCGCGCATGCACGAGATCCTTCCCACCCAGCACAGGGTTGGCTACCATGAGAATGGGCTACTGGGCATGATGGACCATTGGTCTGACCCAGTTAGGCTATTCTTATGTTATGTTCTCATCTGTAGGGGCCTTTGTTTTCACTTCTTATTTTAATGTATTTTTTTTCTGGGAACTTATCAGTGTTTTTTTATAATGGGAACAAAAATGGAAGAGAATTAATGTGTGTGGGATGAGGGGGTAACTAATTTCTTCAGCTAAATAATTCAATCCACTTCAAACAGACATAGGAGAACTCACGCACCATTCACACACCCTCCAACCAAAAACGTCAAAAGAAAAAAACTGTTCGACAACCTCCTAGCCATTCGAGCTGCAACACTCGACCCCCAACTCTACAACCAATTGACATCGACCACAGACTGCAAAACCTTCAAAAAGAAATAAAAACCCTTCTATTCAAAAAACACATAAAACCGAACTAACACAATCAGAACTGTCCCAAGCATCACCTGCAACTACTCCATATGTACTTCTGATGTCATGACAATTCAGACATAATTTATGTTATGTTATGTTTGGAATATAAGAAAATTTTCACTGCCTGTTTCTATTCTGACCATTTATTCCGTTTCATGGTCATTACAAAAAATATTTTTTTACATGGGGGGGGGTGTCAAAAAATGATGGGCCCCGGGTGCCACATACCCTAGGTATGCCACTGTGCCAACGTTCTATCTATTGTAGCTCACTGACAATGGTCAGCCCATCTCTTTTGTAAACCGCATAGAACTGAAAGGTTTTTGCAGTATATAAATAAAAATTTATGTTATGTTATGTATTTGACTAAGTTGTCAGGCTGCTACCAAGGTCTCCTTTTTTCCATCACTTTTTTTTAAATGCAGATTCCACCTAATGATCCCAGGATTAGAAACCGGAGAGACTGTATCCCGTTATTCCGCTCGGCTCCTGCTTGCACTGTTGGCCCTGTCCGTGAGCAGATCAACGTGTTGACGTCATTCATGGATGCCAGTCAGGTGTACGGCAGTGATGATCGTTTGGCTTCCATACTTAGAAATCATTCTAATCAGCTTGGCATGCTGGCTGTTAACACCAGGTTTACTGACCGAGGCCTGACATTTCTGCCTTTTGATACCATGCCAGAAGACTTCTGCTTTCTGACTAACAGAAGTTCTGGAATCCCTTGTTTCTTGAGTGGTAAGTCTACACACATTATTTTTTAGAATCATTGAGAAATGAAAAGAGTGGAAGATGGTACTGGAGAAGGAAAGGAAAGGGAGAAAGACAGGATGTCAAGGAAATCTTTGGTGGAAAACAGAGGTGGACAGATGTTAATAAAGCTAATTCTGTTTCATAATTTGTACTTCCAACGTCTTGAATCCAAGATTTACAAGAGCCATATTCTCACTACTTTGGAATAGCCAGACTATATTACTGTAAAGAACAAATCAGCAATTTTACAAAGCAAATAAAAACAAATTTCAATTCATCAGAGCCATAGAGAAACCAACCTCCCTGAAACTGAGCCCGTAGCAGTCAGCATTTTCTAAAGATGCCAGATGGCACAGGTAAAACATACAGCTATTCAGCAACTGCTGCTGAATGGCTGGATGAAGTGGTGAGGTGCCTGCAGTATCCAGACAGCAATGTTTTTTGTTTTTAAACCCCCCACCCGATATTACATTGTAGACTATCATGTCCATGTTTATCACTCATTACCCACCTCTCTCCCTACCCTATAATTAGACGGTCTGTTCATTGGGCAGGATAGAAACCCCTTATTAAACTTGAAATTTGATATTCAGCCTCTGATAAACTTAGGACAGCTGTTTTATTGTCCAGGGTTATCCAATGTCACTGGGAGGCACTCATGTCCTCCTCCACCCTATTGCCTTTGCTTTCGGAGGAGTGTGTGGTGCAGTGGTTGGATCTACAGCCTCAGCACCCTGGGGTTGTGGGTTCAAACCCCGCACTGCTCCTTGTGACCCTGGGCAAGTCACTTAATCCTCCATAGCTCCAGGTACGTTAGATAGATTGTGAGCCCACCGGGACAGATAGGGAAAATGCTTGAGTACCTGATTGTAAAAACCGCTTAGATAACCTTGATAGGCGGTATATAAAATCCTAATAAACTTGAAACTTGAAACCCTACCCCCATAGGTGCTTCTCTCTCTCTCTCTCTCTCTCTCCCTCCCTCCAACTCTCCCCCCCATGGGTGCTTAGAACTCTCTCTCTCACTCTTTCACTCCCTCCAACCTACCCCCTCCCCCAGCAGTATCCTGTGCTGTGGTCTCTGTTTCTCTCTCTCTCCAAGCCTGGCCCACCCCAAAATCAAGTGGCTGTTCTCTGTCCCCCCACTTACCTCCTCTGCTAAAATTAAATCTTCAGGCTAGGCCGGCAGCGACATTGAGGTGATCCTGCTGTCGCTGGCCTGTTCTGAAGCCTTTGGAGGAGGGAGTGAGAGAGAGAGAAGCACACTTGGGCAGGATGGGGGGAGGAGGAGAGAGACAGAGAAGCACCTGTGGGAAGGGGGTTGGAGGGACGGAGAGAGGCAGAGAAGCACTAAAAGGGTACAGAGGATGGAAAGGGGAACTGAGGGATGAATGTGGGAGGTGAGGCAGGGGCAAGGGCAGGATGGAGCAGGGCTGGGATGGGGTGGGCATGGGTAGGGCCAGGGTGGTTGGGGACTTAACAAATGTGGTAACCTTAGGGGAGGGAGAGGGAGAAAGAGAAAGAGAAAGGAGGAAGAGGGGGGGAGGTGTTTGCCCACTCATGTTAATTCTGGTCCCACCCAAAATGTCAGGTATGCCTACACCACTAGTATTCTAGAAAGGAAGTTAGGCACTCCCCCCCCCCAAATTCTATAAAGTCTGCCTAAAGTTAGATGCCTACATCAGTGCACTTAGCCCAGGGGTAGGCAATTCCGGTCCTCGAGAACCACAGGCAGGCCAGGTTTTCATGATATCCACCATGAATATGTATGAGATGAATTTGCATGCACTGCCTCCTTGAGATGCAAATCTATCTCATGCATATTTATTGTGGCTATCCTGAAAACCTGACCTGGCTCTGGCTCTCAAGGACTGGAATTGCTAACCCTGGCCTAGCTGATGTAGACACCTAACTTAATTGAAAGTTAGGTAGGTGCATAGCACAAAGTGTTATACCCATGAGGACCCATGAGGTCAAAGAACCCATGAGGAAGTGCTGAAAAGTTCTGAGCCCAACCGAGAAGAGAATGACGTGGCTACGTGATCTGAAACAATGCGAAAACAGAGAATTTTGTTTCTGCATATTTGAACTTAATGAAATAAGGTAACACTCTTTTCAACTACAGTGGAAAAATAAGGCTCAGAGTTTAGGAAGTTGGTGGGTTGGACTGAGAACTTTTCAGCACTCCCTTGGATGTAATGCAAGTGAGCCAAGCCATTGTGACATCACTGATGAGGATGGCTCTTATTGGTGGAATGAGGCATTATGACATCACAATCTCAGCTCCGGTTACCAGAGATTGAAACTCTTCACACTGCGAGAGAAAAGTTCTCAGCTCAACCATGAATCAGGTTCAATCAATGATCTGAAACAATGTCAAAACAGAGAATTTTGTTTCTGCAAATAGGGACTTAACAAAATAAGATCACACTCTTTTCAGCTCCAGTGGCAAAATAACGCGTAGAATGTAGGAAGTTGGTTGGTTGGGCTGAGAACCGTTCACCACCTCGACGTACCTAAAAGTGTGCTGAATTAGGGGATGGATCGTGTGTGTGTTTTCAGGTTATGTAACTCTTTTTGACTTAGGCAACTTAGGTTTACACATTTAAGCCAAGAAAACCCTGGCATTAATAGGGGGCACCTCATAGTTAGTACGCAGAGCGATCCCTAATGCCGCTTAGTTGCTGCAAAGCAAATTCTATACAATGCATCTAACTTTTATCCAATTGCGCTCAGCACTGCACGAATCTTAGGGCCACTTTTTAGGTGACATCTCTAGAATGGGCCCTACTTGCATATAATATATGTAAACTGCTTTGGTTGTACCTCTGAAATCCATGACCCTCTATCTTTTTGTAGAATAGGGGCTACATGTGGTCCCGCTAGGCCCCTAAATATAGATGCCCTGTTGTGGAATTCTGGGCAGATGTAAACAAAAGCTCCTGGACCTGCAGGTTTTGTGAAGACAGTTTCCAGTTGAGTTGGAAGCCCTAAGCTTCCAGATTAGAGAATGACACGTCCCCACAGGAACTCAATTTTCCCATCCCGTCTCCATGAGTTTTGTCGCTGCCCCTGCCCCATTCCTATAAGCTCTGCGTTAACTGCGCCAGACTCGAACACTTATGATTTTAAAGCGTTTGAGGCTTGTGCAGATGAGGACAAGCTTGCAGGAAGGGGACAGAGACAGGAAAAGAACTCTTCGGGATGGGGGAAAAATTTGTCCCTGTATCATTCTCTACTCCAGATCCCCCTGTTTTCCACCCACTGTTGCTCTCCTTGCTATTAAAAAAAATAAAATAAAATCTACTAATTTTGATTTGTGAAGGTGATCCGCGGACAAGTGAACAGCCTGGACTTACAGCCTTTCACACAATGTTTATGCGAGAGCACAATCGTCTAGCTACTGAGTTGAAAAGGCTAAATCCACAGTGGAATGGAGAAACCATCTACCAAGAGGCCAGAAAAATCGTAGGAGGTATCGCTCAGGTACTGCATGGCATGAAACTTCCTTCTCCAACACAAAATGAAAATAGAAGTATCTGTGAGAAATACATGGAGGGGGGAAATTTATAAAGTTACATGTTTATAGATCAGCAATTGGGCTCATAAGCCAGCCGAGTAGAGCCAATTATGTCATATCCTGAGGCTGCAGCTAAATTAAACTGCTCTGATCCGCTGGCCGTGTTGATTTAGATAAAGATGGCATTTCTAAGTGATTTAGTTAAATTGGCGCTTCAAAGGTTGGATAATAGCACAACGATGGAAACAGCATTTCCACAAATAAGGGGTTGTAATTATTATTTTTTTTAAGCTAACTGAGTTAAAAGCAAATTTTTTCGCTGATGTTTTTGGGGAATTTAATAACACGTTATAGTGCCTAAGTCATTTTTAAAGACCAATTGAATAGTATTAAAAATATGAATAGGATATTTGATTTTTTTTTTTTATATATGAAGGGTAAGAAGGAGGTTTGTATGGCAATGCCTGAATTGAGGGCTCCATTATATCCATCTACCTGTGAGATCTCCCTCCCTATTTCTGAAGCTTTTTTTCATAAAGCAGCAGCAGCATCAATTTCAGTGGGGTTATTCTATATCAGGGGTAGGGAACTCCGGTCCTCGAGAGCCATATTCCAGTCGGGTTTTCAGGATTTCCCCAATGAAGATGCATTGAAAGCATTGCATGCACATAGATCTCATGCATATTCATTGGGGAAATCCTGAAAACCCCACTGGAATACGGCTCTCGAGGACCGGAGTTCCCTACCCCTGGTCTATATGGCTTAATCCTGAGTAAATTTGTGCAAGGGTAAGGAGACTTGAAAAGAGGAGACTGAGAGGGGACATGATTGAAACATTCAAGGTACTGAAGGGAATAGACTTAGTAGATAAAGACAGACTGTTCACCCTCTCCAAGGTAGAGAGAACGAGAGGGCACTCTCTAAAGTTGAAAGGGGACAGATTCCGTACAAACGTAAGGAGGTTCTTCTTCACCCAGAGAGTGGTGGAAAACTGGAATGCTCTTCCGGAGGCTGTCGTAGGGGAAAACACCCTACGACAGGGATTCAAGACAAAGTTAGACAAGTTACTGCTGAACCGGAACGTACGCAGGTAAGGCTAGACTCAGTTAGGGAACTGGTCTTTGACATAAGGGCCCCGGCGCGAGCGGACTGTTGGGCACAATGGACCACTGGTCTGACCCAGCAGCGACAATTCTTATGTTCTTAAATCAATTTCCCAGTCCTGTCCCCATGAGTTTTGTCACTGTTGCTGTCCCTGCCCCATTCCTATAAGCCAGGGATCTCAAAGTCCCTCCTTGAGGGCCGCAATCCAGTTGGGTTTTCAGGATTTCCCCAATCAATATGCATTGAAAGCAGTGCATACACATAGATCTCATGCATATTCATTGGGGGAAACCTGAAAACCTGACTGGATTGCGGCCCTCAAGGAGGGACTTTGAGACCCCTGCTGTAAGCTCTACCTTAACCGCACAAGCCTCGAACCCTTATGATTTTAAAGTGTTTGAGACTTGTGCAGATGAGGACAGAGCTTGCAGGAATGGGGCAGAGACAGGAAAAGAACTTTCCAGGACGGGAAAATGAGTTTCCGTGAGGATGTGGAAAAATGTGTCCCCTTGCCTCGTCTACTCTTTCTAGCTCTCCAGCAGTGTTCTACATACTGTATATTAGCTGAAGTCAGCTGATTCTCAAAGACCCACTGAAAATGAAATGCATATTTTGTGAATGAAGTGAGGAATTTGGACAATGTGTATATTAGCCAAAGAAATGTGTTTAAATTATAGTCCAGAAGAGTTGTGTACAAGCAGTCCTAATGGAATTTGTGTTTATTTAAGAAGGGCTGACCAGATTGTAGGACTCAGCACCTGATTGCTCAGTTCTTCATCTTTATTCTAGAAAATCACATACAAGGATTACTTGCCTCTGCTGCTCGGAGCTCAGGGAATGTCCAGGTTCGTCCCTAGATACCGTCAGTACAATGAATCGGTGGATCCTACAGTTGCAAATGTTTTTTCACTGGCATACCGGTTTGCCCATGCTTCAATCCAGCCCTTCATCTTCCGTCTAGATGATCGTTTCCAGCAACAAAATAGAGAGATGCCAGTGCCCCTGCACCAGACCTTTTTCTCCAGCTGGAGAATTGTGAGGGAAGGTAAGAACAACTACATTATTTCTAAAGTTATGTAACATAGAAACATAGAAGGTGACGGCAGATAAGGGCCAAGGCCCATCAAGTCTGCCCACATCAATGACCCTCCCCTACCTCCCTTTGCGAAGAGATCCCACCTTTCGATCCCATTTAGCTTTAAAATCAGGCACACTGCTGGCCTCAATCACCTGCATCGGAAGACCATTCCATCGATCCACCACCCTCTCGGTGAAGAAGTATTTCCTGGTGTCGCCATGTAATGTCCCTCCCCTGATTTTCCATGGATGCCCTCGTGTTGACGTGGGTTCCTTGAAGAAGAAGATATCCTCCCCCACCTCGATAAGGCGCGTGAGGTACTTGAATGTCTCGATCATGTCCCCCCTCTCCCTGCGTTCCTCTAGGGAGTAGAGCTGCAGTTTATGTAGGAAATTCTTCCCAGTGTGGCCCTTAATGGTTTAGAGTAGAGTTGAACAGGACTCACATTGAGCACGTTTTTCTTTCATTCAGTCCCTTTGACCTCTCATATCTTCCCCTTCGCTCTACCACATTCTTGTCCAATGTTCATTCATACAGTTGAAGAACCCCAAGGGGGTAATTCTAGAGCAGAGCACCTCTATTTAGTAATGCAGGGCGAGAGCCTATTCTGTATGAACACTGGGACACCCAAGCATCCTTATACAATACCCAAAGAGTAGCAACACTCCATGCCACCAATCCAGGGCAAGCAGCGGCTTGCCCCATGTCCCTCTCAACAACAGACCATGGACTTCTCCTCCAGGAAACCGTCCAGACCCTTCTCAAAACCAGCTACGCTATCCACTCCCACCACAGCCTCTGGCAATGTGCTCTACAGCTCAACCACTCTGAGTGAAAAAATATCTCCTCCCATTGGTTTTAAAAGTAACTTCATTGAGTGTCCCCCAGTCTTTGCGATCTTTGACGGAGTGAAAAATCGATCCACCTGTACCCGTTCTACTCCACCCAGGATCCTCAGTCACATCTCCCCTTTTTATAGACTAATTTCTTGCACCCATGTCAGACAGCTTTCCAGATAAATCATTATACAGAAACCACTCTTATAGGGGTGGTTACTTTTAAACATACTAACATTGATCAAGATAAAATTGTAATTCTTGTATTGTTAAATCTCTCCTCTGTATTCGATTTGGTGGATCATGAACGTCTGCTCTCTAGACTTCAGGATTTTGGTATAGTAAGGGTTATACTTGTGTGGTTTCATTCTTATTTAGGTAATAGACAATATGTGGAGAGGCATTTTTTTTAAAAACCATCTAAGTCCAACTTGGACGTTTCCAGCTGAATGGCCAAAGTTGGAGGAACAAAAATGGTCATTTTCGAATGGCAAACTGCTATACATCCAAATATCATTTTTTTAAAAATCATCTACTTAGACGTCTTAGCCACTGAGACATCTAACTTTTTACCCCTTATTCAATCAGACAAACATCCATGTTTAAAATATCCTAATCCTGACCATTTGGAGGTGGGTATGGCCAGCATAGTAATAGACTAGCCACATAGACGTCCTGACAGAGCAATAGGACATCTTAGAGTTCCCTGCTATGAACTTCACATAAAGGGTGCCAGCTGTATATCTTACCGTAATCCCCTTATAATTTAGGGTAAGCCCCCCAAACCCCCCCAAACCTATATACCTTCCTGTGTGCCACCCCAATAGCACTTATGGCTACAAGTGGCACGTATATGGCAATATGGTAGGTTTTGGGTTGGGAACAGCAAAAAGAGGCACTGGAGATGTCTCAACCAACAAATGGATACAAGTCTTTTATTGGAATTAAGCCATTTGTTGGTTGTGACATCTCCAGTGCCTCTTTTTGCTGTTCTCTTTATGGTAGCTCGAGGCTTTGTTTCTTCTTTTTTTGTTCTCCAGGTTTTGGGTGGACTCATATGGTCTACCATAATTGTAGTAGTTAGAATGTCTTATGAAGCTATAGCGTTAACCACTGTGGCACGCTCTCCCCCTTTAATGAGACGTACATTGACAAAGTATGGATAATAGATTGCTTTTTATATTCTACCCAAGCAGGACTCATCTTAAAAGGGCTTATCAAACTCCATTATGGTAGGGCTTGAATTGTGAAGACTCGCAAGGCTATAAGGTGAAGTTCCCTCCATGCATTTAGACTGTTCTCCATGAGCTCTTGAAAGGGAACAGCCCAACTCCTTCCCATTTTATGATTTCAGTTTAGCTTCTCATTGTTTCTTTTAATAAATACATTTATTTACGGACACTCTTTTATTGTACAGGTGGCATTGATCCACTACTCCGGGGCCTTATGGCTAATCGGGCAAAACTGAACACACAGAAACAGATTTTAACTGATGAATTGCGGGAGCGACTTTTCCAACTCTTCAAGAGGATTGGCCTCGACTTAGGCGCAATTAACTTGCAACGGGGGAGAGAACATGGTCTTCCAGGTGAGCAGTTGGCCGCATCTCCGTGTAAGCCCAATCTGAATACTGTCCCACAATGTTTCTAAAGAAGCCTCACTCACAAATGAATGCTCACATCGACATCTGCGCGCAGGATGAAAGCGGGCCACTGGTTCCACTGCTTTTATGTCTTTTTTTTACCGTTAGCGTTCACTGAAAACTTCCGTTATCTTGCTGTTCAGGAGTGTTCGGGAGTTTTAAGTATATTGGGAGGGGGTTTCCCCCCCACACCCCCAGCGGAAACACGAACTGTTATAAGTATAATGGGGGGGGGGGTTTTTCCCCCCACACCCTCAGAATACTAATGGTAAAACATAAAAGCATTGGAACCGATAGTGCACTTTCGTCCTGCGCGTAGGTGTCGGCACATGAATGACCGGCACGCTTTTGACGTGCTACTGCTCAGAACAGGTTACAGGTTAAACATACATAAAATACAGTTAACCAGTTACAATATGACAGTTACAAGACAATTTTACGATACAAGGTTGTGTCCTAATTCTATACATACTAGAGTTCAGAGGTTAAAGTTTGCCATAGTTATCGTCAGCATTTGTTGAATACTGAACTGCTTGTCCTGGGATTGGTAGCATGGAATGTGGCTACCAGTGATGTCGTAAAGGGGGGAGACCGCCCCGAGAGCCATCTTGTTGGGATCACTAACATCTCTCTGCCCCCCCCCCTATGCTATGCTTGCATCCTCACTCCCCCCCGCCATACCTCTTTAAAATCTTTGCCAGCACATGAAACACTAGTCAACTGCTCGCACCGGCCTAGCTCCCTCTCTGGGATTATTTGCCTCACTGCTGTCCACCTTGCCCTCCTTCCTTCCTTCTTCCTCCAATATTTAAAATCAGAGGTCAGACATGGTCCCTCTTCCCCATGATCCCTGCCCCACCCTACTCTGCCTGGCCCTCTTTGTGGCTTAAAATGCCCTATGTTTTTTTGTTTATTCATTTCTATCCCGCCCTTACCTTTGAGATGGAAAAATCGGGACCTCTGCTATAAAAAGTAGTGAGGCACATGAAGGACGTTTCCTGAAATGACCGATGTTTTGTTCCACTCTTCACTTAGGCTACAATGCTTGGAGAAAATTCTGTGGTCTCTCACAGCCTCGAACCATGAATGAACTTGCTGATGTTCTGCAGAATCGTGACCTGGCCAGAAAATTCATGAATCTTTATGGCACTCCAAACAATATCGATATTTGGATTGGAGGAGTGGCCGAACCTTTTGCATCTGATACAAGAATTGGGCCTCTCCTCTCCTGCATCATTGGAAAACAGTTTCAGAATGTCAGAGATGGAGACAGGTAATTTCCTGAAACAGCTTAAGATAAAAAATGTGGGCTGGAGAGGGCTTCGACAGCAACTGCAGTCGTTGGAACCAGTGGCGTAGCAAGGGTGAATAGTTAAGCTCTGGAACGCGTTGCCAGAGGATGTAGTAAGAGCGGATAGCGTCGCTGGTTTTAAGAAAGGTTTGAACAAGTTCCTGGAGGAAAAGTCCATAGTCTGTTCTTGACAAAGACAGGGAGGAAACCACTGCTTGCCCTGGATCGGCAGCATGGAATGTTGCTATTCCTTGAGTTTTGGCCAGGTACTAATGACCTGGATTGGCCACCGTGAGAACGGGCTACTGGGCTTGATGGACCATTAGTCTGACCCAGTAAGGCTATTCTTATGAAAGAGCTGTGGCTGGAAACTTGTCTTCTAGGATACGTCTTCTGACGCAAGCCTCCTATCATTTTCGTCGCCCGGTCCAGAGGAGGGCGACGAAAATGATAGGAGGCTTGCGCCAGAAGACGTATGAGGAGAGACTGGAAGCCCTGAATATGTATACCCTAGAGGAAAGGAGAGACAGGGGAGATATGATTCAGACGTTCAAATACTTAAAGGGTATTAACGTAGAACAAAATCTTTTCCAGAGAAAGGAAAATGGTAAAACCAGAGGACATAATTTGAGGTTGAGGGGTGGTAGATTCAGGGGCAATGTTAGGAAATTCTACTTTACGGAGAGGGTGGTGGATGCCTGGAATGCGCTCCCGAGAGAGGTGGTGGAGAGTAAAACTGTGACTGAGTTCAAAGAAGCGTGGGATGAACACAGAAGATTTAGAATCAGAAAATAATATTAAAGATTGAACTAGGCCAGTTACTGGGCAGACTTGCACGGTCTGTGTCTGTGTATGGCCGTTTGGTGGAGGATGGGCAGGGGAGGGCTTCAATGGCTGGGAGGGTGTAGATGGGCTGGAGTAAGTCTTAACAGAGATTTCGGCAGTTGGAACCCAAGCACAGTACCGGGTAGAGCTTTGGATTCTTGCCCAGAAATAGCTAAGAAGAAAAAATGTAAAAATTTAAATTGAATCAGGTTGGGCAGACTGGATGGACCATTCGGGTCTTTATCTGCCGTCATCTACTATGTTACTATGTTACATACCAAGAATCAGAAACCCTATTTGTACGAAAGAAGAAAGAAACTGATTGCAGGACACTTTAAATATAATTCCATAACCCCACTGCTCAAAGCAGCTCACTGCAAAGAGGTGTGAACACTGTCCACCTGATTGCTGTTTTCCTTTTTTTTAATTAGATTTTATTATGAAAAGCCTGGAGTGTTTACAAGCAATCAAGTCCAGGCCCTGGAGAGGGTGACCCTGTCCCACATTATCTGCAAAAACACTCGCATTACTCAGGTGCCACGTAATGTTTTCCTGGGCAACAGCTTCCCCCAGGACTTCGTGAACTGCAACCAGATTCCCATGCTTGACCTGTCTGCCTGGAGGAACAGGACCGAGAGCTCCGGTAAGTCCCATAAAGATGTATGAGAGATTGGAGGCCATATAGATAGCACTTGAAATCTGGAGAACAACATGGGGACAGAATTTGAATCCATCCCGTGTCATTCTGTAGTGTTTTATCTCAACCTCAGTCCTTCTACACCAGCATTCTTCAATGCAAGGCTTGAGGGTCAGTGGCTCTGCCCATTCTTACTCTGATTCTTATGTGAGCCCAGTATAGGATAATGAAGCCATTGCGACATCACTGATGAGGTTGGCTCTTAGGCATTGGTGGAAAGAGGCATTATGACATCACAATATCTGCTCTGGATACCAGAGGTTGTCATTCTCCAGTGTCTATTTCAACCTCAGTCCTTCTACACCAGCATTCTTCAATGCAAGGCTTGAGAGTCAGTGGCTCTGCCCATTCATATGCTGATTCTTCCTTCTCTCCTTAAAGAATGACAACGGGAATGGTTTCCCGCAATTAACCGAGAGGACGGGGACAGGGACAAATTCTGCCCCCATGTCATTCTCTAATCTGGATCCCCAATCTTTATGCAAACTTAGGATGTATCGTAAGGAGGCATTGATACAGGAGGAACACCTTAGGAGGGAACTTGGAAAGAGATTGTCAGAATTAGAAGTTGTAGCCATATAACACACTTTGTATTAGCTTTAGAAGGATATCTAGGAGTAAGAGGAATAAGAAAGCAGAAAAGCCCATCTGGAATTGCCAATGAATCTCATTCAGAGAACAGTGGGATTCTTTATCGAGGATTCATGGCTAGTCTTACATCACAGCCTCTTTTAAGAGGACATGTCCTCCTTTTAGACTTCTTCAGATATGTGCTCCGGGTTTTTTAATTTTTAGGATAATTCACCCCCCCCTCCCCCGATATTCAGCTGATGGCGATAAGCACTCTGCTGCTCTGCTGCCCGCCTCTGGCATTATTCATGGATATTCAGAGAATGATACATTTTTAACTTTTGTACAACCCTAAACAGAAGGCCAAGGTTATCCTGCATAGACAAGCAGTCTGGTTGGACTGATGACTTTGACCTCCAAGGCCTCTGCTGAGTTTTCCATCAACTATAGGCTACATCAAGCAAGAGATATTACACTAGTAATAAGGCTCCTGAGGCAGGCCATAGTGGCTGATCCATCGCGCAGATTTCTCTACATTGTGAAATAAAATTACACACCAACATTACTGAACATCTCCACTGTGGAGGTTTTCTCTTCGTTTCTGTGCGTCCACATGAATCCATTCAGAACCCTGCAAGAACAGACTTATAAGGGCTTGTTATGGTAACTGCTAGAAAATGAAGGTAAAGTAGAAGTCTGTTGTGTTGCCTTATTATTTCTCTGTTTAGTTTGGTTTATCTAAGTGCTCTCACTATCAAGGAAGCACACTTGTAAATAAAGCAATGTACTAGCACTAGTTAGGGGGGGCAATAATCTAATGAATGCAATTTGAAATAAATCCCACACACCCTGCTAACTATAAGCAACTCAAATTAATGTGGAGAAAAAAGATCTCAGTTCATGGATCTCCCCCATAAACTCCAACAAAGTATAGCAGAGTTGGTAATTCAGTTCCACAAGCAATTTCATTCTTCAGCCCCCAGCCCAAACTCACACAGGAAAAGGGAGCAAACTTTGTCACAGTTCGATCAGATATACTGGGTATATATGTAATCAAACTTAGCTGTAGCAGGTCCCAATATAGCTCTGTCTGAGGTCCCGGCAGATCTTTACTCCAAAGTTTCCACTTCTCCTTCTACTGCGGGCATCTGGGTCCCCTCCAATTCACTCGACAAAGAAATCCTTGTTTCACATTTCTACTGCGTCAGGGGTGGCAAAAAAACCCTATTATGTTGACTCCCAGACGACAAACCAGTTGTGACAGTAGCCAAGTTTCCCAGAAACACAGACAAGACTGACTGTGACTTTTCAAAGCTTTCTAATTCAGTTTCTCTGTTTGGATCTACAGGAGATAGCACCGACTCTCTGTAACCTTCAAGACCCTGGCTGGATGATAGACCCGCGTTGTAACGTTCAGGAGCCAGGACCATACCTACAAACAGAGTCAGCGAGCGGACACCTGTACCTTCCAAGAACAGATACCCCTTATAACATCCATCAGCCAGCGCTCGCTCTTTTTTCGTCAAACACAGCACCACGGTTAACTGACACCTTCTCTCTGTAACTCTGAGAAAGCATCATCCAGGGCCCTTTACTCCCTTCCAGGGTCTCCTGTCTGCAGCAAATGGGGACTGACCGTTCTTCCAAGCAATACTCCAAAGCTAGTTTGATCAGCCTTAACTGTGAATATTTCATGTTTGGATGCTTGAAACAGAAGCCAGAGCTTTCATAAGCAAAGTATTTTAAATGCTGAAGGAGTTCTGATGTTCGTCTGCTACAGTATAAGCTTATAACACTGTCTCACCGTTGCATTTCCTGTGTTAGTTTTTATTACACTGCTTCCTATGAAAGAATGTCATTTGTCTTATGCCATAGAATGAGCACATATTAAACTGCCTTACACAATTAGATGAATAAGGTATGCTGTATTTTACTTATATACCACCTTCCTTGAAAAGAAGACGAACACGCAACTTCTTACAGGATGAGCACAGAGTACACTGTCATAAGTGGAATGAACGTAGAAAGCCATTGAATATCACAAATGAACTTATTACAGTTCTTGATATAACAAAATGAACAAATACCACTGCTATATGGGGTCTCTGTACTAAAGTACAAAGTGATGTCACCGACATAAAAACATAAGAATAGCCTTATTGAGTCAGACCAATGGTCCATTTAGCCAGGCATCCTGTCTACACGGTAGCAAATCCAGGTCACAAGTACCTGGCTGAATCCCAAATAGCAACATTCCATGGTACCAATCTCAGGACATGCAGTGGCTTTCCCCCATGTCTGTCTCAATACCAGACTATGGACTTTTCCTCCAGGAAAAGTCCAAACCTTTCTTAAAACCAGCTACGCTATCCGCTCTTACCACAACCTCCGGCAATGCGTTCCAGAGCTTAACTATTCTCTGAGTGAAAAAATATTTCCTCCTATTGGTTTTAAAAGTATTTTCCTGTAACTTCATCGAGTGTTCTCTAGTCTTTGTAATTTTTGATCCACTTGTATCCGTTCTATTCCACTCAGGATTTTTTAGACTTCAATCTTATCTCCCCTCAGCCGTCTCTTTTCCAAGATGAAGAGCCCTAACCTTTTTAGTCTTTCCTCATACAAGAGGAGTTCCATCCCCTTTACCATCTTGGTCGCTCTTCTTTGAACCTTTTCTAGTTCCGCTATACCTTTTTTGAGATAAGAAGACCATGGCACAAAATGATTTGAAATGTACACAAATGCCAAAGTTCAGCTGCTTTTACTATTTTACTATCTCTGACGTTGCAACGTCAGAGAGAAGGCTTCCGGTTGAGGCTCAGGATGCCCGTAGGAGCCACTACCCGTGGCTTTGTGCACTGAATCAGTTAGGAAGAGGGAGCTGGCTCGAAGATAACGCCGCATCGATCGCACCGTGGACTGGCGGTTGAAGAACACTGTTTGGGCCTGATGCATATGCTGGCCCTGTGGACCGGCAGGAAATTTCTGTGGACCGGCACTGGTCCAAGGACTGGTGGTTGAAGAACACTGTGCTAGGGAATCCCACATGTGATAATATGCTGCCTTCTTGTCTAAGAATAAAGCACAGTTACTTACCATAACAGGCAGATATTCTCACATCCCTCCTACCTCCCCTGGTTGGCTTCTTAGCATGCTTAAGGAAGTGAGGAACCGCAAGCTGATGTCGGGCAGGAAGACACGTGTATGGTACGGGCAGTCTCGTAGCTTCTCAAGAAGTTAAAGTGACAGTACACGTTTAGCACTGTCCGTACCGGGCTCCGTGGATGACGTCACCCACATGTGAGAATATCTGTCTGCTGTTCTCAGAAAACACCTGTTACGGTAAGTAACTGTGTGTTTTTTAACTGCTGGAACAAAGCTTTTACCACTTCTGTGGGGCAATAAAAGGTTTTGTTTCTGCATCTGCGGTGATACTACTTTACGTTTTCCGATTACCGTGGATTTACCGCAGTTTCCCATCCCCATATCATTCTCTACCTCTGTCTATCAGTAACATCTGAGCAGTTTGCAAATCAGACAGGAAAAATTATAATAATACATAAGCATATGCTATAGAACATAAAAGAAACATAAGAAGACGAAACATACAGAGGGAAGTATATCCAAACAAGGCAGTTAATGGGAAAGAGGAGAGCAGGATCAATGGAAAACAAAGGATGCTATAAGCTCAGCTCCTCTGAGGGCAGCTGGAACACACATAATATTACTGGTGAAGGCCAACAGCACTAGCAGTTGAAATAAACAGCACTGAAGTTGTAGGTTGATGAGTAGGCTACTTCACAGCCACAGGGTGACTACACCAATATTACAAGAGGGGAGTGAATAAGGGAGAAATAGTAAGTGAGCCCTGAACTCATCAGCTTATGGAAAGAAAGTTCTATGTTGGCAACAAATAGCACCCAAGCCAGGACTGCAGTGGGCAGCATATTTTATTTCTTCTGACAATGAAAAAAATCAGTTCATCGGTTATTATCATTTATTTTGTGACCTAAGAAGGGTGGAGCTCTGGCTATAGTCGTATTCCTGACGGGAACCATATGATGGCAACTGAAAGGAAGATCTATAAACTGTTGTAATAGCGCTCAACCAACCATATTCAGACAAGCCTTGAGGGAGGGGATGGCAAATGCTGTTGTAGATAGGATGAACTTTGTTTAATAGCTGCCCTGTAATTCAGTGCTGCTGTTCACAATCTTTGGAAAGTCTACGTGTGGCCTCTGTTCTGTATTTGAAATTCTTCAGGAGAATGATTGGGATTCTCCATTTTCGTCATACACAGTCAGGTTCCCTCTGGCATCCTGGTCAAGTTCTATAGCTTCAAACAAAGACTTGAAATTTCCAGCACCAAAGCCCTGCAGAAAAAAAAGGACAGAGTAAAGTTGATGACTAGAAATGTCTTCTTTAGTCATGGTGCTTATCCTAGGACTGAGCCACAGTAATAATAATAATAATAACAGTATATATACCGCAATACTGTTAAGTTCTATGCGGTTTACAAAAGATTAGTGAAGTACAAGTTGAGAGAAGTTAAGGGATTGGAAAACAGGAGGGGGAAAGGACAGGAGAACCGTTATAGAGGGGGAAGTAGAGGAACGGGTCAGCTGTCTAGATATTTCAGGAACAGGTGAGTTTTGAGGCGCTTCCTAAATACCTCGTAAGTGGTGGGCGAGAGTAGTTGTTCTAGGTCTTTACCCCATAACGCTGCTTGATGTGAGAGAAGGTGTTCATGGTGTTTTTTCACGAAGTAGAACAAAGTAGAACTCTACATACGTTTCCTTGATTAATGAATACAAATTCTCCATGGAGAACTAGTGAAAGAGCCTCTGATGCTGAATTTCACTTTCACAGAAGGTGATATGGCAAAATCAATTTATTTTCTCTGACAGTTATGCTGTGTTTTAACAGTGCCAAATCTAGATGACTAGCGGTTTATTAATAGGCAATAATAACAATCCCAAATAGAGTATGGTAATAGCAAGTAGGGACCCAACTTGGTCCGTGTTTCTGCACATTAAGCTTTCCTCAGTGGTTCTGACGGAGAGAAAGCAAACAAACCAATTATACAAATGTATACGGTAACAAAATTTATATGCATTTGAAAAAGAATAAATAAAAATGAAAAATGTGTGAGTAAGGGATGGAGTAAAAATTCGGTGACTTGGACATAAAGGCCCGGTCTCAGAAGCAGACGGCCTATGGCCTATGGCCACCTAAAGTAAACCTTTGGTTGGCCCAGGTGCCTAAGGCTCCACCAATGGGAGGAACCTTTGGTGCCTGGCTCAATCAGGCCTGAGGCCCCTCCCCGGTGCATCCCACAATGCACCGGGAAGGGACAGGCCCGCCTCATTCCAACAGAGGCGGGCCTGCCAGATGGACGGAGGGAATACCTGTCCGGCCGGCCATCGTTTCAGATTAGAGGGAGGCCCGGGGAGGGGGTTTAAGAGGAGTTCGGGTGGGGGTTGTGGGGTTTCGATCGGGGTTGGTGGTAGGTTTTCTGGAAGAAGGGATTGGGCACCCTCTTGCTGGTTTCGTTTGGGGGGGTTGAGGGTTTTCCAGCAGGAGGGATTGGGCACCCTTTGCAATCTATGGGGGGGGGGGAGGGGTGTTCCAACAGAAGAGATTGGGCACCATCTTATCAGCAATCTACAGGAGGGGACTGGGGAGTTCCAGCAGGAGGGATTGGACACCATCCTGCCGCTTTTGTTCAGGGGTGGGGGGTGTTCCGGGCAAGAGGGATTGGGCACCCTCCTGCAGGCGATCGACAGGGGGGGTAGGAGGTGTTCTAGCAGGAGGGACTGGGCACCCTCCTGTTGGCCTGTTTCCAGAGCTGAGAGAAGAGAGCTTCACTAAGGGCCCACCTGGACATAGCTAGGTTCCTGAAGCGTGCACTAAGACAACAGCCTCCAATTCGAAAACCGTTTCCATCTTGGAACCTTAATAAAGTCTTACAGGGACTCAGCAGAGCCCTGTATGAGCCTTATAAGAAGCTTCCCTAATGCATCTTATGGCTAAAACAGTCTTCTTGGTGGTAATTACTTCTGTGCCAGGAGAGTCTCAGAACTGTAGGTCCTGTCATGCAGAGAACTGTTTCTCTGGATCATGGAAGCAGGAGTGACCATGTTGAAGGTCATTTCAGCCTTCCATGTCAACCAAGAAGTTAGATAGCCAGCATTTCACCCCACAGGGTCCGAGAAAAAAGAAAAGGCCTTAAAGGTTTTGGACATCAGAAGGGTGCTCTTGTGTTACCTGAATTTTCGTCTCTCAGACTATCTTTATGTGTTCACCAAACAGGTGAGACATGGCAGACTCACATTCAAGGCTACCATCTCTAGATGGATTTGTAGAGCTATATCTTCTGCCTACATCAGTTATGGCAGCAACTGCCTGTCTCCTTGAAGGCGCATTCAAAAAGAGGAGTGGCCTCCTCTTGGGTGGATGCTCAAGCAATTCTACCTGAAGAAATTTGTAGATCAGCAATCTGGTCTTCCTGTCATACTTTCACCAAATTCTACAGGGTGGACATATCAGCATGTGAGGATGCCGCTTTTGGGTCCTTGGTACTACGAGTTGGCTCCTCTATCCCACCCAAGAGTTTGGGGACTATTTAAGTATGTCCCTAAGGTTCAACATAACATTCTTATTGCACTGGAAAAAGAGATTAGGAAGCCGATTCTCTAAAGTCACAGTGCATTTAACGATGGCGCTAAACCATCGTTAAATGCACGGATTTTACCGCCCGATTATTAAAATGGCTTACCATGGCTTTTCCCGTGCTTTCTAGCAGCCTCCAATTGTACTATGTAAATGTAGTACAATGAGGTCATTAATATTAAAATGACCTCTACAGGTGATTCTTAAAAAGGAACGCCCCTCCATTTATGAGGAATCAAGACCAATATTTAAAGGAAGGGTTTGAACTGTCATAGCCTTACTTTCTTGTCAGTGCCTGAGTGCTGATTGGCTCAGGCACTGACAAGAAAATAAAGCATCTCTCATCAGCAGCCCTGATTCCTTATAAATGTAGCCCCCCAAAAAACTGGTGATCTAGTGCCTTCCCGCCATTGTTGTCCCCCACCGATGACCCCCCAAACCAGGCGGAAGAACAGCTGGAGAGATGCCCACTCCCTCCTGCCGCTGGCTTTTTTTTTAGATGGTCGCAGCTGTTGTGTGTGCACAGCAAACTCCCCCCTCCAACAGCCCCCCACCATACAAGCCTAGTGGGCCATCACCCCCTCTTACTACCCTGTACACACTAGCAGCAAGCATTCCCTCTTCCCCGACAGCCTCCCACAGCCCCCCACCACACAAGCCTGGTGGTCTAGTGGGCTTTCCCCCCTCCGACATCCCCCCAGTACATTTTTTAGAAGACCAGCAAGAGGGGTGCTCACTTCCTCCTCTTCAAAATGGTGGGCCTTACTTTTCTTGGTGCATCTTGGGACACACCCGGGAGGAGCCTAAGGCCCTGATTGGCCCAGGTGCCTAAGACCCCTCCTAGACAATTCTAAAATAGATGTTCCTGTCACATGTTGCAACAGCATACGTACATAAGCATTTCTGCATGTATTTTAGAAAAGGCTCTGTGGTAGCAATTATATACTCATTTTAGGCTCCACAAATGAGGCATTTAACATCAATGACTTAAGAAAGTGTGCCTGAGCCATATGGAATTTATTTTATTTTTGTATTTTAAAAATTTATATTCCGCATATCCTGCAATCATACAATAAAACAGCCAAATGAAAAACAAATTTACAGCCTTCACATAGAACACATATTTCAATAAGACAACAAATCGACGTAATACAATGAATATATTACAATACATCCAACAGGCATATAACAATACTATCAACAATGAACACCTCAAACAAAACATCTTAATTGCTGTTACTTGACTGAGACTTGGCTGCTGGTTCATTACTCGCTGTTGCTGATTGCAAAAACACGCAAGAACAGAAATGTTTTCTGCTTTTTTCTAAACTGTAAAACCGAAGCTGTTTGCTAAGATCCAGAGAAAGCCTGTTCCAACAAACAGGGCCCTGAACCGATAAAATCACTTTCCGGTGACTCAGATGTTTAGCCACAGACAGGGAGGACACATCAAGACAGAGCGTCAACTCCTTGACGGAACATAAAAGTGCCCCAAGGATCGCAACAACTCCGGACCACCATCTTTCAAAAGTTTCAAAATTGAACACAGAGTCTTCAACTCGATACGAGCCCTGATAAGCAGCCAATGCGGATCTTTCAAAACTAGCGTAATGTACGCAAACATGCATCACCGAGCGGGCGGCGGCATTTTGAGCAAGTTGCAAGGACCTCAGAACACATTGTAATAAACCTAGATACAAAACATTGCAATAATCCAGCACAGGATTAACCATCAGCACTATAGTGGTTTTAAAATTATCCTCAGACAGATAATCTCTTAGTCTACGTAAAACATGGAGCCGATAGAATACCCCCAAGCCTACTACTTTTATTTGTGCCTTAAAAGACAGTGTAGAATCCAGTAAGACCAGGGCAGGATTAACCAATAGGCCAAGAAGGCACGTGCCTAAGGCCCGAAATGGTCAGGGGGGCCCAATGAAGGAGGGCATCAATATTATTTTTTCCAAACGGCGATGGACCCCTCTAGCATCGATCGGCAACACATGCCCCCCCAATCAGCAACGTGCCACCCCCATCGACGGAAAGTAAGACAAGCAAGCAACGCAGGTAAGAAAGGCAACGGGAACTGTAATTGTGCACGCGGTGCTGCTTGCCCAAAGCTTCCCTCTGATGCAGCTTCCTGTTTCCGCCTGGACGCATGGTGGGGTGGGGCGGGGCAGGGGGCCCAGTGTACTTGTGTGCCTAGGGGCCCTCGACGAATTAATCCTGTCCTGAGTAAGACACCCAAATATTTGCATTGCCGCAACACAGTTATGGTAGCATTATCGAACATGATCTCAGAGGGAACGCTTGTAGAACATTAGCAAAAAGCTAAAGATTAGGTTTACAACAGGTCCAGTTGTGCAAGTTGCTTGACAGTGTGCCTATGCTTCACCTAAATGTCCACCCCTGACAGTTGCATGCTAAGTGAATTAGGGATACTGTTTATAGATGTGGTACCTGCCAATTACCAGTGCCATTCACACACATAATTGATAGTATTCTATAAACCTGGCACCTGGTGCTGAAATGTAGGTGCCAGCTTTTAGAACTGCGTTTATGTCAACAGATCCTTTTCTAAAATATTACAGGATTTGGTCCCCATCTGGGCATAGAATGGAAACCAAAATTTGTATCTAAAATGGGCCTTCACGTGCCCGTGAAGTCCAGTATTTCTAAATTATTTTGTCATTTCCTTCCCATTTGTTCTCAAGAAGTGTTAAACGGATTACTCACATAATGGTTGTATCGCTGTATCACTTCCAGGAAGAGGGTAGGCCTGTCTTGCATAGGTTTGGTGAAGATCTGAAGAAGGTATCCATCATCATCAAAATCTACAAGAATCTTCAACTCCTAGGAAACAAAACAACTTCTTTAGAGAAATCATACGGTCAATATTAATACCACAGCAGTCAAAAGTATCCCAGTGCACAGGGCCATTAAATAGATAGAGACTGACACTGAATATCTGAATAATGCAGTCAATGATGGAATTTATCTAGAAAGCAGGAACACATATTACCACAGATAGGTGATGCCATCCAACGGAGCTCCATCACAGACATTACCCAGAATTCTACAACTTCTAAAATCTTTGGTAGTGCTGACTGTACATGTGTAAGACCAAGTATTCGTCTTTAAGAACATAAGAATAGCCTTACTGGGTCAGACCAATGGTCCATCAAGCCCAGTAGCCCGTTCTCATGGTGGCCAATCCAGGTCACTAGTACCTGGCCAAAACCCAAGGAGTAGCAATATTCCACGCTACCGAAACAGGGTAAGCAGTGGCTTCCCCCATGTCTTTCTCAATAACAGACTATGGACTTTTCCTCCTGAAAATTGTTCAAACCTTTCTTAAAACATTCAAGATAATGAATGGAATAGACTTAGTAGATAAAGACAGGTTGTTCACCCTCTCCAAGGTAGGGAGAATGAGAGGGCACTCTCTAAAGTTGAAAGGGGATAGATTCCGTACAAACATAAGGAAGTTCTTCTTCACCCAGAGAATGGTGGAAAATTGGAACGCTCTTTCGGAGTCTGTTATTATAATAATAATAATAATAACTTTATTCTTGTATACCGCCATACCCAGGGAGTTCTAGGCGGTTCACATCAATTAAACAAAGTTTAATAAGAAATTACAATAAACTAGATTTACAAGTAATGTAGATATTGAGGTGAGAATGAGGAGGGGAGTTTTCACAACAGATAAACAAAATTTAACAACAACTTACAATTGATCATAATTACAAGCAATGAGGTGATGAAGGTGAGCATGAGAGGGGAGGATTGTACAGGTCATTGGAGTTAGTGAGATGGGGGAGATCAAAAAGGGGGGGTACTGGGAGAGTTGGGTCCTTTGAGGGAGGGGTGAGAGAAGTGGAAGAGAGGGGATTAGGGATTTTGAGCATGGAATAAATGAGTTTTGAGTATTTTTTGGAAATCCAGGTAGGTGTGGGCCTTGAGCAGAATTTGGGCTAGCCAAGGGTTCTGTTTGGCTGCCTGGAAGGCGAAGGTTTTGTCGAAGAACCTTTTGAGGTGACATAGTTTTAGGGAGGGGAAGACGAAAAGATTGATTCTGCGGGAGTTCTTTTTGTTGCAGTTCAGGTTGAAATGTGGGGTGAGGTAGCTCGGAGATAGACCAAAAACAGTTTTGTAGCAGACGCAAGCGAACTTGAATAGGATTCTAGATTCAAGGGGTAGCCAATGTAGTTTGTGATAACAAGGGGTGATGTGTTCCCATTTGTTTAAGCCAAATATAAGGCGAACGTCGGTGTTCTGGATCAGTTTCAGTCTCCTGATGGTTTTCTTCGTGGAGGCCAGATAAATGATGTTGCAGTAGTCTAGGATGCTGAGAATGGAGGATTGTATCAACAGGCGGAATGAGGTGTCGTCGAAGTATTTTTTTATGGTGCGTAGTTTCCAAAGTACTGAAATGCATTTCCTGACAGTAATATCAGTATGTTTTTCCAGGGATAGATGTTTGTCTAGGGTGACTCCCAATACTTTTGTTCGAGGGGGAAGGCCATACCTTTCACTTGGATTGTGGTGTCTTTGATTTTGTCGTTGGGGGTAGCTAGGAAGAATTTGGTTTTGTCAGGATTTAATTTTAGTCTATGGGATAGCATCCAGAGTTCTATCTGAGTAAGTGAGCTTGAAAGAGATTCAAGACAAAGTTGGACAAATTCCTGCTAAACTGGAACATCGCAGGTGAGGCAGGGCTCATTTAGAGCACTGGTCTTTGAACTGAGGGCTGCCGCATGAGCAGCTGGGCACGATGGACCACTGGTCTGACCCAGCAGCGGCAATTCTTATGTTCCTAGTTAAGGCAGCATTGAATGCCAGCCTACTTGCTTGGCTAATTATCTGAGTACAAGCACTAAATATTTGCAGTGCCTGAATAACTTTCAGGTCTGCCAATAGATTGCCCAGTACTAACCAGAGAGTGCCCCAGTGGTTGGAGCTTTGTACTGCTGAATTTCTCTTCCCAACTTGAACAGCATGGCTAAACTAGGGATACTATATTTGTGAAGTCAAAAAAAGGACATTTGACTCTGTCCTGCCCCACCCCAAGCACACCCAGGCATCGTTATCAGAAGACTGAAGATTTGGTTATCTAGTTTAGCTGCTTGAGTGGCCGAGGCCATCATATAGTTTTTTCCGTTTTACTTCTTTGATCGAGAGGTGTGTGATAGTCATACATAAACCATGTCCGTGATGGTCTCTCACAACAGACCTAGTCTACATAGTCTCTCATCTTCAGCCTGTAGGGTCTCTAAAATAATCCTATCCTGCTTGGTCTCACCTGTAATTTGTTGATATCTTCTTTAACTTGTATTTTGGCAGTTTTGAGTTTGGCTCTAAGTTGGTTGTAGTATGTATCAGGTGCACTGAGAAACTCCATCCCCCGAGCTTTTAAGTTTGTAATCTGTAAAACATAAACCTTGGTTTAGTCATTCCAACTCATTCTGCCTGGAATATTGCCAGGAAGTCAGCTCACTGAATTGTTCAAAAGACCACATTAGCTAATACTATCTGTGTCTTCGCAACTATGCCCAGCCCTAAATGTGCTACTTAGAAATGCCAAAACATAAAATCAATGGAAAATTACACATATACAGTACATATATATGGCTGAAATCCAAGGATCAAATATCATTTGGGAGGAGAAGAACTTCTGGTCACTAAACAAGAACAGGATGCTGCTTCATGACCTCAAGGTGTCCAGAGTGACCAACCAATTAGGAAGGCTAACGATACACAGAGTGTCTTTGGTGCGATCCTACTTTGATAGGGTTACCAGATGTCCAAATTTAACCGAACATGTCCTCGGGTCCAGACGGCTTTTCAAAACCCGGCACTTTGACCGGGTTTCAAAAAGCCTCCTCAATTCGCATTGTGTAGGGAGGAAGTCCATGCATTCGCGGATGCCATGATGTCACATGCCTTCCTAATTGGTTGGTCACTCTGATTGTAGATGAGATCAACTACACTATCAATCTAGAAATTAAAATTTTGGGTGTTTACCTGGATAAGAATTTAACTATGAAACCATTTACAAATGCCTTGGTTAAAAAATCTTTCTTCACTCTTTGGAAGTTATGTACAATTAAGTCTTTTTTTTAGCCCCATTGCATTTAGAATACTGGTCCAATCTCTGGTACTTAGTATTCTGGACTACTGTAATTCAGTTCATTTGGCAGGTCTTCAGTCAAATTTGCATCGATTGCACAAAATCCAGAATACGGCTGTGCGTCTTATTTTTTATTTGAAAAAATCGGATCATGTTACTCCATGCTGCAGACAACTCCATTGGTTGCCTTTTGAAGCCAGGGTTTGGTTTAAATTTGGGACGCTCTGATAAAAATCCATAAATGGTATATTTAGTTTTCTTTATCAAAGTGTTTTTGTTCTTTGATGTGAAAATGAATAAATTTAAAAATCCGTAAATGGTCAGGCACCTACTTAATTACTAGAACAATTTACATTTTTTAAAGGCGGTTCGTCCACTAAGGATAACTTCATTGTTTGTGTTCCCTCCGGTACAAGAATGTCTTTACAAGAAATTTCACCATCGAACAATTGCATATCGGGCTGTTAGTTGGGATTTGGAACTGCGTATTTTGTTTGCTTCTTCAATTTCTTTATTTAAAATGTATTTCTGCCCTTTTCCATCTCGTATCAGTATGTTAATGTTTGTCAGTGCGTTTTGATTGTTTGTAAAATTAATTGTAATTTGTTTTTTACTTGTCCTTTTTATTCTTTGTTCTCATATTATGTAAAACTGCTTTGAATTTTGATAAGGTATATCAAATTTTTAAATAAACCTGAAACCTCATTTCATATATGCATTTCCAAAAACTATTAAAGACATCTCTTTTCGTAAAATTCTTAGGAAAATAAGGAAGATGATATTTCTCTTGTATTGCATCGATCTGGAAAGTATTGCGGTCTAGTATTTTATTATAAGGTAACAGGCTCTGTGTTGGCAGATTTTGTTTGCAAATACTTCTGCAATTGTGCAAGTCTCTACCTAAATGTCTCAATCCCGATGTCTATGTTCTATCTATAATTGGGCTCACCTTTATACATAGGATTGTTTACACCAGGGTTCCCCAAATTAATCCTGGAGTACCCCCCTTGTCAGTCAGGTTTTCAGACCTGGCGCTTTCCACGATGAATATGCATGAGATTGATTTGCATACGTTGCCTCCATTATATGCAAATCTCTTTCATGTATATATTCTTTGAGGAGCTCCTGAAAACCTGACTGGCAAAGGGGTACTCCAGGACCGACATGGGAAACACTGGTTTACACCTTCAAAGACAACAAATTAATTGGTAAGACAAAAGCTTCCCTTTGCTAAAGCCATGCTCTCTTATTCCCATCCTCACTCTTCAGTATAAAATGCATATCTACACATTCCATATCATACACCACATCTAGAAATGTTCTTTCTTCCTTTTAGTCTTATCCACTTTATTCCTGGATCTCCCTTTTAGTTTGCCAGCTGCATTATGTGTCACTCACCGCCTGGATAATGTCAGATGTGTTGAGTGCGATGTGTTGTACACCTGCACCTCCATAGTAATCCACGTATTCCTGGTAAAAGGGAGGAGGGGAATAAGAAAGAAGAAGAAAAAAAAAAAAAAAACATGCACAGAGTTGGGGGAAAATGGAGAAGAGAGAAAGATGCAAGGGTGGCAGAAAGAGTGGGTTGGAAGGACAAATGATTAATCTCATAGCATTCATATAAAAGATAGAGTATCTTCTGTTTACATATTTACCAGGTAAAATGGACCATTGAAAATTGTTGCTCTCAAAGGCTACCAAGAGTTTGCATAGGTCACACAATGTGTGTGCTTTTTAGGTACACTGAAAAGAAGGGTTCCTGTAGGCATGTTTAGGATTGCCAGATTTTATGACATCCTAGACCTGCCCCCAGACCCGCCCTTGCTCCGACCCCGCTATCTGCTTTGGTCGCGCAGGAGGCAATCCGCACATGCATACGTGTGCCTGACATCATTGCATGCCACCTGCACATGTGCAGATTGCCTCCTGTCCAACCGTTCTAGGATTTAAAAGCAAACTAGATGCACATCTCCTTACGAGAGGCATAGAGGGATCCGCGTGCGCGGATCGTCAGACTCGATGGACCGAAGGTCTGATCCGGAGATGGCAGTTCTTATGTTCTTGTAACGCGATTGAGAGGAGGCTTTTCAAAACCCGGACAAAGTGCCGGGTTTTGAAAAGCCATCTGGACCCCCTGACCTGTCCTCAAAACGAGGACATGTTCGGGGAAAACCGGACAGCTGGTAATCCTAGGCATGTTGCAGACGGGGTCTTATCCTCGGCTCCCCCACCCCTCAGAGCCTGATAATTGAAAGTGCCATTAAAACCCAATTAAAAAAAAAAATTAACTTGTCAGTAGGCGCCTAACTCAGAAGACACCTAGCACTTTGATGTAGGCATCTACACTGAATCGCCTACTGGCACCTACTGGCAAGTAGGCGTGGTTAGGAGCGGATTGAGGGCAGGGTTTTGGCTTGGATTGACTTAGGCGCACTCATCTAGCCTAAATGGAGTGCACTTAAGGATTTTAATGCTTACTGGCATTTAAGAATGCCTAGGTGCGATTCTATAAACCTTGCCAAGCGGTTGATTGACAGCCATGCTGAACGGTGCCTAGAAGTTATGATTTATAGACTCAGGGCCATATCGTATGCAATAGGTTTTCTGTTTCCTAGGTTTTTATGCATGTATGCACTGGAGATATTTGACAAGTGCTTACTTGAATTATCCCTAAAGTTTGCAACTACACAGGCTGTTTGAAAATTGCCTCCCAAACTAATTTTCATTCCCAAAGGCGTAGGCAAAAGGCCTAACTCCCTGTCCTGCGCTCATATAGCAGGTACAGAAATGTTTCACTTCCTGGATTTCATCCCGCTGCATGGTTTATGATTACTGTCATTATTATTGACACTGATATTTCAAAAGATTTATCTAGCTAGCAGCTCCTGCTTTCCAAAGATGCTACCCAGATCTACCCAGTGATTTTCAATAGCAAATATGGCTGATGTAAGTGTGAGCAGCAAAGTGTGTCAGGGATTTGCATAATTTGCATAATTTCATTTTATTGTTATCTGCTTAGCTGTTTTTCTGATGAGCGGTATATCAAATAAATGAACTTTGAACCTTAAACCTTCTGTAAGTCATGTACGTAGAAGTCCCATCTAGGTCCTGCCCACATTCTGCCCACATTCTGCCCCTCTTGCAATTATGCAGTATGGAAGTTAAGCAGGTATTTGCAGAATAGCATGTAGGTGGCATACTAGCTGAACGGAATAAATACAATCTCAGCTCAAACTCAGTTCCATCAAAACCAAACTACTAGGGTCCCTTACAACCCAACAAACTTGTGGTACATAAAACATCAAAAGTGCTGGGAGTCATTCTGGATTCTATTCTCTCCTATGCACCACAAATTTCCAACTTATTGAAGAAAACCCCCTGCAGTATGAAGTGACTATGACCCCTTTTTTTGAACATCGCTTTGCTGTTTTGGTCCAAATGCTCATACTTTCTCAACTTGACTACTTCAACTTACTATATGCTGGGATAAATGTAATAGAAATATGCCGATTACAACTGATACAAAATACAGCATCAGGATGATTGTCAGGCTCCAAAAATTTGATAAACTATCAGATTATTTTCATAAACTTCACTGTTTGCCAATAACCTCCTGAATCTCATTTAAAACTTTCTGCATTCTATACCATGTATGCAACACCAACTCATCCAAGGCATTAATTCATATCTTCTCAGAACTCTACTTCTCTTTGGCAAGAATAGCCAATACCTCGCTAATGGTTCTCTCTTCTTTTAGAGGAATCAAATACAAACAAATAATCAACTCTTTATTCACTTATGTTGCTATTAAAATCTGGAACAGTCTACCTACAAACATAAGAAAAGAATCATGCTATCTAAAATTCAGAAGAAGCCTAAAACCATGCCTCTACCACAACCTGTTTGAACCTCACCAACAACAATGCCTATTGTGGGATGGTAGACTCAAGAGTAATGTTAGGAAATTCTTTTTCATGGAAAAGGTAGTGGATGTCTGGAATGTCCTCCTTAGAGAGGTGGTTGAGAGCAAAATGGTGATGGACTTAAAAAAAGCATCAATAGCTGGAATCAAAATCACGCTTAGAAGAAATCTCTTGCTAAGACGAAATCTCTATATATGACACTTGCCATTTGAGCCCACCAGGCTGCCCCCTCCCAGGATTATTTTAAAGTATTTTTTAATCATGTTTTTCAGCATGCTCATAGTATTTTTATTTCTTGGTAAATTTGTATCTAGGATAAAACCAGCACATTAAAGTGAGGTGTCTCCTGAATAGAAGGATCTGTATTTCCTCATTTGAGTAACCAATTCCAGTAATAAAATATCTGGGATTTCTTTCCTACCTGGATCTGGGATTTTTTTTTCCCGGCAGCTGGTTCATTTATTGGCATTTTAATGGTTTCTTCATAGTTTGTTACCACGATTGAGCGTAGGGCACTGTACCGAGTATGAATCTGTTTGTCGTCAACAGACCAGAAGCGGTGAAATAGGAGACACTTCTGGTACCTGCAGAGAAGCAAAATGCTGTTTCAGTGTCTGAACTGTCTACTTTGGAAATCTGTACTCCAATTAGTAGTAGCATTACTATTGCTTGAAAGATTAATCAAAGAAGTCGCCAAGCCACATTACTTACATCTAAATACAAGTCAGTTTTACTTCTAAGTATAAATCCCTTCAATTAAAACTACTCTACACAAAATATATCTCTAAAACCTGAAAGGATAAACTAAATCACTGTATACTACAATAATAGGTGAGGATGCATGTTGAACTACACCCACAGAGGTAGTCTGAACAGGTTCTTCAATCTCAACAGTTGAAGGAAAAGACAGGGTTGGCACTTTAGAAGGACATGCTCTTCCTAGTCACAGGTTCAAAAGCTCTTCCAGTTACAATACGGCTAAGAAACAATGTGTCTCCAAAGCTGATTCCCATTACAGCTTCTGCCTCTGTTCAGACGGAATGCTTGATCCAAGGTGAGAGACTGGTCTCATGTGCAAGATGCATATGAAAGAAGTACAAGAACTAAGAGAGAAGGTGGCAAGACTTAGAGACATCTGTCATAATCAGAAATCCATCCCACATATACATCTTGATGCATCGGGGATCTTCAGCAAAGAGGATGGCTGAAAGAGGACAGCTGGACACAGATCACCTCGTTGTTTTTAGAACTTTACTTGTTATGAAACTTTGATACAAACTGCAAATAAAGGCTCAGTGTCCACAGGTTGGATGTGACATCTCCAGTGCCTCTCTTTGTTGATTCTACACACAATTTAGAAATACTCCACAGCAGGGATCTCAAAGTCCTTCCTTGAGGGCCGCAATCCAGTCGGGTTTTCAGGATTTCCCCCAATGAATATGCATTGAGAGCAGTGCATGCAAATCCATCTCATACATATTCATGCTGGAGATCCTGAAAACCTGACCTGGCTCCGGCTCTCGAGGACCGGCATTGCCTACCCCTGCCTTAGACCCAGGCACTGAAATGCGACTCAACTTGTGAAATGGTTTCAGACCTAGTATTCTCATAGGTTTCTTTACTGTTCAAACTGGACATGCATCAAAGCTGACGCTCTAAAACAGGGATCTCAAAGTCCCTCCTTGAGGGCCGCAATCCAGTCGGGTTTTCAGGTTTCCCCCAATGAATATGCAAGAGATCTATTAGCATACAATGAAAGCAGTGCATGCAAATAGATCTCATGCAGATTCATTGGGAAAATCCTGAAAACCCAACTGGATTGTGGCCCTTGAGGAGGGTTTTTGACACCCCTGATCTAGCTACTAGACATATGCAACGCTTTACCTCAGGGATCTCTGTCCCTCCTCGAGGGCCGCAATCCAGTGGGGTTTTCAGGATTTCCCCAATGAATATGCATTGAAAGCAGCGCATGCACATAGATCTCATGCATATTCATTGAGGAAATCCTGAAAACCCGACTGGATTGCGGCCCTCAAAGAGGGACTTTGAGATCCGTGCTCCACAGCATACAGAGGTTACAGCTTTCTGTTACTGAATTATCCTCACTGATACTCACCAATCCACCACAGACAACATCTCAGCATCTGGCTGATTTCCAACAATGTGATCAATGAAATGCAGATGTCCCTCTGGCCTGTGGGGACAAACAGATAGTGCTTTAAAAAATCTCTGGAGTCAAGCACAGTACCGGGATTCTTGCCCAGAAATAGCTAAGAAGAAAAAATTAAAAAATTTTAATTGAATCAAGTTGGGCAGACTGGATGGACCATTCGGGTCTTTATCTGCCGTCATCTACTATGTTACTATGTTACGATGCCACAACCATGTTAAGATTCCCCTTCACTAGGGTTGCCAGATTTTCCACTCATCCCTGCCCTGTAATGTCCTAATCCCACCCCTTGCTGCCTGCTCGTGTCGCACAGGGAGGAAGTCCGCAGATGCCACGCGATGATGTCACGCGCATGCCCTGCCCGACGCGATTTAAGGTGGCTTTTCAAAACCCGGACAAAGTGCCGGGTTTTGAAAAGCCGTCCGTACCCCCCGGACATGTCCTCAAAAGGAGGACATCTAGTAACCCTACCCTTCACTAATGTCTGCATGAGAAGCCTTTATTGTTGAGTATAATTAGACTTCTGTGGCTTGAAATTCTCAGTTTCCTCTAACTCATGAAATCTAATCTAATCTTCTATTTGTGTATCACTCATAATCTGATCCGCTAAAGTCTGTTGCCTGTAGTGAGCGGGCTGCGGGCAAGCACCAGGCTTCTTTTACTTTAGCCAGGACTCCCTAGAGGAGTTCAATCATTGTGTGATAAGTTTGGGAAAGATCAGGCAAGGCAGAAGAGTTAGATCAGTGTACGATGAGTGGGAATGCTCAGAGATCGGCCAGTTTGTGACAGGTGAAACAGGTCTGAAACTATGTGACGGAGAGAACTACGGTACTTCATCAGTGTGTGATCCAGGCGTGTGGTGGGGGAGGGGATATCAATCGTGAAAGAGGCAAAACAGAAATAGGTTATGGAATGAGAACTGTTGAATGTTATTGTTGTAATTACTGTTTTATATGTTTGTGTATTATCTTTTGTATGTTTTATGTAATCCGCTTTGGTAGAAAGTGGAATATAAATTAAATGAAAGGTTTTCCCCCATTGTGTGTTCGTGAGGGAAAATGCTTAGCGCTGTGTCTGTTCCTCAATGTATAACAGAGGTGGGGAAGTTCCAGGGGCCTAGCTACCATAGAGCAAGAATAGATAATGCCTAGGGCTGCCTGCTCTCTACCCACATGGCCCAGCATTTCTCTCTCTCCCATCCCTTCTCCCATTCATGCTTTAGTACCTCTCCCTCCCTCCTTCTCCTTGTGGTCTCCCAAACTTGTGGTGGATTGTCAGCAGTGATTAAGACAAGTCTTCCTCTTTCTGACCCTAGGGCCTTTCATCTGCTGCATCCCACTTCCTCTGATGCAAGTTCCTGTGGCTGGGACACAGCAGAAGGATGGCCAGAGGCACCCTGTCTTCATCACTGCCAGAAACTCACTGCAAGTTTGGGAGGACAATGGAGATGATGAGGGAGAGGTGCTGTATTCATGGGAGAGGATAGAGACAGATTGGACTGGATAGGGAAAAATAGGGGGAGGAAAGATGCTGAACCAGGTAAGAGTGAAAGGAACTGGGAGAGAGAAAGACTGGGGGAAAGGGGAAGGGAGGAGGAGAAATGCCCTAGGGAGAGAAGAGGTGCTGGATCTGGGGAAGAGGAGAGAGGGGTAGTGATGCTTGATGGGGGGGGGAGGAGGAGGAAGAGAGGGAAGAAATGCTGGACTTGCAAGGGAGAGAGGAAGAGATGCTAGACCAAGGGGAAGTAGAGAGAAGATAGAGAGAGACCAGACTGGGAGAGGATAAAGAGGGAGAGATGCTGGACCAATGGAAGAAGAAAAAGATGCTGAACTGCGAGGGAAGGGGCAGGGGTAAAAGAAGGAGAAATGCTGATTCCTGGATGGGGATGAATGGAGAGAAGCAGGATATGGGGAGGAGCAGGGACACAGAAAAGAGATGCTTTGTGTATGCATGGTGGGAGCACAGGGACAGGGACACAGAAGGATGATTTTGAAGACTCAGGGGAAGGATAGGGACAGAAAGGAGGGATGTTGAACACAGCAGAAGGGATAGGGACACTGGAGAGAGATGCTGGAAATGGAAGAGGGATAGGAACACTAGGGAGAGATACTGGACATAGGAGTAAGGATGCTGAATAGGAGGGGAGATAGGGACACTGAGAGACAGATGATAACAGGATCAATAGAGATGCAGAGGGAAGATAATTGGTAGACATAGAAAAGGGAGCTGTCCCTGCCGGTTAAATATGGGGCAGCTAGTGTGCAGTGGAGTAGTCATCTAATGGCTTGTACAGTAGACTGAAATCCTGGGGAATTGGATTTAATTCCCGCTGCAACTCCTTGTGACCCTGGGCAAGCCACTTACTGTCCATTGCCCTAGGTACAAAAACTTAGATTGTGAGCTCACCAGGGACAGAGAACGTACCTACATATTTTTTGATATTTGTAATAATGTTCTTTTTTAAATTAATTATGTATATACCACTAAAATTAATTATTTATATACCACTTATATCCTAAGTGGTTTACATTCAGGTACTTTAACATAGTTCCCTATATGATCTGGTGGGCTCAAACTCTATCTAGTGTACCTGGGGCAATGAGGGGATTAAGTGACTTGCCCAGGGTCAGAAGGAGCAGTGAGGGATTGGAACCCACAACCTCAGGGTGTTGAGACTGTAGCTTTAACCTCTGCGCCACACACATCTATAGGCAACCTATATAGAATCTGGGGGTACTCGTATATGGCTTATTTTACTCAGTCATATAACTTGTTCCTTCTTTTCTTCCAGGAACATCTGTCTTGTGTTGACTAGTTTTGGACGGACATATAACTGGACCTCTTCACTAGGTAAGTCTTCTGCATTCTTCTCTCCTACTCCTTATCTAAAAAACAAGGCAAAAACCCTTTCTAACTAACCACTTTTGTGCTTATATATATATATTTTTTTTATTCATCTCAGCATTGTTTATCTGTTCCATCAGGTCTTTTTCCTATTCCTATGTATTTACCTTACCTGTCTAATTACAGAAAAGGAAATGATAATTAAAATCCCTGATTATTCCCCCTAATTTAGTTATATTGAAAGTACATATCAATCATACTTCCAAAGCTCATTCCTGTGTAGACAGCATAGGATTCCTTACAGATGGGTTCTATACCCCAACTCGCGAGTGGTATTGCAGACGATGTCAATCATTTTTCTCAGCTCCGCCTCCTTGTCTCCCTGGGCAGTGCCCTCTTTCTTCAGTGTTAACTTCTGCAAGTGAGTTGAGAAGGTATCTTTTCATCTGCTGTGCATTGGATTTCTTATTTTTCGGTTAAATCTGATTTTTTTTTTTAAGGCTTTCCCATGCTAAGAGGTTCTCAGTAGTCCTGATACAGTTCTGCTTGGGAGAGGATCTAGATGTTGGGGTCTGCAGCTAGCAGGGCAACCCTTCTGAAAGGGTACCTGCCTGCCCAGCCAGCAATAGCAGTGCTCATCCCTGTAGAGATCAGGTGCTGGAGCGCAGGCTGAATTGACCCCGCGACTGGCCAGGAGGCTTGGTGATGAATGGCTGTGTCCCCCCCTCCCCCAAAGAATCGTGTGGGAATGAGGGGTGGAGGGTTTCAGGATCTGTGAGTACAGATCATTACTGTTTATAGGAGACATTGGGGTGGGTCTGAATTTAGCTAAACTAAGGGTTTCTGGAGTTGTCCCAAGAGCTCCCCACCTCTAAAATCCTATTTTCATGATTTTTGAAAAAATTAGTTTTGCTCCCACAGGCTGTTTTTTAACAAAAATAAGCACCCTAGGTGGCCATCTTGGATTTTCCGATTTTATTTTAAAAGCAGGGAAAGTGTGGTGTAGATGTTAAAGCTACAGCCTCAGCACCCTGAGGTTGTGGGTTCAAACCTACGCTGCTCCTTGTGACCCTGGGCAAGTCACTTAATCCCCCCATCGCCCCAGGTACATTAGGTAGATTGTGAGCCCACCGAGACAGATAGGGAAAAATGCTTGAGTACCTGAATAAATCCATGTAAACCGTTCTGAACTCCCCTGGGAGAATAGTATGGAAAATTGAATAAATAAATGAATCAGTCTGCCTCAAAACACCTTGATTTTTGATTTAAATCAATTATAATAGATTCCTCAGGTGGTTTGACCCCTATATCATGCCAGGAATCTGCTAGATGGTCACCTGAGAAGCGTCCATGTACCACATGCTGTGGGCATGCGAGGGAGCGGGAGCTATGAACTTAGCCTCCTCTGGTCCCTCCATGGGTTGGGGTTGCTGAAGCCTGCAGAGCTGGGCAGTAAAGCCCTGCTGGAGCTGTGTAGGGGTGACTCTGTGTTACTGATGTAACGCATCCATGTGATCACCACTGATCCTGGGAAGAGGTGATTGGTAGACAGACAGAGGTCCCTGGAGGATCCAGGTCAGATCTGTGACCCTAATTTTGTGACCTTGATATATGGAGCATACCAGTAATATAACGGGATGCCAGTTAGTAAGTGCTCAGAGGGATTTCCCTTTTCAAAGCGAGCTCCTGGGGCAGCCGGTAGTCCAGCAGGTCCAGTCCAAAGGGGGCTGGGGCAATTTAAAATCGTATTCCATTCTACTGCTCTCCAAAAAGACATTCTCAGTGGAAGAGTCTGGGTTTGAGTAAATAAACTATCTTTATTCTGATGGGTCAGTCAGAATATGACCTTCTCTAAGTCCTGGCATCAGGCTCTGCTGCTGTGGATCCCTTCACCTTGCCCCCTGCCTTGTGAGTGTTCTTCTTGCTCCATTCTGATCTAACAAGTCAGTTGGGTCCATCTTTTCTCAGGAGCATGTGCTTCTCTGCCCCCTCGGTAATGAACTCATCTTTTTATCTCTCTCTACTACTCAGCATCTCACCTCTGAACTACTGTACCTGTATCTGCCTACCAGCTCTCCCACCTCTGCCTTAAAAGCCTTTTCTCTTCAGACCTGCATCTTCATCTCCGCTTCGGCCTTCAGAAATTCAAAGTCTCTTGCCCCAGGGAGGCAAGCTTCTGAAAATCTACACACTACGAGTAAATTAGCTACATGTATTCAATAAAGTAAATTTCAGAAAAAGTAAACATGTGCACTGATATATGCAAGAGGTTACACTGCCTGGATATTAAAGCATTTGACTTCTTTTGAAGGATATAATGTGGACAGATATATTGTACCTTTAAAATTAGGCCTGTTGTCTAGGCTTGTGTTTATCAAAGGATCTTCATGTAGCTCATTAGTGGTGCTTATGATATAGCCCTGATGCAGATGTCAGCTGAAACATTAGGATCTGAGTTTTAATTAAAACTGATATTGTATGTGTCTTGGACTGCTTTTTTGTGGATCCACTGCCCTCTCGTGTTGGTAATTAACAGTGAATATCATAGCAAACTGGCACTCACAGCTTAAGTAATGAAGGGTCCCTGAAGAGTGGCTCCTTGAATCCTGGCAGGAAGGTCCCCTTATATGGCTTCAGGTATTCAATCAGAGTATGAGTTGTGTCACCGTACTGGAAAGCAAAGGTAATGGTTTCTGTTTGTTCATGCTCGTATTTTAGGAGGATCCTGTCCCTACGTTTTACATTAGGTCACTCCCCAGGAGAAGTCAAGCATTAGCACTAAAATTGAGAGGCTGATATCATATTCCACATATCCTGGTTAGGAGTGAGGTTCATTACTGTTATGGTGTGTGAAAAACCAAACCATTTGGAGACACTTCTCCCAAGGGTCTATGCAGGAGGACCAGGATAGGAATACTTTTTTGATTCTAAAGAATGTAATATTCATTTGCAATCTGTTAATTCCTCCCAATTTGAATTGCTAAGTTACAAGAAACACAAGGGCCACCTAATTTATTGTACCTATTAAAGCACTTACAATTCCTTAGTGCCAGCACCAGACACTAGGGGTTGAGCCCATCTACCAGTAGGTGGAGATAGAGTACAGATTTTGACATGTGCTTACTGGATGGCAAGCCTCCTGGTCAATCAGTATATTCTATTTCCAGCAGGCGGATGGATGGGCTTCTCCTAGCTCCTGGTCTCTGTTTAGCTCCTGGACTAGTCTAGTTCAGTAGAGCTGAGGGTTGCTTTGGATAAGCAGTGCCAGCTTTAGGGGATGCACCTGGTTCCCCCAGATCCCTTCCCCACCCTCCCGGGGATACACCTGGTCACTCCTGGTCTCTTCCCTTCCCCCCATCCATTGGATCTGAGGTGCAGTCTCTCCTTTCCCAGACTGAAGAAAAAAAGAGTTCTACTGCGCTGAGGTGTATAAAGCCTCTACTGACTACCTATACTGACAGTGGTGAGAGTCACTGCTGCAGCCAAGGGCTGTTTGTTGCTATTTTTTCTTCATTTTCCCTACCCGCAATTGGAGTAAGTGGCCCATTAAATTTCTTGTGTCTGACGGGTGTAGCACAGTTGTTTGTGGCTTTAGACAGGATGGCTGCTGAGGTAGTGAAACGCTGCTTGCGCTGTGGGAAATGTGCCAGAAATGTAGGCCAGTGTTTTCAAGGCCTATAGTTCTGGTGCCTATCTTTGCCATGAATCATAAATCGATCCTCTCCAGATGGTTGCCCTGGATGGCAGAAGTACGTCAAAGTCTGCGCTGGTGGCTCTGGGCAGAGATGCTGTCCAAGGGATTAGCTCTCTGCATTTCCTCTTGGGTGGCACTGATGCCGATACCAGTCTGTATGGCAGGGGCGATAATTGTGAAGGGCTCCCAGTTGAGGGCCACTGATTACCCTCAGAGGAACTGGTCCATCAACAGATTGGAATTGAGAGCCATTTAGCTAACCCTGAAGGCCTTCAAAAAAGTATCTGGAAGGCAAAGCAGTCTGGGTTTACTCACATAAGGCCACAGCAGTAGCATATGTCAACAGACAAGGGGGCACCAGGAGTGATCAGTTAAAATTGGGAGACTCAATTGTTATTTTGTTGGGCGGAAGTGTACCTAGAAGCCATATTGGCTGCACATGTTGAGGAAGTGAACAATGTTCAAGACAATTTTCTCAGTTGCTAGACCCTGGATCCGAGGGAATGGTTGCTATCCCAGAGTGTGTTTGACAATATTATAAAGCACTGAGGGTGGCTGACAATTGACCTGATCGCGTCAGCACACAACAGGAAAGTACCTCAGTACTTCAGCTGGCGATTTGAACCAGGAAGCGCTGGCGTAGACAATCTAGTCCAGCCTTGGCCAACAGAAGAGCCGTGGTAGGTGTTTCCTCCATAGCCAATGGTAGACCGGGTCATTCAAAGAATATCAACCCATTGCAGATCAGTGATTCTAGTGGTGCCAGATTGACCACGTCATCCACGGTACGTGGTCTTATATGGCTACAGCAGAACAGATGCCTCAGGCTACCTTTATGGCCAATGCTCCTATCACAGTGGTCAATTACCCTGGAGGATCCAGAACACTTTGGTCTTACGGTGTAGCTCTTTAGCGTGCAGCCTTAGTACAGAAAGGATACTCAGAGGTAGTCATAACTAACTTTCTACAATCCAAGAAGACAGTGACTGTCATGGCTTACACTAAACACTGGAAAATGTTTCAGCACTGGTGTGATGGTCAGAAGGTAGAGCCGTACATGGCTCCCATATCTATAATCCGGTCATTCCTTCTGCATGGCCTCAAAAAAGGGCCTAGCAATTGGCTCTCTCAAAGTGCAGGTAGACGGCCTCTCATGCTTTAGAGCTTGAGTGGAGAAAGAGTCCTTTGATTTCCATCCTGACTTAACTAGATTTCTGAAGGGAGCATTGTGGCTGCATCCTCCCATGCAACAACCATTCCCTGCGTGGAATTTTAATATGGCTTTGAGAGTCCTCTGTAAGGTTTATATGAACCCCTACAGAATGCCTCATTGAAGAATCTTATAGTCAAGACAGTTTTCCTGGTGGCTGTCATCTCAGCGAGAAGGGTTTCAGAGCTCCAGGCTCTATCATGCAGGGAACCCTTCCTGAGATTTATGGAGGCAGGTGTTTATCTATGCATGGTGTGTTCTTTTCTGCTCAAAATGGTTTGGGCCTTCCATGTAAATCAGGAAGTCCGGCTTCTGGCATTCCATGCCATGGGAATGAAGAAAAAAGACAAAGTTTTGGTCATACTGGACATGAGTCTGACCATCTTTTTGTGTTGACCAATTCCACCCAAGGAGATCTGTAGAGCAGCTACATGGTCCATCCTCCATACTTTTTAAAGTTTTACAGAGTGGATGTGGCAGCACAAATGGACACAACTTATGGGTCCTCGGTGCTGACAGCAGGCTCATCTACCCTGCACTGCCCTAGACTCAGAGGACTGCTTTGGTACATCCCACATGTAAGTCTACTATACCCTGTGCACTGGAAGGAAAGATTAGGTTCTTACCTTGATAATCTTCTTTCCAGTATAAGGGTACAGTAGGCTTGATGGCCCACCCAATCAGATGTTAACTAAGCCTGCTTTCTGACTCAGACACATATGGTTGCCTCCAGATGCTTGTCTGCGAACAACCAAGAGAGAATGAAGCTGCTTAATGTAATTCTGTTAAACATGTAAAAAGAGTTATCCATTAGCACTATAGTGAAACCTTTGGAATAGGCTAAAGGAGCTGCATAAATGTTAGTGCTGATTGCACTCAGTTAGGTGGCTTGTTTGGTTCCACCTTTGTTTATGATATGTATCCATTGGGTTAATTAATTGTTTTTGTTGCAGAGCAGAAAAGACTTGAAATGTCGGGGAGTTCCCTACACCCTCCTTGTCATTTCTCCTTCTTAAAGGTTATCCATTGCTTTGGTACAAACTGAGGAGATGAGGTACTGGCCAGTGACACAAGGAGGCGGAGTTGAAAAATGTAGATGATGCCTTCTGCAAACCTCACAGGTGAAGGGAAGAAATTGCATGTCAAGCCTACTGTACCCTTATACTAGAAAGAAGATTACTGAGGTACGAACTTAATCTTTCCATAGTTCTCACAAAAAAACATGTGCTTGTTGGCATGCACATCAAAAGAAGCCATTTTACAAAGCAAAATGTTCAATAAAACAACAAATTCATGAAATGATGTTACATACTCCTAATTATAGAAGCTATTTTTATAAATAGCAGCTTTTACATGTATAAATAGCTACATACACACAAAAAATAAGAAATCTTTGCTTATCCTGCTACTGATAATATAGCCAGAAAACCCAAAATAAAAAAAAATATGGGGAAGGGATTGGGACTTGGATATTGCCTTTTTGTAGTTTTTACAACCACACTCAAAGCGGTTTACATACAGGTACTTCAAGCATTTTCCCTATCTGTCCTGTTGGGCTCAAAATCTATCTAATGTACCTGGGGTAGTGGAGGATTAAGTGAGGAGATAAAGAACCTCAGAAGTTCAGCCTTCAATCGTGTACAAACACTCATATGGTTATAGTTTCAATCAGTGGACCTAAACCCCCCCCCCCCCCAAAAAAAAAAACAAACCCTCAAAGCCCTTCCCTTATATAGAATCTTCACTTTTTCTTATCTACAAATTATTTCTATTTTTAGTCCCAAAATTTTTTTTTATAGATAATTAAACCTAACTTATCTGAATTTCCAAAGTTCAAAGCTGATGCCCAACAAAAGTCTTTGTTTTGCAATGTGTTGTATCAGGAGGCAACATATTTATTTTAAAAAAATGATATACCGTATAAATTCTATATGGTTTGCATGACAACAATTATAAATATTAGACAGTACATACATATTCAATACTTAAAATGAACTTTGCTATAAGATCCAAAATATCTATCTACTAAAACATTTGCAGGTAATTACATCACACAACGTCTTCATTTATCATTTTCCTCTGGGAGATACGGACTCAAAGAAGCATGCTCTGGGCAGCCAGAAAGTTATATATATAACAGAATCTTGAAAGGGTATACACATATACTTTTTATAAAAGCCCTGTTGCCTATTGTGCTCCACCTCTACCCTCCCCCCCTAGACAGGCATATGTGACTGCAAAATATTCACTTTTGCCAGGGATTTAGAAGAATGCCTGCAGGGCAATTGTCATAAGATCCAGCTCTGGGGGTCCTGAGCACCCCCAGAATTGAGCAAGTTCGCTGTGCTCAGGGAGAAGTAATTTATTGTATTTGGCACCCCCAATCATTTTAAAATGTTGCCACCTTTGGCAATTGTACTAAATGAACATTTGAATGTGAAAATTTGTCTTTAGGAGTTTGGCTTCTTAATTAATTGTCCTTTTACAGATAATTATAGTGGTGTGCTCCAAAGAGATTCCTGGTGTGCCATGGGAGATTCCAGAATTTTAATTGTTAGAAATTCTCTTCATAGACTAGACTAGACTAGATGATATGTACACCACATACGCAAGAGTCTGTCAATGTTATGAGCATTTCTGTGCATAAAGATAGAACCACCCAAACCAACATCATTCTTTGATGTGATTGGTCCTTGAAAACTAACGACAAATAATTTTAGTCTGCGTGCAGGTGACATCATCCAATCCAATCCTTAGTCTTATATACCAGGTCATTCCCAGTTGGGACTCGAACCAGTTAACAAAGTTAGCTCAAGAATACATAGGAAAAAAGAATTGGACAAGAAGAACATATACTACAATCTCATATTTGTCAGCTACAAATTTATCAAACAAATACGTCTCCAGAGTTTTTCTAAAACATGTCAAAGAGGAAAAGAGTCATTCTAAATTTTTACCAAGGCGAATGTCATAGAGTGTGAAAGGCTGTCCAAAGCTTGAGCACCTCTAATTGAAGGAAATATTAATTTAAATTTATGAATTCCTCTATTTGAAAGAGGTTGTTGAGAGTTAAAACAAAGAATGAGCAATGGGGAAAAAAATCCCATATATACTTTTAAATACAACACTAGCGCATTTGAACTGAACCCTCTAATATACCGGGAGCCAATGCAATGTTCTCAGTAATGGATAACGTGATCATGTCTACTCTTTCCAAAAATCAGTTTAGCAACCGTATTCTGAATAAGCTGTAATCTCTTTAAATTACAAAGGAAAGCTTTTCAAAACCCGGACAAAGTGCCGGGTTTTGAAATGCCATCCAGACCCCCGGATGTCTGGTAACCCTACAACGGAGTAAATCCCATGACTGGATCAACCCTGTCAGCTGAATCTGGATCAGTTGGCGACCTTAGCTTCCGTGTGAGGCCTGTGATCTGAGCAAGGGAGAGTTAAGACTACAAAGGTCAAGATGTTAAGTAAATGAATGCTTACTGTTTGTAATACAGCAAATTTCACTTTGCCTCCTTCATCCTGCTCCGTCCAAGGCTCCTTCAGTATGACAGCACCTTGTTCCTTGGCTTTCTTAATAGTTAAAGAGAGACTGTTACAGAGAATATCCCCGTTTGCCATGTTTTTTCATTCTTCGTTCCAATCCCTCCCCCATAATCATGTTTATTTGCTTTGCCCATTGATGTGAATGCGCTCCCATTTCTCACAGCTTTCAGTAAATAGCAGAGTCTCCAGCTACAACGTCCCCGATATGAGTTGTGAAAACTGAGGAGTCTCTTTTCACAAAATTTGATGATATTTAGTTCATGCCATTGTGTTCCATTTAGTATTTATTCATAGAAACAGAAACATGATGGCAGATAAAGGCCAAACGGCCCATCCAGAGAAAGAGATAATGGTTACTGCGGATGGGCCGTTCGGCCTTTATCTGCCATCATGTTTCGATGTTTCTATTCAACTGATAGTATTATTTTGTTAGACATTTCAACAGAGTATCATCAGAAGAATTATTGGGTTACTGTCCAGAGACACTTAATCATGATGTCAGACAAAAGATGTTTAAGTGTGTCCTTTTTCTTTCTGGCACTCCTGAAGGAATCCAGGGCTTAAGGTAGGACTCTAATCAGTGGTATAGCGAGGGAGGGTAGAGCCCAGGGCAGTTGCGCCATGCATCGGCACATCATACACCCCCCCCCCACTCTTCCCCACCGCACTGTGCACCCTCCCAGTCTGCCCTGCCATGCCATGTTCACACACCCGCAACACGTACCTCTTGAAATATTCACCAGTGCGAGCAGCACACTCAACCTGCTGCTCACGTTGGCCTCGGCACCCTTCGGAAATCATATCCTGGTCCTGCGATCAGGAAGGGATGTCAGAAGGGAGCCTAGGTCATTCCCAGTTGGGAGATGCTGCTTGCGCCAGTAAACTTTTAAAGAGGTACCGGGCCGGGGGAGGGGGGGGCCAAGAGGAGTAGAAGCACTGGTGGACTCCCCCAAGAGGCACACCAACAAATCTGCACATGACAATTGCACCCCGTGAAATGTGCACACCAATCTGAATCTGCCCTAAGTGGATATCTGGAAGGCCCTGATTTGCTCCCTTGGGAGGAGCTTACAGGACTGAGGAGTCTGAGCAAATCAAGGCCTTCCAGATATCCACATATGTAAAGGGTTCCCATAACCATCATTTAAACCAGGGATCTCAAAGTCCCTCCTCGAGGGCCGCAATCCAGTCAGGTTTTCAGGATTTCCCCAATGAATATGCATTAAAAGCAGTGCATGCACATAGATCTCATGCATATTCATTGGGGAAATCCTGAAAACCCGACTGGATTGCGGCCCTTGAGGAGGGACTTTGAGACCCCTGAAAACCTTACCCTAACACTAGATACCAAGTGAACCTTTTAAGTGTAGGGGGACGACGACAAAAAAGAGGATTACTCAAAAAGACAAAATAGTATCCGCTGTGGATTGTGATCGGGGAGCGTGATTGTGTGCGTGCATTTGACGGGTCACTCCCACAAAGATGGTGCCTGGGGCGGTCTGCACCGCCTGCCCCCTTCCCCTTCCTACCCCACGGATCCGAATAGAATTATTTTATAAGCCTTGTTTATGCATGAAAGTGTTTTTTTCACAGAAAAAAGGCACGTAGAAATTGTCTGGGGTTATCCATGCATTAACGTGCAAGCTGAGGATGCCTAGTGACACTGAATCAAAGAATAGAACAGGGGAGTTTACCTGTATGAGAAAGTCACAGTCTTCTACCTGAAAGGCGATATCCTTCACTCCATCTCCATGCTGTATCAGGTGCTCTCCCATCTCTGGAAAACATAAGGGACAGGACAGATTGTTACCAATAACAGGATCACAACAGATGAGGCAGCTCAGGGATCTCAAAGTCCCTCCTCGAGGGCCGCAATCCAGTCGGGTTTTCAGGATTTCCCCAATGAATATGCATTGAAAGCAGTGCATGCACATAGATCTCATGCATATTCATTGGGGAAATCCTGAAAACCCCACTGGATTGCGGCCCTTAAGGAGGGACTTTGAGACCCTTGCTTAAGAGGGTTCAGCAGCAGAAACGTTCCACACAGGCTGACTGCCGCAGCCTGGGGCCTTCCCTCTGCCCTGCCAGAGACAGTTACCTTCATTGCCAGGGTTCAGTGGAGACTGAAATACAAAAATAATCTGTGGGAAGAAAACAAAAGGAATCTATAAATTTATAGCCAAAGCATGCGAGAGAATTTTTTAAAGAGCTGATAAAAATCTATGGGGATGAAATTCAAAGCGATTTAAATGGTTTAAATCACTTGAGAGCGGCTACTAGGGGATATTCAGTGGCACTTAACTGGATAGTGGCTTTGAATATCCCCTCTAAATGCCTAGGCTGAAGCCAGCTAGTTTGTGGATGGTCTGGGGGTTGGAGTTAGAGTGGAGCACTAACTTAGCTAATTAGCTTTGATTTTCAGTCTACTAACTGGCTAAGGAATTACATATAGGACAGCAAAACATAGGATTGGCAGATTTTACGTTAGTAAAATCCGGACCCCACCCTAGACCCGCCCACAGTCCCGCCCAATTCCACCCATCCCTGCCCTGTTATGCCGCAGCTCCGCCTCCCGCTGCCTGTTCGTTGGGCAGGCAGGAATCCGTGCATGCACAGATGGGACGCGATGATGTCACGCACATGCGCACGTGTACTTGACGTCATCATGTTGTATCCGTGCATGCGAGGGTGCCCCCTCCAGAGGTGATTTCTTTTCAAAACCTGGGTTTTGAAAAGCCATCTGGACCGTCAGACATCTGCTACTACTACCACTGTTATTTATTTCTATGGCGCTGCCAGACGCACGCAGCGCTGCACAGAGTCGGAAAGAAGAAGAAAACAGTCCCTGCTCGAAAGAGCTTACAATCTAAACAGACAAGGCCGATGAAGAGGATGTCATGGACACAGTCAAGGGGAACCGTTAATCAGCTGGCTGGGTTGGAGGGCAGAGGAGTAGGGTTAAGGATTGAAAGCTATATCAAAAAGGTGGGAAATGTCCGGAGAAATCCGGACGTCTGGTAACCCTAGCAAAACAGCTTTCCTAACTCCTCCCTCCCCCCACTTTTACTAAGCAGCGGTTGAGGTTTCAACATTTAGCGCCCCAGGCTGCGGTGGAAACCTGTACCGCAGCTTAGCAAAAGAAGGCCTTTATGCAGTGAGTTAACCAGGCACCGGTCTGAATATCGACTAGAGCCCAGCTAACTTCCGGGTCAGCCAGGAACTACATATCTGGCACTGATTATCCAGGGTTAGTTCAGCAAGAGTGGCTTACCAGTGCTTACCACCTTGGGCTGACTATTAACCCTCTGTCTTTTTCCATGCTCTTAGCTCTTTTTCATACATTATGTGTACCATTGTAATCTTACCTTATCGTGTTTGATGGCGTGGGACACTGTCTCCCGGCTGCCAGTCTCTAACCCTTTGTAGGCAAAGGGCTCAAACCCCATTTTATGACAATAGTAGGAAGATGCCTGGAGGGGGAAAGGGGAAGAAACATACAGGAAACCACAGTATAAGCACCTTAAACAACCAACCAGAATGACTTGTTTGTTGAAAATATTTTTAGAAAAATAAAATCTTACATGACGCTTGATCCACCATCCTCAATGGCTTACATCACAACATACACAATGCGTAACACAGACATACAGGGTGCAATTCTAAACCTTATGCATGTCAAAAGGGATATTAACTGACAGGCATCTATGTGTCTTAGGTAACACCTAATCACAAGAATCACATACATGTGGATGGAGCATAAGTGGGCCAAGGCATGTCTCCCAGACAGCGGGGGCGGGGCTGAGGCAGGATTGGGATGGGACTGAGGCAGGAATGGGTGGAACTGGGCATGTCTGTGGGCATGTCTAGGGAGTCTGGATTTTCCAAACGGAAAATCTGGTCACCCTAGTCTTAAACCAGTGGGTCATTCACCTCTAATTGCGAGTTGTGTAGAAGGCATCATCTACATTTTTTGTCTCCACCTTCTGTATCACTGGACTGGACTGTAGCTCCTCAGATATGACCCAAGGACTTAGAGGAAAGGTATCACTGTTCGCCGACGACACCAAATTTTGCAACATAGTAGGTAAAAGCATTCTGCCTGATAATATGACGCAGGACCTACTGCTGCTGGAAAGGTGGTCATCAACTTGGCAGCTAAGCTTCAATGCTAAAAAGTGTAAGGTAATGCATCTGGGTAAGAGAAACCCACGCAGAACTTACGTACTAAATAGTGATGATATGAAGGCTGCCAATCAAGTGGAGAAGGCTTCCTCCGGGGCAAGGCAAATAATGGGTTGTATCCGTAGAGGTTTTGTCAGCAGGAGACCTGAAGTCATGATGCCGCTGTACAGGTCCATGGTGAGGCCTCATTTGGAGTATTGTGTTCAATTCTGGAGACCACACTACCGGAAAGATGTGCTGAGAATCGAGTCGGTTCAGCGAATGGCCACTAGGATGGTCTTGGGGCTCAAGGATCTCACGTATGAAGAAAGGCTGAATAAATTGCAGCTGTACTTACTTGAGGAACGAAGAGAGAGGGAAGACATGATTGAAACGTTTAAGTACATCACGGGCCGTATCGAGTCGGAAGATGGTATCTTCTGTCTCATGGGACCCTCAACCACCAGAGGGCATCCGCTGAAAATCAGGGGGGGGGAAGTTTCATAGTGACTACAGAAAGTATTTCTTTACCGAAAGAGTGGTGGATCATTGGAACAAACTCCCACTGCAGGTGATTGAGGCTATCAGCGTGTCAGATTTTAAGAGAAAATGGGATATTCACATGGGATCTCTAAGGGAGTAAAGTCAGGGGGGTGGGTATTTGGAATGGGCAGACTTGGTGGGCTATAGCCCTTTTCTGCCGTCATTTTCTATGTTTCTATGATTTTCCTTCTTCATGCAAGTTGGAAGTAGTCTTTCTGATCTGCTCTGATTTTACTTTAGTATTTTGGGGGTTTTATTCAGATTTTGAGGCTTTTTGGTGCTTCAGAGGTCCCCAGTGTTCCTGGGGCCAGCCTTAACTAGAGGTTTTGATGGCTCAGAAACCATTCCCCTGGAAGCAAGGCTCGCTCCTGGTTGTTTCTGGAGCTTAAGCACAGGCTGTGTGGCTCCATGTTGGTTCTGAGAACTTTATCAGATGCTGGCTGTGTACCTCTGCCCCCCCCCCCCCAAGTTGACTGAGCTAGGATCTCAGGCTCTGACTGGTAGCCTGAATAAACAAGCATTTGGACTATTTTTATATGCTTGTCTGAGGCAGTAGTCTTTTCCATAGCCCAGCTGATGCAAGCACAGCACTAACAAAACTGTGAGTGCAGGCTTTTGTAACCTATGGGAGATGGGGGTAGGGGGTTATTTAATTTTAGTTTTTGAGGTTTCTGGGGCTTGGTATAGAGCTCCCCACCTCCATAAACCCCTTCCCTTAATTTTTTGAACTTTTAGTTAGCTCTCCCGGGCCCTTTTTTGTGTCAAAATGCTGCTGTGGCAGCCATCTTGGATTTCCCAATTCGATTTTAAAAGCCTCTATCTACTATCACTATTAATTATTTCTATAGTGCTACCAGATATACGCAGTGCTGTACAGAGTCATTAAGAAGACAGTCCCTGTTCAAAAGAGCTTACAATCAAAACAGACAAGACAGACAAACAGGATGTCATGGATACAGTTAGAGAAATGGTTAATCTGCTGGCTAGGTTGGTGGGCAGTGGGGAGTAGGGTTATGGATTGAAGGCTATATCAAAAAGGTGAGTTTTCCGTCTACTTTTAAACAAGGTAAGGAAAGGGGCTTGGTGGACAAACTCAGACCCAAAGACTCGCCCCAAGGCCCACCCAATTCTACCCATTCCTGCCCCATTATGCTCACACCACACCACACCACGTCCCAGCCTAGCCCCACCCCCCTCAGTCTGCTTGTCGAACACAATCTTCCCAACGCAATCTGCTTTTCAAAACCTAAAAAGAGGACGTGCCTGGGTAAATCCTGACGTCTGGTAACCCTCCGGTTAGGAGCCGGAGACAGTTCACCAAAACCTAATCCGTTTAGAAAACTAAAAAGGTGCACTGTAGCCTGGCACAGTGGCAGAGAAACGGAGAAAGAGGCAGGTCTGAACCTGTGTGCGCAGGGTTCATGTGTCAGTTGCACCAACTCCAGGAAGTAGAAGCACAAAATCTCACCCTCACTGTTGTGGCGTGTGTGTGTGTGATACTCACTGACTAAAACAATCCAAATCTTGGGGGGACCTGCAAGCCACAGGCCCAAAGACACATAGTTGAAGTTTGGGGAGGGAGGTTAAGCCAAATCTGTGCTGAGACGCCTACGACCCTTACTCCAGTTCTGCACATGCCCCGTGTTTGGATTCGCAGCAACCACCCATCTCCTCCACAGTCCCATTTGCCTTCATGGTTAGCTTTGGTCCCTAGTGTCCTGAAAAGTTGGTACGGAGCTTATGGATTACCAGAGAAAGGTCACACATATACATCATAAATTCATACCTGCATGGCATTTCCTACCCAGAAGGTGAGATGATGGAATTTGACAAAGCGACCTCTCTCATGCTGGAAAACAAAGCAAAACCATATCTGATATAGACGTTTCTCTGTTGGTTGTATCACATACAAGGCATGTTGTATTCTCAAACCGGCGCGCATATTAAAAGCGGCTGTCGATCGCGTGTCAGCCATGCATTGGTGCCGGTTTCGGAATCGCGCAGACATGAAAGGCGCCAGAAAAATGGGCCAGGGTTTTCTAGGCCTACATATGTGGCGCCTATCTTTGCGTGAATCACACCTACGCAGGCGCGTTAGGCTGCTTAATGCTACTTCCAGCATTGGCCACGCCTACTTATATGTCCAGTGGCCTAAAATGATTCTAGCATTGATTTTCCAGGTGCCGGTATGTGCCTCGAATCTCAGTTAAAAATGCTGTTTGTAAGTGTTTTTAACGGAGGTCGCCTACCGGCAGTTAGAAAATCAGCACCGGTTTGAGAATCCAGGCCTTAGAGGATAACTATCAATTACTCTCATGAATGCCAATTAGCTGCCTTTATTCTATAACTTATGTATGCAACTTTGTGCACTAATAGTTAAAGAGAGTTCCCTCTTATTATGGTAATGTTATGTAAAGTGAGGTCTCTGGTTAGTGTGCTGCTCTGGGAGGGATCAGGTAAACTCCACCCCCCCCCCTTCCCCCTCCTTGGTAATGAAAATTACCCAGCAAGAATCAGGTAACCCTTTCTTAATTATGGTGACATTTCAGAAGGCATCAAGAGATACTCCTTTGGTTATGCCTTTGGTCTGTGAGTTCTAGATTATGCTGTTGCTTTGGTATGGGCCAAGTGAGTGCCACCTAGTTACAAATCAACAAAGCTCGAGGGAGTTTCTCCTTATAAGGTTTCTAATGCAAGAGGGCAAATGAGTCTTGAACCAGTGGGTTATTCATCTCTACTCATGAGTCTGTGTAGAAGGTATCATCTACATTTTTCACCTCCGCCTCCTTTAGCCCTGCACTGTGCTGTTACTCCTCAGTTTCTCTCCTTCTACATGCGAGTTGAAGGTGTCTTTTTATTTTGAGGGGGGGGGGTCTTAATTTTGAGGCTTCTCAGTGCTTCAGAGGTCCCCAGAATTCCTGGAGCAGCTTTGCCGGAGAGAAGACACAGACTCTCATTGTCAGAAATCTGTAACTGGGAGGGCAACCCTTTTTCAGGGCACCTACCTAGCTTGCCTGCACTAACTATTTCAGTGGCTTGCTCATGGTCAGTACAGGCTGTGTGGATCCGTGTCAGTCCTGAGGACTTTATCAGGTGTTGGCTGCATTTCCTCCCCCCTTCCCCCCTCCCAATGATGCATGAGGAGCTGTGGGGGGATGGGGTCTCAGACTTCTGACTGGTAGCCTGAAGAAACAAGCATCTGGAACTATTTTTATATGCCTGTCTGAGGCAGTGGTCTTCATCTTCCATCTGCTGTTTCATGTAGGATGAAGTTAAGAGGTGATAGGCTCCGGAGCAATCTAAGGAAATACTTTTTTACAGAAAGGGTGGTAGATGCATGGAACAGTCTCCCAGAAGAGGTGGTGGAGACAGAGACTGTGTCTGAATTCAAAAGGGCCTGAGATAGGTACGTGGGATCTCTCAGAGAGAGAAAGAGATAATGGTTACTGCAGATGGGCAGATGGGCCATTTGGTCTTTATCTGCCATCATGTTTCTATGTTTCAGCTGAAGCAGGCATAGCATCAACAGAGCTGTGAGTACTGCCTATTGTAGTCTATGGGAGACATTAGGGAGTTTCTGGGGCTTGGATTTGGATCCCCTAACTCCCAAACCCCTTTTTCTGAAATTTTTGAACTTTTATTAAGTTCTCCCAGGCTATTTTTAGTGCCAAAACACAGCAGCTATTTTGGATTTCTTGCTCTAATTTTAAAAGCCTCTCACTTCCTTAAAAACACCTCAATTTCACTTAAAATTATTAGAGATGGACTCCTCGGGTTGTTTTACCCCTGATTCATGCCAGATTTGCGCTGGAGGCTGGCTGAGGAGCGTCCATGTTCCATGTGCTATAGAGCATGGGAGGGGGGATACTGAGCCTAGCCCCCTTTGGTTCCTCTAGGGCGATGGAATCCGAGGTGACTAATTTTTTTGAAAACAATTTCTCATAGAGCCCTTGGATAGCTACACAGCATCATCAGCTAAGCGCAGATTCACAGATGCCTCTGGATCCATGAGGAAACAAGGGGAGTCCCTGCAGGTGTCCTCAGGGCATCCTGCACAGAGCTTTACCCCTGATTTTGTCAAACTTATGTTTGAAACCTATTTGGGCTATTGGGGCCCATCTGTACCATCTGGGGTCACACCGGTTGTTGTGCATAGGGGTTTTACCTCACAGTGTGGTTTCTCCCCTAAAGGTTCCTCAGCAGGAACTAGAGGTCCAGTTGGAGAAAGACTGGGATGACTGGGGATCAGAATCAATGCCCTTACTCCCTCAAAATTAATCTTCAATTTTGGAGGATTCAGGTCTCAGGCAGGGGCCACTAGTCAGGAGTCTCTGGTGGTTTTGGACCAGGGAGAGAACACAATGGTGTGCCACCTTTTTAAGCCATCAGCTTTGCTGGAGGTTTCACAGAATCCTTGTGGGTATTGAAGTTTGAAACCCCCCTCCCCCCCCGACCTCCGCTGCTCAGAGTTCTTTTATGAGCAGCTGTAAGCCTCAGACCATCTTTTTTCCTTCACAACCAGACATTGCAATGATGCTAATGGAGCATTGGGAGACTCCGGAAGGTCCCTTGCGGTTTGCCATGGATTATGACAAAGTTGTATCCACTGGCTCCTGATTTCCAAGAGCTGTTTGTCTCACCTAAAGTGAATTCATTGGTAGCAAAAGTTACCAAACATACTTCTCTTCTGAATGAAGGTGGAGTAATTCTAAAGCTTGCGGAGGACCATAGGGTGGATTTAGTCCTCAAAAGACAGTTTAAGGCCTTGGCTTTGGGGCTTAAGGCAGCAGCATCCTTTGTAGCATAACCCTGCCACACTATCCTGCTTCAGGCTCCATCAGTGGAGGAGCTTGCTTATACCAAGTAGCTGATTTCAGGGGTGAATTATGTAGTAGATGTTCTCTATGACATGTTCAGGATCATGAGCAAGGTTTCTGCTTATTCTATCTCTACCTGTAGTAAGCTGTGGATAAGGCAATTGGTGGGAGATTCTGCTTCCAAAGCTACTTTCAGCAGGCTAGCTTTCAAAGGCCGCCTGTTCTTTGGCAAGGGGTTGGATGATCTTATGGCCAGTGTGGCAGACCATCATCCTAAGCCTTTGCCAGACACTAGACCACATGTCCCTGGGGGGATGAATGGAGGTGCCTTTTGTGGTTCTAGATGGCTTTGTCAGTTCTCAGTGGGATCCTTCGCTCAGAGATTGACTCATGGTTTTCAACAGAGGTTTGGAGTTTCCAGGTAAGCTCAACCCTCAGGTTCACACTCCGCAGTAGCTTCTAAGAAGTCACAATGACACCAGGAGAGTAGCTGACCTCACATAGATAGGAGGACAGTTGTCAGTTTACTGGGAAGCCTGGACAAGGATTTGCTTGGACCACTAGGTTCTGGACATTATTCCAGAGGGCCTGAATGGTGGAAAGGTGTCCAAATATATGTTGGTGGTTCCAGCTGGAATCATTGTCAAAAGCTTGCCTCTCCACATCTCTTGGGTGATCCTGATGATGGTTCCCAGCCGCGTTTTGAGTTAATTTGCACTCAAAAACAAGCACATCCATCTCATTGATTAACAGTTCTATTATATCTACTGTAGTTTCACTGTTGTTACAATTACTCATAGTTAAAGACTTTAAATAACTCTCAAATTTAATTTTTTGTTAGTTTTGCAATTTTATAATTTCAATTATGATGTGCCACGGAAAACATTTACTCCATTTAGTGTGCTGGAGCTAAAAAAGTTTGAGAAGCACTGCATTATATGCTACTGAATATTCATGGTTAGCCACGGACAAGAGATTTCAGTGGCCAGGAGCCTGTCCAGACTAAGAACATAAGCAATGCCTCCACTGGGTCAGACCCAAGGTCCATCGCGCCCAGCAGTCCACTCACACGGCGGCCCAACAGGTCCAGGACCTGTGCAGTAATTCTCTATCCCCTTTCCCAGCAGGAAATTGTCCAATCCTTTCTTGAACCCCAGTACTGTACTCTGCCCTATTACGCCCTCTGGATGCGCATTCCAGGTGTCCACCACACGTTGGGTAAAGAAGAACTTCCTAGCATTCGTTTAGAACCTGTCCCCTTTCAACTTTTCTGAATGCCCTCTTGTTCTTTTATTATTTGAAAGTTTGAAGAATCTGTCTCTCTCTACTCTAGTTTAAATCACTTTGAATATTGTGCATCACCTTTTAAAGATATTTGCGCAAGGCGATATAGAGCCAGAATAAGTCAAAATAGGCAATAAGAAAGCACTTTACCTTGTCTCCTTTATCTTTGTAGGATGTCTGAAAAAGAGAATGAAACCGTCATTAAAGGAATCTAAATTAAACCAAGGCAGTATTGCTAAATGCCTGTCCCTGATTTCAGAAACAGACTCTGGGAGGACATAAGATGGTATAGGCAAGCGCTGTACAAGTGCGCTTCAGTATTCATAAAAGAAAGAAAGTGTCAATACTTTAGGGTAGCTAAAGATAGAGAGACAAGAAGCCCTCTCGAGCCAAGCAAAGTACAAATTTATTTATTTGCATTTATTAACTGCCTTTTCATGAAGGCGGTTTACAATACATAGAATAGTAATCAGATACGCTTAGGTACCCTATCTGTCCCGGCAGGCTCACGATCTCCTTCATTAGGGTTACCAGAGTCGGGATTTCCATGGACATGGTCTCCTTTTCGAGGCCATGTCTGGGGGTCCAGAAGGCTTTTCAAAACCTGGCAAGTTGATTAGACAGGGAGGATGATGGTGTTGTTCACAGGAATAGAGAATGGGGGAAGAGAAGAGATGGGTTTAGGTGGAAAGATAAGGCCATATTTAATTTTAGATAGTGCTGAGACATCCAGGTAGTGATGTCAGACAAGCAGGTTGAAACCCGGGACTGTCTGTCGAAATTTCAGGTGTAGAGAGATAGATCTGTGAGTCGTCGATATAGAGATAATACTGAAAGCCATGGGAGGAGATTAAAGCACCAAGGAAAGAAGTGAAAAACCAGGAGTAGAGATAAACAAATTTGTAAAGTGCACAGAGCAGAAGGAAGGCTCTCTGGAGTCATCAGAGCAGGGTTCTCAACCCTGTCCTTGGGAGTCACCTAGGCAGTCAGAGTTTCAGAATCTCCACAATTAATATGCATACTAGAAGCCACATTCAGCAGCGTAGCATATCATCTGGCATTCATTGAAAAACTCTGTAGACTCCTGAGGCAGGCCAGTTGGGCCGAAACATGTACACGTCGAGTCATTGAGATACTGGATGAATAAAGTTTTGAACCATTGGATGACTTAAAGGACTTTTTACAACAGTTCATGTTCACCATTCTTTTTAGGACAATTTCACCCCTTATTTTGAGTATTTATTTACTGCCAGATTCACCCAAAGAAGTTTACAATTGAATAGTAATCAGGTACTCTTAAGTATTTGCCCTGATCTGTCCCTGCAGGCTCACAATCTAACTGGTACCTGGGGCAATGGAGGGGATTTCAGTGCCTTGCCCAGAGTCACAAGAAGCAGGCTGGGATTGAACTCACAACCTTAGGGTGCTGAGGTTGCAGCTCTAACCACTAGGCCACTCCTCGCAGATTTATTTCATGGTCTACGCATATCCTGAAAAGCTGCCTGGGTTGAGAACCCCTGGCCTAGAGTAAAAATTGTGTTCACTTCCCTGGGTTCTAAAATTTGCTCTTACAAAGCATTGCTAAAGCGTACCAGGTTCATGAAAATAAAAACGAACCAGTTAATTTACTCTGATTAGAAATATACTGTAGATTGGGCCTTCCACTTGAATATGATAGAACAAAGCTTCTGATTATGATAGAACAATATGCAATCCAATACTTCTCCGTTCTCAGACACCCCTAAATTCCTACATAGGTCATATTCCTTCTCTTTTCACTGACATAAGCAGAATTCTCCTTCTCAAATATTCCTTGCCTCTTCACTCATCCTCACACCATCTTCTTAAGCTGAGAGTTTTCAGAAGGCACATGAAAAGGCTTTATAGTGCTACAAGGCAGGAAAGAAAAATCCAGCCTTCATGTGGCAAGCCAAGACAGAGAAGTATCCTATCATTTGGATATTCCTGTTCTTCTACTTACCATGATGGAGGCTCCTGGGGAAGTCAAGGAGATCGGGGCTCTTAGCAGTTCAGCTGAGAGCGAGAATTGTTAAAATGGGCTGTTTGCAGATGGCCGAGTATAAGTTCCCAGAGGAAATGTGTGATTGGCTGTCCTGAGAACACCCACCTTGCCTCCCTCTGTCACTGTCCTCATTAGAATGCATTGCTTGTCCTGGGCCATTCGATTTGTTTTCAGGCTCCCAGATGAACTTTGATCAGAAAGTGATTCTTGTGGCAGCTGGTGAGATATTAAAGTAGGCAGGCAAATTTCATTTTGGTGGGGTGACTCTACAAAGATCACTGAACATTTGAGTTCAATTAATTAAATCTGTGAACCTATCTCCCAAAAAAGTCATTTATGAATACGGTGAAAGTTGAAAAACTACATGTTTAAATAAACTGAAAATAACTTTTTGCTTTTCCTCTTCTTTGCAATCTTCCACAAGTCTTTCTTTTGCTTGCCCTGCTTTTTCTTTTGTATTTCTTTATATTAGTCTCTTCTTCTTCCTCAGTCTTTTGCCAGCTCTCTACATCTCTCTTCTGGCAGCACTCTTTCCTATTTACATAATAACATAGTAAAATGATGGCAGATAAAGACCCAAGTGGTCCATCCAACCATACATACTCCATAAATTAATTTACTTTAAATGGCCCTTTTTCTTAAATATTTCTGGGCCAGAAACCCTGAGTCCTGCCCAATAGTGTGCTTAGGTTCCATCT